>NW_006408830.1:2240489-2258043 GCF_000296735.1 Chrysochloris asiatica
ATTTCTACCCTGTGAAAGTCTTGAGGCATTTCTACCCTGTGAAAGTCTTGAGGCATTTCTACCCTGTGAAAGTCTTGAGGCATTTCTACCCTGTGCTTAGGATTTCTCTTTTGGTATCCTTGAGTGGCATGAGAGCATGAGCACTGACCTGCGAACCACAAAGTTGGCGGTTCAGACCCACCAGCTATTCCTCGGAACCTGGAGTGGCACTATAGGATGAGCACTAGACTGCTAACCACAAGGTGGGCGGTTCAAACCCACCAGCCGCTCCTCGGAACCATCTCATTGGCACTTTACAGCAACACTTGTAACACCTGTGACTGTCCCTAACAGCAGTGTAGCAGTGACACGTACATCTGTGTGTGCGTCCGCCCTGTATCTGGAGCCCGTGGCCCTCACCTCCTCCTCACTGTCATTATAGCTCGGGCCTCTCAGAATAGCGCTCTGGACACACAGCACTCAGGAACCGTTTCTTCTCTCAGGGGCTGAACCTGCAGTGACCACTGGGGGGACCTCCACAGCTCAGTCCACTGTCAGGCAGACAGTTGGCCCTACAGCCTTGGAGCCAAAGTACACGTCCAGCCCGCCCGCTCCCAGCACCACCAGGCAACCCAAGGCCGTCCCTGAACTCACCACAGCAGAAACGGCTACGATCTCCCACCAAGGTAATGGCTGCGCCCACCCTGGCTCAGGGCATGGACCCAGCTCCCTCTCTGCCATCTCTGACATGGGTTTTATGGGAGCAGCCTCAGTTTCCCTACCTCTACAATGTTTCTAATGACTGTGCCTGCCCACTGCCCCCTCATAGAAGAATAACGCATATGAAGGGTCTGCTGGCTGCAGGTCTCCAGAATCCGCCGGCCACAAGGTCCAGGAGGCCTAAAACTTTATCAAGGCCCCTTCGCTGCCTCACTCTCTACTGGGGTGGTTGAGGGCACTCCCTTGGGTATAGCGTTTAAGGACACCAAAGTCTCAGCAATCAACTAATATTTTACAAAAATCATCAAATTATAGCCTGTGTATCAGGCTTTTTTTTTTTAAATAAAAGTTTTATTGGAATCTGTGATGCAAGATTCTATAAATATAGAGGCAAATTCTGTCTTTAAAATTTTGGTACTTTATTCATTATAGGCATTTTTGGCATTCAGCTTTAGTTTTAGAACTGTTATTTGATTACTGAGGTTTTAGGCACCCCTTAAATTGTGTGCCTGAAGTAAGTGGCTCATTCTCACTGCTGCTATGCTCAGAGCACCTCAGTGAATTGACTGAAGACCAGCAGTTTATTCCTTTGTCCACCAGAGGGCAACCCACCCAATTTGCACTGCCTCAACATGGAGATCACAGGATTTTCTAGCGGGGGTTGGGGGGGTGGGGGTGGGGGAAGAGGCACATCTGCAAGGTTCAGACATATTTTCCCCCCAGAGTAGCTCGAATCTTTATTCAACCACACGAGAGAAAAAAGAGGTACTTCTGTGGTTGAGGGAGGCCAGGAAACCTCACTTCAGGGGGATATTCCTTGGCTAGTCCAGGGTTTCAAAGGGGGAAAATTCTCAGGGGCCCCACTGTTACTTTAAGTAATTTTTCACCCCAAAGTCTCTTATATACACACAAATATAAAACTAGTTCTCCCTCTTTCCACGCATCCCTCTGAAGCTCCTGGAGGCTAAAGAGGCCTTTTTGTTGTTGTTAAGTGCCGTCAAGTCGGTTCCGACCCATAGCGACCCTGTACAGGGTTTCCGAGGATGTAAATCCTTACGGGAGTAGAAAGCCTCATCTTTCTCCCGTGGAGTGGCTGCTAGTTTCGAACCGCTGACCTTAAGGTTCGCAGCCCGATTTGTAACCACTATGCTACCAGAGCTCCTTGTTGTTGTGAAATGCCATCTAGTTGGTTCCAACCCATAGTGATCCTGTATAGGGTTTCCAAGGAGTGACTGGTAAGCTTGAACCACTGATCTTGTAGTTCAAATGGCTTTGCAGTCTGACGCACACTAGCAGTCCAAAGAGGTATAGTAAAGTAGTCAGTAGCATTAGAGGCCTTATCCCTTACTTGATGGTTTGTTTGCATTTGTTTAAGCCCCACAACCACTTGCCTGTGAGGACTACATTCAGCCCTCATTTGCATGCCCCCAATCATTTCTCTTTAGCTGGAGACAGATGACACAGGTCTAGCTGGCTTTGGTGGCCCCCTGCCCCATGCAGGATCTGCCTGTTTCTGTAGACTACCAAGGCAGCCTGACAATTCCATCCGTGACTTCTTGAGGCCTCTCTCCACCCTTCTTGGCAGCCCCTCCTTCTGTGCTTCATCAAAGTCACTATGACGTTACAGAACCTTCTGTGACCCACACCGACTCGGAATGTCCAATGACTGACTGAGCAGAGCAGAGCAAGGCTCACTCAGACCTGGGTTCTCCCAGGGCTTTTGAATGTTTAAAGACCATGACAAGCACTGTACCTTTTTCCTTAGAGGAGGGGCCTTTGCTTTTTATGCCCCGCGTTCTGAATCTGAGCCTCGCTTTCTCCCACGCAGTGCTAGGCGACATTGCTGGCCAAGAAGCCGAGGAGAAGTCCAGGCATGTGGGGGCACTGTCCATCATCCTCCCTGTCGGTAAGCACCCGCCTGTCAGTCCCCAGTGCCTATCAAACCGCTTTCCTGCTTGGGTCCTTGATCTAATCAAGTTTTCCTCCCTGGTGACCTACAGCACATGGTGCCCTCAGTAGTGTAAGAAACAGTTAGTGCTTACCATGTACCAGACCCACTTCCCAGGACTGGGGCCCTGGCCATGAAAAACCTAAACATGGCGTCCCTCAGAGCTGACCAGGAACAAAGCGAAACAGGCAATGTGTGTGTCTGATGGGATCATGAAGACAGGCGGAGATGGTTGGGGCATGCTGCTCGGGCTCCGAGAGCCTGGAGAGGCAGGAGGGCGCCTGTGTGGAAGCCCCGACAAGTCCCCCTCCGTCCATTAGCTGCCCTTCAGGGCTCGTTGGCTCACACTCCATTTTCCATTCTTACGGCAGCCTCCTGAGGCTCAGACTGATGGCCCATGTGTCCATGCCCGTCTTTTGGCTGAGAGTGACAAACATGGCAGCCGGGACCCATACTCCCCTGCGAGCTCCAATGTGACCCCAACCCAGTGTTTTCCCAGCAGAGCTTGAGTCTCCTCTGCTCTTGGTCCTGCCCGATGCCCACTATCCATGAGGAAATAAGGACCCTCCCAACAAGCGTGAGAACAGGAGAGTGAGGCCGTGAACCCAGTATGTAGAGTGATCCCACCCTAGAAATCACAGCAGCCCTGAGGGGCTTGTCACAGGAAGCTCCTGGAGCCAGCTGTTGCTCAGGGGAAGGCAGGCCCCGCCCAAGGCACCCAAGGTAGACATTTCTTTTATATGGATATATTGTTGTTGTTGTTAAGTGCCGTCGAGTCGGGTCCGACCCATAGCGACCCTGTACAGGGTTTCCGAGGGTGTAAATCTTTACGGGAGTAGAAAGCCTCATCTTTCTCCCGCGGAGCGGCTGGTAGTTTCGAACCGCTGACCTTAAGGTTCACAGCCCGATTCATAACCACTACGCTACCAGAGCTCCTTATATGGATATATAAGGGGTTTCAAAAAGTTCATGGAAAAAATTCCATTGTCTTTTGATATTTCCATGAACTTTTTGAAGGCCCCTCATATGTGCGTGTGTGTGTGAACATTTGATTGTGGTTTTAGTGAAAGTTGACAGAATAGTTAGTTCCTCCGTCAACAACTTCTACACGTTTTGTTTTGTGATATTAGTTGCAATTCCCTCAGTGTTTTGGGGAATCTTCTCATTTCCTCCTGGGTTTCCCAATTGGATGGATGGATTTTCACAACTTGTGTGTGAGTGTGTGCCTCGCTTTGACACTCAGAAGAAAACCCTTCCGAAGTACAAAGGCCAGGCGCCCTAGAGGCGGCACCTTATCCCTTCCCCTCTCCACAGTGCTGCTCGGTCTCCTCTGCTTCGGGGTCTTCCTCCTCTGGAAGAACTGGCGGCTGAAGAGTATCAACAGCATCAACTTTGACAACCCTGTGTACCAGAAGACCACCGAGGATGAGGTCCACATCTGCCGTAGCCAGGATGGTTACACCTACCCCGCGGTGAGTGCTTCGGCCAGGGTGGGTGTATGGCCTGGGCGTGTCTTCCCCACCCCTTAGCACTCTGGGCATCTATCTATGTCCATCTTTGCCTCCTGAGCATCAGCCCTGCCCCTGGTGAGAGGTTCTTCTCATGGGAGGCGAGGAAAAGTAAATAAAATAAATTCTAAGTCAGGTGTAATGAGCTCTTTGTAGAAGTAAAGCAAAGGGAATAGAGATAGGTTGTGCAGGTCTGGAGGGCTTCCCTGAGGAAGGGTACAGTCTGTGCAAAAGCCCTGGGGCTGGACTATGCCTGGTATGTTGAGTAGCACAGAGTTAGCGAGAGTGAGAATTAGGCCCCAAAGATCAGGTCGTTATATGACTATGGGAATGACCTCATCCATTCACAACATGGAGGATGAGGACATCATTACATAACTGCTAAAGGACTGACTGAGTCATGGCCCAGCCAAGCTGACACAGAACCATGATCAGCCAGCCTTCCTCTCCCCTTGAGCCTTGGCATGTCATTGGCGCCAGATGCACATCACTAACGCACAAAACAATCGGCTTGGTTTTTATTTTTTACTGTAGTTGTAAATGCAGAGTGTCACAGAATGAGCTCATTGATAAATGGGGAGGTGTGGATTCACAACACATTGACTGTCTGTTCTGTAGAACCTCATGGGCCAGGAGGGGACTTGGGCTTTACTTTGAGTGAGTGGGGTTGCCATGGGAGGCGCTGAGCAGAGAAGCCAGCCTCCATGGGGAAACAAACAGAGATGTGGCAGGGACAGTCCGCGGGGTGAGGAGGGAGTGGATCCTGGCCAGGTTTACTGAGAGCTGGGTTGACGGTTTCTGGCTTTTGTTGACAGAGACAGATGGTCAGCCTAGAGGACGACATGGCGTGAACCATTGCCTTGCTGTGTTCTGTGCCACCAAAACCTGCTGCTGTCCTGGGTCCCCCGGACCCCCTGTCCACAACCTTCCCGAGACCCGGATGCCTTCCTTTCCCACTCAAAGAAAGAAGAGAGTCAGCAGTGTTGCTGACTAAACCCCGGCTCCTGTGCCGTGCGGCCCGTCTGCTGAGAGCTTTGTTTTATATATTTATTCCTCTGGGAGGCAGCACAGGCATCTAACCGCACACGAAGCGGGCTTTGGTAGGGATCGTTTTTTCTTTGTGAGCGAGCTGGACATCCTGTTTCCTCTCAGGGCCATCCTGACCTACTGCCCAGCACCACTCATGCTGCACAGGGAGGACTGGAAGCAAGGGGCAAGCAGCTGAGAGAACACAGACACACAGGTGCCCCCAGCCCCATAACTCAGGAGTACACGTGTTTACCTCTACCTGGCACACCCTGGTAGACAGCCAGATGAGCCTTCTGCCCGCCCCACCCTACCCCCGGGTCAGGATGAACTATCACGCCTCCAGCTGGGGAAGGGGGATCAAGATGGGGTTCCATTGGTCTCAACTGAGACCAATTCATTCACCAAAATGACAATTCCCAGCACAAGAGCCCATCCCAAGCTTGTTATTGTCAGGTGGCCATCGAGTCGGAACCGACTCATAGCGACCCCATGCACAGCAGAATGAAACAATGTCCGATCCTGGGCCAACCCCACCACCACTACCACACTTGCCATCAATGATGCCACCTGGGGGGTCCTCCTCTTTTTCTCTGACCCTCCATCTTACTCAGCATGACATCATGACATCCCAAGCTTAACAGTGATTAAGTGCCTGAGTCTCCAGCTTACCTTGTGAGCCAAGACAAGCGTTCCAAGTTAGGGTCACCTGTGCCCTGCCCTCCCCGCCACATGGAGCCCGGACTTCCTTTGGTTCTGTGCACTTTTTCAATTCAGGTTCTACATTTTGTAAGTGTGTCATTGTTGTTATTCTTTTGCACTGTTTTGGCGAGCGTGCCGTCTGCAGGCCTTTCTCTAAGTTGAGTGTAAGCAGGTGGAGGAAGAGGTCCTGTGCGTCTGGTCTTTGGAACTTTGCTGGGCTTCCTCTTGGCCCGCAGGGCACTCACTAGTCCAGGGATGCGGCCCAAGTTCGCATCTCAGCCACTCGTTGGGTCATGCCATGGAAAGTCCCTTTGAACTGGCTGCCGACTTCGTCACGGCATTGGTGACCAAATCCTGATGAAGCATAAGAAGGGGTTTGAGACCGTCCGTGACATGAACATGAAACACTGCGCCCATCCTGTGGGGTGTAAATAACTGGTGTACAGATAGTGGAGATTTCTGTTATGTTTGCACTTTCTACATTTACAGAAACTGTTACCACTTAGATTCGAAAAGAAAAGAATTATTTATTTTTGCAAACCCTGCTTGCTGTGTTTGTTCAGTTTCTCCTCTGGGGGCGCTGCACCGCCTTTCAGGAGAAAATGTCCATGTTGTATGTATAGGCAGCTTTGGGAGAATGGGTATCACATTTTGAACCACTGTATAGAATGTTTTTATAGCTGATTGTCTTACTGTGATCAATTAAATTTCTTAAATTTTAAGTTGACTTAAGACACAGAAGTTGCTTTCTTCTCCCATTTGATTGTTTACAGGTGAGCTCCCCTGGGGCTATCCAGAAAGGGGCAGTGTCTTATGGTGGGGGCAGGGTGGCTCAACTCCCAGGGCCTGAGACCCCTCTCTCCCTTCTCAGTGATACTGGTGCTTCCTTTTGTTGGGATTTTGCCAAATCATTTACAAATTTGAGAAACATTTAGTGGCACCAAGGTCAGCGGTTCAGACTCACCAGGTGCCCCTTGGAAACCCTAGAGTTGCCAGGCTTATTCTAGACATGTGGGACATAGCGATGAATAAAAGATATCAGATCTGCCCCCGCCCCCCCCTTTTTTTTTTTGGCTGTATAATTTATTTTAATTAACTTTTAGAAAAGACAAATACATCATTTTTCAAAACAATCTGTCAATAAGTTTTCGTGTTCCCTTATTTTAAAATGTTCTAGGCTGAGCTGTGAGCCACGAATGCACCACTGTAGTCGCTTCTACATTTGAGGTGAATGTTTGTCATAGAAGGGCTGCTTTCAGGGGACCTAAGAGGTGAAAGTCCTGAGCAAGATCAGGACTATGGGGAGGGTGCTTTAACAACTCAAAATGAAGTTTTGCAGAGTGTCAACAGTGTGGACAGGTCTGCGGATGTGCACTGTCATGCAAGATAATGCAGTCAGTCCTCTGCATTTTAATCCAGTTTAAAGACACTTTTACCTTCTTTTGAGCATTATTTCAAATTGTGTTCGCAGATGTCCAAACACTTCTGTCTATGTTTCCTGCGAGTTGTTTCAGTACCCATGTCACATAAGCTTTTTATAAAGTTTTTATTGTGAATTGAGTGAAAGTTTACAGGGAAGATCATCAGTTTTACATTCAACAAATCATATACTTGGTTTCATTACAATGATTATAATCCCCTCCATGTACCATCGGTTAACAGTATTTCTCTATTCATTTTAGCTCTCTTCTTTTCAAACACTTGTTAGGTGCCATCGAGTCGGTACCAACTCATAATGACCCTATGCACAACAGAACAAAACACTGCCCGGTCCTGGGCCACGCTTGAGCCCATTGATGCTGCCACTTTGCCAATCCATCTCACTGGGGGTCTTTATCTTTTTCTCTGACCCTCCACCTTACCAAACATGAGATCCTTCTCCAGCAACTGGTCCCTCCTGACAATATGTCTGAAGTATGAGAGATGAAGTTTGGCCATCTTGGCCTCCAAGGAGCACTCTGGCTGCACTTCTTCCAACACAGATCTGTTGGTTCTTTTGGCAGCCCATGGCACTTTTCACTATTCTCCATAACTCAAAAGCATCAATTCTTTTATGGTCTTCCTTATTTACAGTCCAGCTTTCGCATCCATATGAGGTTATTGAAAATACCATGGCTTGGGTCAGGCGCACTTTAGTCCTCAAGCTGACATCTTTGCTCTTCAACACTTAAAAAGGTCTTGTGCAGCAAATTTGCCTAATGCAATACGGCATTTGATTTCTTGACTGCTGCTTCTGCGAGTGTTGATAGTTGATCTAAGAAGAATGAAGTCCTTGACAACTTCAATCTTTTCTCCATTGATAAGAATGTTTATTGGTCCAGTGGTGAAGGTTTTTGTTTTCTTTACATTGAGATTCAATTCATACCGAAGGCTGTGCTCTTTGATCTTCTTCAGTAAATATTTTAAGTCTTCTTCACTTTCAGCGATCAAGGTTGTATCATCTGCATATCGCAGGTTGTTAATGAGTCTTCTTCCAATCCTGATGCCACGTTTTTCTTCATATAACCCAGGTGATTTGCTCAGCATACAGGTTGAATAAGTATGGTGAAAGAGTACAACCCTGCCACACACCTTCCTTAACTTCAAACACTTAAGCATATATAATAATTTATACCACCAAAGGGCACATTCTGCAAGTCGGCCTCCTGGCAATCAGCTCTCAATCCCTCTCTTTCTATGAATCTAGAGTCCTCAGCTGCTCCCTTTCTCCAATGTTGCTGCTTCTCTGAATAAGGCCTCGCATTCCGCTTGTGCTCTTCTCCCTTGATGGTCCTAGGGACTTCTGTTTCTGGACTGTAAGATTACTCCCCCGTTTTTTGTTTTTGTTTTTTTTTACAAAACTACCTTTACAATTGTGACAGTCGCAATTAGTCATGATAACAATTACTATTGATTGAATCATATCCCCATCTCTTTTTACCAGACCCATCTAGACAAGATGAAAACTATTCAGTGGGGACTGTATCTTCCCCCACACTCTTAAACAACTTCCTCTTGAAACATTGTAAGCCAGTCACTTTGAGCCTTTATCACCCCCTCATTCTAAGTAGCCAATGTCTAAGTTGCCCGTTCCTATCTACCCTGTATACAGAGGGGATAGCATTGATACTTAATGTGAAGACTCTTTTCCTCTCTGTTGGTATTTTGAGCTACTACCTCCATGAGTATAGATCAAGTTCATCAAAATGTAGCAATTTACCCTCGTTTCATGATCAAGAATTGTTTTGTTTTGGATCTTCCTTTAGTGGAGTTCTGGTTATTAAGCCATCGAGGCCAGGTCAGATGGGTACTGTCTGCAAGTTTGGGTGTTCTTGTGGGTCTTTCCTCACTAAACTCCCCCTTGAAACCTTGTAAGCCAGTTACTTCGTGCCTTTGTCACCCCCCTTATCAGAGCTGCCCTCAAGGAGCTGACATTTTGGAAGGGAAAGTAGATACAAATGATACACTTTAGAAAAGAAACAAACCACAAAGCCAGACTCACGCCATCCTGTGACTACGCACTCACAGCGACCCTGCAGAGGGGGTCTGAGACTGTTTTCAGTCTTTACTGCTACAGCCTCATCTTTCTCCTTGGAACCGCTGGTGAGTTGAATCACCCACTTTGCAGTTAGCACTCCAGGGCTGCTCCCACATCATCACCAGGGTGTCTTTTTCTAGAAGACTAGGGGGCGTGGGCGAGAACAATTACTAAATTTTTCTAAGCTGAACGGGAATCCCTAGTGGTATAAATGGTTCACATGAATGTGTACTAACCAAAAGGTTGGAGGTTTGAGTCCATCTAGAGGTTCCTTGGAACAAAGTTCTGGTAATCGACGTCAGGAAAACCAGCCACTGAGAACTCTGTGCAACAGTTCTCAGACATCAGTGCCTCTGGATGAGCTCGAATCTCCAATCCTCTGGTGTGCATGGTCCAGGGATTCCATGAATTCTCGCAAATCTGGGCCCAAATTCCACTGGGACTACCTCGGGTTAGATTTCCAAACATCTGGGCATGTGCGCTGCAGCCTACATACTCCGTTCTCTATCGCGCACCCCTCTGCGTTTCCGGACTGGGCCGTGAAGGCACTGAAGAGCCCCATCTATGCGCATGACTAAACCACAAAGCTTTCGGATGTATCAACAGGACCACAACCCACTGCAGGTCATGCGCTAGAAGAAAGGGGTAAAAACCAACTAACCAAACAGGGGACAGTATGGCAACCCAGAAATAAGCACAAGACCTTTATCAGCCCCAGTGGCAGAAAAATAGAGGGAGGCAGTAGCGCCATTGGAACTTGCAGCTGGTAAAGGTTGCTGGAACCTTGAAAGAAACAATGCAACCGATAGAGACGAGACCTAAGGCAGAATAGGGAGCGGGAGACCCCAGCTCCTCCCCTAGTGCCTCCCATTGGCTGAACCAAACAGGAAGCCAGTTGGTGAAGGATTCTGGGAAATGGAGTCCTCTTCTGATAAACCCAGCCAAGGCCATGCAGTCATTTCTCTTAGCGATCCTATAGCACAGGGTAGACCCATAGGGTTTCCAAGGCTGTGAATCTTTACAGAAGCAGCCTGCTACATCTTCCTTCTATGGAGCAGCTGGTGGCTTAGAACCGCCCAACTTTCGTTATCAGCTAAGCGCTTACCCTCCAGGGCTCCTTTTGAAGGGTAACCACCAAACCAAATGAAACCAAACTAAATTCAGTGTCATTAAGTTGATTCCCACTCGTAGTAACCTTGTAGAACAAAGTAGAACTTGCCCTATAGATTTCAAGGCTATAAGGAGCTCTGGTAGTAGTCGTTAAGAATCGGGCTGCTAATCTCACGGTCAACAGTTCGAAACCACCAACTGTTCCGCGGGAGAAAGATGAGGCTTTCTGCTCCTGTGAAGATTTACAACCTCGGAAACCCTGTGAGTCGGAAGCGACTCAACGGCACATATACAAATCCTTACAGGAGCAGACGGCCACCTCTTTCCTCCCTGAATCGAACTGCCAACAGATAGCCCACCGTTTAACCCACTGCATCACTAGGGTCTCTCCTTCCCTGATGTTGTAAAGTGTCCTGGAGTTGGTTCTAACTCATAGCAACACTTTATAGATCCCAAGGAACAGTATATAGGTTTACAAAGGGAGTGTCAGGATGGCCTGAGGGAAAGCGCAGGTGAGGGGCGGTGCAGTGCCAAGAGCTTAGAATCCTTCTGCCCCGTGTGGCCCTGCTTTCTCCCAACCAAAGAAGTTGTTAAGTGCCACAGAATTGGTTCCGACTCTTAGCGACCCTGCATAGGGTTTCCGAGGAGTGGCTGGTGAGTTTTGAACCACCGACATTGTGCTCCAGTGTTATAGCGCTACACCAGGTCTCCAACCAAAGAAGAGTCCAAGATAAATCTTCTTCCCCTCCCGCACCAGTCGTGGGTGACTTACTGGACCGGATCACAAAGGGGTGGGCTCGGATTCCCAGGCACGGCCATCTTTTCTTTGTCCACACGGGGGCGCGTCGTTCCTTCCTGTCCCCCTTTGTTTTGAAAAGATTCCAAATGCCTCTGGGGGCGAACACTGAACACGGCCCCACGCTGCACACGGCCGCTCGATAATTGGCCAGTTGAGTAATTGGATGCTTAACCATGTGGCAAACAGGATAATTGGCTCCAGGGGCGCGGCTAGGGCAGGGGCCAGTCAGGAGCGGAACCGCTGGACTGGCTCCTGGACTGGAGTCTTGGAGGGTGGGCAGAATTGGGAATCCCCAGGCAGAGGTCTGGGAGCAAGGCGCTGGTGGGCCAAGGCGCCTGGGAGAGGCAGAGGTGAAGAAGTTTCTGCTATCCGGCGTGGCCTGTGTTCTTTTAGACTTCAAGGAATAGTACTTAAAATTCTCCTGGGAGAGTAATACAGACACACACTGGCAAGGGGGCCTCAAGACATTCAAGAGTAGCTTTGCGGGGATTGAAGACCCCTGGTGGCACCGTGGGTTAAGCATAGGGCTGGTAATCAAAAGGTCGTTGTTTCAAACCCACCAGCTGCTCTGCAGGAGAAAAATTGAGTTTCCTTCTGTAAAGATTTATTCTCAGAAACACTAGGGGCAGTTTGTACGCTGTCTACAGCATTGCCAAGGGTCAGAATTGACTCCAAGGGCAGTGGGTGGTGGGGATTAAGTATCTGCTTCTCCAAGTGGCCCTTGAAACCCACCTATTTTACATATTTACACTCAACAAAGGGAGACACACCGGAGCTCAGTGAAGTGGCTCTTGGTGGCTCCAGACACACCCCACCAGCCAAAGGGTAGAGAGTGGGAAGGGGGTCCGTTTGGTGACCAGGGCCACTTACCTGGGCTCAGAAAGGACCCTGATGGAAGGGTGAACCAGTTCAGAGCCTGTCTGTGGGTTCAGTGCCTCCCCACCGCCCTGGCCCTGCAAGTGTGGGAGACAGTCCTGGAAGCAGCTTTGAGCTGTCCTCCCAGTCTCTGTGAGCCCCACAGCTCTTCCCAGGATGGGAGTGGGTGGTAGGAGGAAGCTGCTCCCCAAGTCTGACACACTACCCCAGCCTGTGTCCTGTGCAGTTCCTTCCAGGCCCTCAGAGCCCAGCCACAGCTGCTGTGGTGAGTCAGCCTGGAGCCTGTGGGGAACCCAGGGCTGGGGTGGCTGCCCCCACCCTGCAGCTGGCTCTGGCCGGCCCTCCCCCACACCAGGTCAGCAGGGTGGGGAGGTCTGTAGGAAGTGATTTCCTGTATGGTAAAGCGATCTGAGACAGGGTGTGTGTCACCCCACTACACAGAGTGGCTGGGAGGAGGGGCAGTGTCCTGGGTCGGGTCCAGCCTCTACTCCCATGTGCCCATTTGTGCTTCCGTTGGTGGAGGGGCTGTCTCCTGCCCCTGCACTGTGCCTGGGCCCCTGGAGATCTTGGTGGTAACAGCTTGGTCAGACAGACACCTAAACAGGCCAGCTGCTGCTCTGTGACCTATGTCACAGTGACCTGAGGCCAGTGTTGGACTCCCCTTCTGGTGACACCTGGAATCTGAATGCCCTCCAGGGACCCTTGCCTTTTCACGGACTGTTCCCCTCAGGTCTAGGCTCAGATGACACCTCCTCCCTGGGAGCCCCCATGACCGTCACCCTCAAGCCCCCCACAGCATTTCATTTTCTTTGAAGCATTTATTACACATGGTAATGAGCCAGGTTTAAGAGCACCGTGTATGCTGTGGATCCAGACTTCATGGGTTCAGATCTCAGCTTAGCCACCTACTAGCCTTGAAACTTTGGACAAATAACTCAACCTTTATGAACCTCAGTTTCTTCATTTGTAAAGTGGGGTCAACTATACACCTACTGCACTTGGAGCTAAGACAGTGGTGGGCACACATCACTGCTGACCTTTTGTTCTTACCTCTGCTTGAGTGTGGCCCTTCTGTAGGTCACACATTCAATCCACATTGCTTAGAGGCAGCAGCCTGCAAGTACCGGCGTCACCCTGAGTGGACCAGCGTGGCCACAAAGATGAGTCACTGGTGGGTTCTAGTGACCAAAACCCCAAGGGAGGGTCCCTAATAACCCACACATCACCCTCTGTTGCCTTCCTGTCCCTCCTCCATAGTCCCTTCCCAGCCAGTCCTATCTGATAATCCCTGACCTTCACTTCCCCACCTCCCTGCCCTGAGGTCTCCTCTTGTGAGGCTGAGTGCTTGGCTGTGGCGGTGGCAGTACTTAACCTTCAATGGAGAGTCAGATGGCCATCAGACATGCATCAGGCCGCGGCTCCACAGGTGCAGGGACTGAGAGCTGGCCTCGGGGGCCCAGGCCTGTGGACAGGAAGGCGCTGTGCAGCTCTTGGCATAGGGCCTGACTCAGATGTCCAGTGCTGGAGAGCTGGGTCAACAGGGCTGGGCTGAGGGTTCCGCATGCCCCTGGCTGGCCTCCAACCTCGGGGAGAGAGCTGGGGGCTGGTGCTGGATGAAAAAACCGGGGGCAGGGGAGACTGAGCCCGGCTGTCCCAGGCATCCCGCCAGTGCCGGCTAGTGAGTCAGGACCAAGGCATGTCGAGGGCTGGGGCCTTTTCCAGCCACCATGAGATCAGCCCTGAGTCAGCGGCCACTCTCCTCACCCACTAGCTCACTCCGTGCCACCCACCAGGCCTGGGGACCAGTAGAAACCACCCTTCTGAGCCTGGTGCAGCCTCACGTGAACGGCTGGGTTTCCCTTGGGGAAAATGAGGACACAGGTGCAGGCTGGTGGGGGGGGGGGGGGGGAGATACAGCAAGCAGGCTGCTCTGGGGAAGAACCGCAGACATCGTGTCCTGCACAGCACCTGTTTATCGGCGCCAGGCGGAGCCCGGAGCCCGACGCAGTATTTTCACTCTTGGTGGAGCTGGGCCGGGGCTTCCTGCTCTGATGTCAGATGCTGGCTTTGTTAGCAGGACCTAGCACTGGGTTAAAGCACTGGACCACAAGGTCAGTGGTTCAAACTCACCAGCCACTCCTGGGAAACCCTCTACGGGGTCGCTATGAGTCGGAAGTGTCAGCACACCTGATTCTCAGACCGACTGGTTCCTGACTAAGGCTGGCAGGTAAGTGGGTGGCTGCCTGGAGCAGTGGCTCTCAGCTGGAGGCTGGGGACGCCTGGTAATGTCTGCGTGTCACCACTGAGAGAACTCCTGGCATCGTGTAGGTGGAAGCTCATGGTGCTACTAACCAGCCCACAAAGCCTAGGAGAGCTCCCTGCCGCGGTGGCCGTTGGGCCCAGGTCTTGTTCATGATCAGAGCTTTGCTTATTGGAGGCAGATCACAAGAGCAAAGGCTCTGCTCCAGGTGTGCGCTTCATGCCACATAGCTCTACCTACCTTGAAAGCAAAATGGCACCAAAGGGCTGATACAGAACGAATTGGGCTGCTAACCTCAAAATGAAGCTTTCTGCTCCCATAAAGACTTACAGCCTCAGAAACCCTGTGCAGGGTCACTATGAGTTGGAACTGACTCCATGGTACTTAACAACAACAACAACAAAAAACTTCTCTGGAAATCTTTTAGTTTGCTGAATCTTGGGGGACAGGTTAAGGACCCCTCTTTTATGGGTCAACTTCCCAGGAGCCAACAGGCAGGTTCCTTTGCCCCAATTCAAAATCGTTTGAATTGCAAGGTTGGTGGTTCAAACTTACCAGCTGCTCCTCGGACACCCTATACAGGGTTGCTAGGGGTCAGAATCGACTCGATGGCACTTAACAATAACAACATAAATCATACTACAAGAAAAAAAAGAAACTTAAAAACATGGAAGACTATACCATGCTCATGCATAGGAAGACCCAACATTGTGAATATGTCAACACTACCCAAAGCAATCTATAGATATAATGCAATCCCAATCCAGAGTCCGAGTTCTGGTGTGGCGCTGTGAGATAATGCACTGGACCGAAAGGTCAGTTTGAACCACAAGGTCGGCGGTTCCAACTCACTAACCACTCCTCAGGAACACTACACAGGGTCCCTGTGCGTTAGAATCAACTCAACAGCACTGGACAATCCAGATTCTAATATCACTCTTAAAGAGATGGAAAAACTGATCAACTGTATGGAAAGGAAACAGACCTCGGAGAAGCAAAGCACTGCTTAAGAACAAAGTTGGAGGCCTCTCACTGCCTGATCTCAGAATCTACTACACAGCCCTTGCATGCTTCCTGCATCTTTACCTGTCTTCATCATTCTGCCAACCTCCTTCTTCTTACAGAGTCCTGGTGTGGCAGACACTGAAGGATAATGCATTAGACCATAAGGTCGGTTTGAACTACAAAGTTGGCGGTTTAAACTCACCAGCCACTCCTTGGAAACCCTATATAGGGATGCTATAAGTTGGAACCGACTTAATGGCACATAACAGCAATATTTTTGTTGTTGTTAGGTGCCATCGAGTCGGTACTGACTCATAGCAACCCTATGTACAACAGAACAAAACACTGCCTGGCCCTGGGCCAACCTCACAATTGTTGCCACACTTGAGCCCATTGATGCTGCCACTTTGCCAATACATCTTGCTGGGGGTCTTCCTCTTTTTCTTTGACCCTCCACCTTACCAAACACGATATCCTTCTCTAGCGATTGGTCTCTCCTGATAATACGTCTAAAGTATGAGAGACGAAGTTTGGCCATCCTGGCCTCCAAGGAACACTCTGGCTGCACTTCTTCCAACACAGATCTGTTGGTTCTATGGGCAGCCCATGGCACTTTCAATATTCTCCTCCAACACCACAACTCAAAAGCATTAATTCTTCTACGGTCTCCCTTATTCACTGTCCAGCTTTCACATGCGTATGAGGTTATTGAAAATACCATGGCTTGGGTCAGGTGCACCTTAATCCTCAAGCTGACATCTTTGCTCTTCAGCACTTTAAAAAGATCTTGTGCAGCAGATTTGCCTAACGCAAATCCAAGAATGAAGTCCTCGACAACTTCAATATTCTGTTGATAAGAATGTTGTTTATTGGTCCATTAGTGAGGATTTTTGTTTTCTTTACATTGAGGTGCAATCCATATTGAAGGCTGTGGTCTTTGATCTTCATCAGTAATGACTTTAAGTCCTCTTCACTTTCGGCAAGCAAGGTTGTATCATCAGCATATCGCAGGTTGTTAATGAGTCTTCCTCCAATCCTGATGCCACGTTTTTCTTCATATAACCCAGAGCCTTGTATTATTTTATTCAGCATACAGGTTGAATAAGTATGGTGAAAGACCACACCTTTCTTAATTTTAAACCATTCAATGTTCCCATGTTCTGTTCGAACAACTTCCTCTTGTTCCATGTATATTATACATATCCCATAAATATTTAAGAGTTTGAAAAAGGATATTGGTACATGGCTGTTTTACCTTTCCTGCAAACACAACTATCAATGTGGTGGAGCATGTTGTTGTTGTGTGCCGTTGAGTCAGTTCTGACCCAGAGTGACCCTGTATAGGGTTTCCGAGGAGTGGCTGGTGAGCTTGAACTGCCAACCTTGCAGTTCAAACCAACTTTGCAGTCCCGCGCATTAACCTACAGCATACCTCCCAGAAAAACACAAACAAAGCCCGTTTCTTCAGTGTTCCCTTGTTCTTAATAAAGATCAACTTTTCTGGAAATTCCTCCAGGGTCATTGTAATTTCCTTTTTGGGGTAACTTTTACTGTATGGTTGAGGTTATACACAGAAAAAGCAGACATCAGTTCAGCAGTTTCTACAGGTGCGACTGAGTAACATGGGGCAGCACAACCATTCTCGCCTTCCTTTCTTTTCTGAGTTGTTTCTCACTCAGGAGCACTACACTACCAGGCCTTCCACCTTCAAGATGGCGGATTGGGTAGACGGGTAGTGAGGAGCTCGGTCAACAACGACACGGAATACCAGGCCAAGAGGGCTCATGAGATGGTGTTGGAACTCTGGAACAAATATAAAGGTATGTTTGGAGGATGGAGGGTTTATAGCTGGGGAATTTGCAGGAGAATCTAGAAATCCATTATTTTCTGAATCAAGACAATCAGCTGTTCCAGGAGCCGCCATATTGGGAGAGAACATCTTGATTATACCAGGATTGATAGTATCAGGAGAGAACATCTTGATTGTATCTCGATTATATCAGAATTGTATCAACATTGACATCGAAAAGTATAGACATAAAACCAAATGGCCACCACTCTGTCTGTCGTGCTGTGGTAGTTTGAGTTGCTGTGATTCTGAGGG
>NW_006408830.1:2280265-2284392 GCF_000296735.1 Chrysochloris asiatica
GTATAGTCGTCTCCTATGCTGTCTAAAGAAGGTATTTGAAATAAACAAATCATTTGTCTTGCAGAAATCTATCATTCGAGAGAGGAAAGAAGAGGGGGGAAAAAAAGAGTGAGCTGATACAGTCTGATGAACTTGACCTATACTTATGGAGCAGCGACTCAAAAGAGGAAACAAATCCTCACAGCAAGAAACATTCACACACACACCCACATACAGACTGGATGGAGAAGGGCAGCTTGGACATTGGATACTCAGATGGGGAGGGGAGGTCTACAAAGGCAAGAGGTGACTGGCTTACAAGCTTTCAAGAGGGAACCTGGTGCTAGGGAGCATGGTGAAAGGCAGAATCTCCAGTAGGAACTATTCAATCTGTCTGGGCGGAGCTGATGAAAGGAGACATAGATGGGTAACTCGTGATACTGTAGTGAATAATGATTATCAGGACGGATTATGAGGGTTGGAAATCCAAAGGCAGAAGTTTTGTAAGAAGAAAGGGAGTGATTAATTCTCCAGGATAGGAGAGGAGGCCTCTGGGACCATCAACGGAGAAGAGCTGAGAGTGGGACCCTACCCAGAGAAACAGAGATGCCTGAGATGGAGATAGTGATGATGATGTGGAGTGATGAAGCGACTGGGGACTTTGGACCCAGAGAAAGGGACTGTGGGCTGAAAACTGGGGGGAGGAGGAGGAAGTGTAGGGGGCGGGTTTCTGGGATATACCCTTTGGGTGGTTGATGATGCATGGAGGGGATTGGAACCAAGGCAGTGAGATGATATACAATGGAATGAATGTAAAACTGAAGTTCTCCCATGTAAACTACCATATAATTCACAATAAAACATTGAAAAACAAAACAAAAACCATGTGGCGATCATGTCTGACTTCTCCTGGCTTCACAAGGGGGAAAGAGAATCAAATTCAAAATCAGCTTAAAGACGATTCCTATGAAGAAGAGGTCAGACAGGCTTCCACCCTGCAGCCTTCTTTATCCTCTTCTGACACCCCATCCCTCCACAACACTCTCTGCTTCACATCTGGGTCTGATGGTCCACTGCAATGGCCACCCAGAACTCATAACAATAGTCACGATTTTATCGTTCTTAGCTTACAGATTTTAGCCTCTAGGCCAGTCCCTTAATAAAGGCCATGCGCTGGGGCTACTGTGAGAAATCAACAGATGGTGAGGAGGGCATTTTGGGTAACAGAAGCTTTCCATTTTTATGAGGTCTCATGTATTTGTCTTTTGCTATTTGTGCTTTTGTTAGTATATTAAATAATTCAGTACAGAAAGCATGGCCTGACAGTGTTGTCCCTGCCTGTCCTTCTAAGGATTTTATGGGTTTCGTTTGTCCCTTTAGGTCCTTAATCCGTTTTGAATTTGTTGGTGTGTATGGTGCGAGGCAGGGATCTTGTTTCATTTCTCTGCGTCTGGAAATCCAATGTTCCTAGCACCACAGATTGAACACACTCTTCTTTCCCTCTTGTCAAAACTTGAACTGGTGTGGATTTTTTGCCATGTATATTCTCAAAACAACAACAAAAATAATGAAAAGAGATCCAGTGCTGACATCTGGTTGTATCAGCATCAGGGAACAGACTCCTGTCACCCCCAGGCAACTGCAGCCCTTCTTACATGCGGCAGCATGGCTGCCTAGGCTCCCACCATCACACCCAAATATCAAAGGGCATATGAGTATAATCCCTTGCCTTTTAAGGATCCTTCTAGAAGTCTCATATGACACCTCCACTTACATTTCATTGGCCTTGGCTGGAAATGTGTTTTAACTGGGCAGCTAAAAGGGTTTCCTTTCTAACGAGAGAGGGGAAAATGAACATTAGGGAGGCAGCCAGGGGTCTGACACAGCCACAGACAGAGAGAGTGGGGGAGCAGCGAGTTCCTAGAGGGAAAGCTCACGCGGCTGCTGTAGGCCTAGAGCTGACGGGGAGGCTGCACCTCCCACCCAGCCCAGGGCAGTTTCACTGAGTATCTATGGTCCTTTGAGTCTGGATAATGCTTGACACACTGTCTTGCACTCGGCTTTTCCTGCAGCCACTCAAGAGCTCATCTTGGACTCTGGCTCTCAGGACCCCCGACTCCTCATCCTGGTAAGACCTGGTGCCAACGCCACCCCCTGCTGTGAAGCCCACACTCTCCCAGGCCAGAGCCCTGAGCTTTGAACTGCTGTAGCGGCTGGTGAGACCTCACTCAGGCTCAGAGTTGGTGGTGTCTGTGTCACGGCGGATCCCCGTGGCTTGCCTCCTGTGTCTCTGGTGCTGGCTGTGTGTTGGGCACACGGTGGTTCCCCCACAACACCCCTTGAGGGACCCCAGTTACCTAGCCGAGGCCAGTCTAGGAACCATGGCGGAATCGCAGGGAGGAAGGAAGGATCTCAGTAAAACCCATGTATGCGAAGATATGTAATTTCACATGATTCCCATCAGTGAGCTCACCGCCCAGCCTGGATGACCCCCAATATGTCCAAGACAATGGCTACCACTCGGTGTCCACCAAGCTCCAGAGATGGTCGCTGATGAATTTCCCAGAGAGCTGGGTGCTGTCCAGATGGATGGGTTGGGCGACACTGGGACCGTGATGGACTGAGGGGCAGATGTAAGGAAAAGCCTGTGGCCGTGTCTGCACACCCTCCCCACAGCCCCACACGGAAAGGATACTGCCTTTAATCATTGTTGGTTCACATTCGTAATCCCACTCGATTTTACTAATCCGGTGGTAGAGCTGAGCCACGTACCTGGACCAGAAGACAGCAAAGACAGTTAGCCCCGAGCCGAGTCCCACAGGGAGCGGAAAGAAGGCGGGACACACAAAGACACGGCACACTGGCCTGTGGGACCTACACGGCTGAAGGGATGGTGACCGTCGTGTCTTCGTCCACTTCCCTCTCTTGTCTTTGGAGCTCAGCCTCTAGCTCCTTGAGTTCCTCCAGCTCTCTGGTGAGCTGAGTAGGGCAGCTGGTTAAGGACTGCTGGCTTTGGAGGGCTGTCCGCAAGCTAACTCTAGCTGTCCACATGCCGGGGCCTCTGGCTCCCAGCACATCCCCTCCGTCAGTGAACCCCAGCCTCCCCGCACACAGTAAAGGATATAGGAGGCTGGCCCTCACGCTGCTGTCCTCCCCGCTGGCCTTCTGCTGCTCAGCTTCAAGTTCCTGCACCTCAGCACCCCTCTGATGCGCCCTGTCTTTCATGTCAAGAAGGCTCTGGGCCACTTCTGTCTCCATGGTGAGGATCTCTGCTGGGCAAAAGAGAGGGTTCTTCCCCTTCCATGGAGGCTTCATCCTCCACCAGGGGAGCCTTGAGCCAGGAGCAGGGGATAGCGGTCCATCCCCCCATCTCCAATCAACACCCCACTTCCCTGACTACCTTCCTGACCTGAAGGCTTCATTTCCAAAATGCCTACCTGAGAGTTCTGTCTGGAACCCATGACAGCACTTCCTTGTCCCCAAGCAAACGTAAACACACCAAAAAGAAAAAAACTGGGAGTGGATCCGAGTCCGGCTGCTAACCTCAGGGTCAGCAGTTTGAAATGATCAGCTGTTACGCAGCAAAATAGAGAAGGCTTTCTGCTTCCGTAAAGACTTACAGCCTTGAAACCCTATACAGGGTTACTATGAATCGGAACCGACTCCACAGCACAGAACCCCAACCCCACACTGTGGTGCTATAGGATAAAGCACTGAACTGCAAAGTTGGCTTGAACTATAAGGTCAGTAGTTCAAATCCACCAGCTGCTCCTCAGGGTCTCTAGGAGTCGAAACTGACTTTACAGCACTTTGCTGTTGTAAAGTACCACCGAACTGGTTCCGAGCCATAGCGACCCTGTATAGGGTTTCCGAGGAGCATCTGGTAAGCTTGAACCGCCAATCTTGAAGTTCAAGCGGCTTTGCAGTCTGGCGCATTAACCCATGGTGCCACACCAGGACTCCTTACGGCACTTATGAACACTCCATTTATAACATCATGGTCTACCCTGTCACCCAACCAAGGAACCTGGGACTTATATTCCTTACCCAGTTAGTCATCCAGGTTAACAGCTGTCCCCCCTTCCGCTCAACTTCAGTTCCCCCCTCGTGTGCTGGTCCTTAGAGGCCTCTTTTTTTTTTTTTTTTTT
>NW_006408830.1:2285417-2327834 GCF_000296735.1 Chrysochloris asiatica
GCTTTCTACTCCCGTAAAGATTTACACCCTCGGAAACCCTGTACAGGGTCGCTATGAGTCGGAACCGACTTGACGGCACTTAACAACAACAACAACCTTCATGAGTATAGGTCAAGTTCATCAAATTGTAGCAATTTACCCCCTTAGAGGCCTCTTCAGCTCCCCCCAACGTAACAGCCCCCACTGCTGCCCCTGCTTTGCTCTCACCCTGTGCCAATCTAGTCTCCTCTCTGCCTCCAGAGTGGTCATGAAAGAAACAAAACTCCCCTGCTCAAAGACCTTTCATGGCTCTCTAGTGTCTCCAGATCACTTCAGCCCCCCTTTAGCATCTTCATCATCCTCACTACTATTTGTCACCCCATCACATACGAGTTTCTCTTCTCTGTCCACAGAGACACCTCATCATTCTGTAAACGTGCCCTGACTGTTACAGCCCTGGGCCTCCCTCTGTCTGTCCTGCCCACTGGGCACACCCATACACTGCTTTCAAGACCTCCTGGGTGGTGCCCTACTAGACACTGTGCCATCTCCCAGGGCACAACTGTCACACTGGGTTATTGCTTCCTCGGCTTCTTCTTCGAACCAGAGACCGCATCTCATATTCACCATGCAGTTCCAGCATCTCTCCGAAATGAAGATGTGCTGGACAAAACACCCAGAAAGTTCAAAAACATCTAAAGAAGGCCACTGTGTTCCTTCCCGAAAGTCAGAGAAATCTGCCAACTCAGGGAAGGCCCAGATTAAAATGCCTCCCCAAAGGCCTGCCTTTACTTTTTAAAACGTACATTAAGTTAATTCTAATTTTTTAAAATCAAAGTAGTACATGGACATTGTTATAAAAATGCAAACTTTTCTACACACACCCCCTTCTCCCAGCCTCTCGTGTCCTTGGAAGCAGCCACTTTCAACTTTGAGCTGTTTGCTCTGGCACTGAGCTCCACATTTCTAGATAAGTTGCTTATGCTGCTATTTCATGATTTGTTCATTTTCGACAGTGCCTGCTGATTTCCTGTTTTCATAGCTGAGGGTCTGGCTCTCGAACACAGCCTCCCTGCTCCTTTCCCAGCCATCCTCCTGGCAGACAACCAAGGCCTCATTGAGCATCTCTGCCCTGTGGAGGTTCATCCTAAAGCACATTAATGGAGTGTGCGCTGGGGCGCCACGTGATAACGCCAGAGCTACTACCACACAGTTCACGCTCATGACCACCTTCTGAGGGAGGTGGCTTAATCCCTCCCTGCAGCACAAGTGAAGAACAGAGGCCCAGAAAGGTTCAGCAACTTCCCCACAGACACACAGCTTTGAAACTGCCAGGTCTGCTAGACTCCAAGACCTGACTCCCTCCCTCGAACCCAGTCTCCCCTGCCCCAAATTCCATCCCTTCTTCTAAAACCTAATGGATGGGTTCTGGTGATCATTTCCTTTAAACCACCAACAGAGTAGGGAGGAGGAGGAGGAAGAAGGCCACTTACTGGACATTAGAATAAAGTCCACACTCTTCATGGAAGCTCACAGGCCTACCAGGGGTGGGACATGCTGACCTTATCAGGGTTCAATTACATTAACTTTAATGTAAATTAAAGAAGCCCTGGTTGGCATAGTGGGTGAAGCATTGAGCTTTTAACAGCAAGGTCAGCAGTTCAAACCCACTAGACTTTCTGAGGGACAAAGACGCAAGCGTCTGCTTCCTTAAAGATTTATAGAAACCCTATGGGGCGGTGAGTGGAAATCAAGTCAGTAATAGTGAGTTCAGGTTTGAGAATGTAAATTATGAAGTTTAATCACTACCCATTGAGCTCTGGTAGCGTAGTGGTTACGAATTGGGCTGTGAACCTTAAGGTCAGCAGTTTGAAACTACCAGCTGCTCCATGGGAGAAAGATGAGGCTTTCTGCTCCCATATATATTTACAGCCTCGGAAACCCTATGCCGGGTCGCTATGAGTCGGAACCAACTCCACAGCACGTAACAACAACAATTGAGCTCTGGTAAGGAGTTCTGGTAGCATAGTGGTTACGAATCAGGCTGTGAACCGCAAGGTCAGCCGTTCGAAACTACCAGCTGCTCCATGGGAGAAAGATGAAGCTTTCTGCTCCCGTAAAGACTTACAGCCTCAGAATCCCTGTATAGGGTCACTATGAGTCATAACCGACTCCACGGCACGTAACAACAACAACATTGATCATCAATGGTAATAAAAGCACCAAATGAATGCAAGACGTAATAAGAGGGGCTAGCAAATGGAAACTCCCAGTCCTTTCTGTACCTTATTTCTGTAAACCTAAAACTACTGGAAAAAAAGAGCCCATATTTAAAATTAAAAAAAATTTTTTTACATGTCCCTGGGTGGCACAAACTCAGTTAAGCCTTTGGTTACTAACCAAAAGGTTGGTGGTTTGAATCCACCCGGAGGGACCTTGGAAGAAAAGCCTGAGATCTAATGGTTCACAGCCATTGAAAACCCTATGGAACATAGTTCTAATCGGACATACGTGGGGTCACCATGTAGGAATTGTGAAACACTTGAGGTTAACACAAGTCAGAATGAACTTGACGGCAACAGGATCAGGTTTTCGGTTTGTGACACAAGAGAAGAGCAGTAACAATGGAGACCCCACCTGCCCAGGCCACTGACACGCACCAAGTCCTGCAAACATCCATCCCCATAGCCCTCGTATCAGCGTGGCCCCATCTCACAGATAAGGAAGCTGAGACTCAGCAAAGGAAGTCACTTGACCAGGACCACAGGGCTTGTGACTTAACAGTTGAAATCCAAGTGGGGGCTCTGAATGTGCCCCTCCCACCTGCCCATTGGTAGTGTGAGGAGACGTTTATCAGGGAGCTTTTGTCCCCTTACTTGTAAGAGTCTTCCATTCTGTGGCATCAGATGGATGAAAGGGGTAATAGTTATCCAGTGCCCACTATACTCCTGGTGTGGCGCTGTAGGATCAGCACTGGACTGTTAACCCTAAGGTCCACAGTTCAAACCCACCAGCTGCTCCTTGGAAACCCTATACAGGGTCGCCATGAGTTGGAACTGACCTGATGGCACTGAAAAACAGCACAATACAAAGTGTACTTCATGTACATCCGTGGTGGCAGGATGGCTAAGCGCTTGCTTGGCTGCTAACCAAAACGTCCCTAGTAGCTCTGCGCAAGAGAAGACCTGACCATCTATTCCCTTAAAGATTAAACCCCACCTGCTGCCATCAGATCGGACTCACAGCCACTCTATAGGACAGAGAACTACCCCATAGTAGGACTTAGCTTCAGAGAAGCAGAAGGCTTAATAGGCTCAAGCTACCAACCTTTCAGTTAGCAGCCAGTGCTTAACCACTGTGCCACCAGGGAGGGCTCTGTCTTAGAGTCACTGAGTTGAAATCGACTCCACGGCACACTATCATCTTCACTTGCCCCCTCCCCTTCAGGTTTCTGTTTAAACATCATCTTCTCAAGAGGGTTCCCCTGTTGCGTCCCCTAAACAAAACATCATCACCTTTCCTTAGCCCATCACCTAACATACCAGATTTTTCTTGTTTATCCTCATCTCCCCCAAGGGTAGGGGTTTTGTCTCTTGTTGCCATCTCAGAGGAAGACTTGGTAGTGCAGAATTAAACATGTTGCTGCTAACCCACAGATCAGTGGTTCAAACCCACCAGCAGCTCTGCGGAAGAAAAGACCTGGTGATCTGCTCTCATGAAGATTTCAGCAGTGAAAACCCTATGGGAAGTTCTGCTCTTTTCTAAAGAGTCACTAAGAGTCAGAATCGACCTGGCAACAGGTCTGCCACCAGAGCTGGCGGTGTGCCTGGCATATACGGCAGGGGCTCTGCACAGCCTTAGGAGGGCAGTGTGGACTATTGCTATAATCATTTTACAGACTAGGAAACTGAAGCAAACGGAGCTTAGGTAACTCACCCAAACCGCCCACAATTCTGGAGAGTGGGGGTGCTTAGATTCAAACCTAGCCCTTTGTTCCCAGAGTCTCCCAGCTTCAGCTGATGGAAGGTTCAGAATGGGCCAGGCAGCCTACAGTTCGCCCTCGGTGGGGCTGGTGAATTTGAACCGCCGACGTTTGGGTTAGCAGCCCAACGCTTAACGTACAGCAGCACCAAGGCTCCTTGTGAGCGCGTATGTTACCCGAAAGCTCTGTTCTATTGTGCACAGGGTCCCTGGGTCGAAGACAACTCGATGGTACCTAATAATAACAGCAAATGTACCCGGGCAGTGGTTGTCATGAAGCCCATTTTACGGGAGGAGAAACTGAGGCTGAGTTCGGCAGGGCGGAGACCGGGGTGGGAAGCCCCGAGGGAGGCCCTCACCTCGCAGTATCCGCTCCGCGTTGTCCTGCGCCTCCAGCATCCGGTCCACCACCCGCTCGTGGTGCTCCAGCAGCCGGCGCTGCTGCGACTCGGCGCGGTTGGTGCCCAACAAGCTCAGCAACTCCTGGCTCAACTTCTCCATATCGCGGAACGCCGCCATGGCTACTCTACGGTGAAGCCCGCGCAAACTCAACTGCACGCAGGGCCCCACCCCCTTTGAGAGACATCATTTTCATTGGCTTACTCCTCCGTCAGTCATCAGAGAGGGGCGAGGACGCAGCGGGTCCGACCTTCTGCGCCTGCGCGGCTCCCGCTTAGTTCTTTAGTGAAAAAAGAGCGCGTCTCTCGGAGTCGTGCCTGATGCGCCTGCGTAGGCAGCAAATCTGTAATTTATTTCTGATTTAAAGAGTGCCTGCTGAATGCGGGCCGAGATTCTAGCGACCAAACAATGAACACCTTCTGATTGTAGTACATACATTTTTCTAAGAGGCTGCATAGCAAAATAGGCCCTACAACCGGATTTACTGAGTTCGAATCCCAACTCTGTCACTTACTAGCTGTGTGATTGTTGTTGTTAGGTGCCATCCAGTCAGTACGACCCATAGCGACCTTATGCACAGCAGAACGAAACACTGCCCGATCCTGGGCCATCCTCACTACTGTTGTCACGCTTGAGCTCATTCATGCTGCCATTTGGCCAATCCATCTCGCTGGGGGTCTTCCTCTTTTTCTCTGACCCTCCACCTTACCAAACATGATATCCTTCTCCAGCGACTGGTCCCTCCTGACAATATGTCCCAAGTATGGGAGACGAAGTTTGGCCGTCCTGGCCTCCAAAGAGCCATCTGGCTGCACTTCTTCCAAAACGGATCTATTGGTTCTTTTGGCAGCCCATGGCACTTTCAATATTCTCCTCCAACACCATAACTCAAAAGCATCAATTCTTCTATGGTCTTCCTTATTCGCTATCCAGCTTTCGCGTGCATGTGAGGTTATTGAAAATACCATGGCTTGGGTCAGGCACACCTTAGTCCTCAAGCTGACATCTTTGCTCTTCAACACTTTTAAAAGGTCTTGTGCAGCAGATTGGCCTAATGCAATACTTTTTCTGATTTCTTGACTGCTGCTTTCATGAGTGTTGATAGTTGATCCAAGGAGAATGAAATCCTTGACAGCTTCAATCTTTTCTCCGTTGATAAGAATGTTGTTTATTGGTCCAGTGGTGAGCATTTTTGTTTTCTTTACATTGAGATGTAATCCATACTGAAGGCTGTGCTCTTTGATCTCCATCTGTAAATGTTTTAAGTCCTCTTCACTTTCAGTATGCAAGGTTGTGTCATCTGCATATCGCAGGTTGTTAATGAGTCTTCCTCCAATCCTGATGCCACATTTTTCTTCATAGAACCCAGCTTCTCGGATTATTTGCTCAGCATACAGGATGAGTAAGGATGGTGAAAGAATACAACCATTACTTGACCCCTCTGTGCCTCATTTTCCTCAGGGTTGGCATAAGAGTTGAATGAGGATGGTACTATTGCCAGTGGAGTAGGCAGCCTATGCACAGTGGAAGACCCAGTCCCAAACCATCTTCGTCATCACTGGTATGCTTACATCCACAGTTGTGGCCCTGAGTGTTTTGAGTGCCTTCCAACCTAGGGGGTTGATCATCCAGCACTATATTATGCATTATTCTGTGGTAATCAATAGGTTTTCATTGACTAATTTTTGGAAGTAGATCACCAGGCCTCTCTTCATTTGTCTTAATTTGGAAGCTCCATGGAACTCGTCACCATGGATGACCCTGCTGGTGTCTGAAATACTAGGAACAATACTCAACCCACACAGTATAACAAACTGACAGGTTATGGAAACACTAAATAGGTACTAAATAAAACATAGTGTTCATGAATGTGAGAAACACTGTTGGTACCCTGGACACTATCTCGGCCCCTCTTAGGCACTTATTGTTGTTAAGTGCCATCGAGTCCATCCTGACCCATTGTGATCCTGTGTAGGGTTACCAAGGAGCAGCTGGTGAGCTTGAACCATTGACCTCGCAGATCAAATGACTTTGCAGTCTGACTGACGCATTACCTAGTGGACCAGTATAAACCCTGATTTGGACCTTACCCTGATGGGACTCCAGATGGAGGGATTGCTTTATCCCGTATGAGGTCGCCGATGGGTTATCACAGGTGTTTACTGACAAATGCTCAAGAAATCCAATCCATATACATTTTAGAGAGAGAGAGAGAGAAAGAAAGACGGAGGGAGGCGTAAGGGAGGGAGGGGGAGAGAGAGACCTGTTTATTCGATTTTGCAAAATCGGGCGTCAGACCCAGCAGCCATGGGTAGAGGAGACGCATGGGCAGCTCGCAAACTGTTTTATTCTCCTATCTCAGAAAAAGCCCCTCCTCCATTTCCCCCTTTACTGGTACTTTGGAGTTTACAATCTTTACCGAATGCTTACTAGTCCTTACTGGGGGCGTTCTCATTTATATTTGTTTTCCCCCTCCCCATGAACTTCTCCTATTTCCTTGATGGGTCTATTCTTGTTTTAAAAGAGTCTATCGGCTAAGACAGAGCCATTGCCATGCTGCAATGAGTTTCGATGACGGGTAAGACTGAGGAATTCGCACTGACCGCCTAAGACAGGCAGCGTCCCTTAAACAAATAATAAATAAGGGGGAATCTGATGCAGACCGTGCAGACCCGGTCAGGAGTTCAAGTCCCTGTGGGCCCAAACGTTGCTGACCGTCCAAACCATAGGCTCTGAGGATCAGACTTTAGCCACCTAACAGACACAGCAAAATGTCCCTTATCTGATTATTCAAATATGCTGGTTAGTAATTCCATACATGAGCCCTGGATACCCACAGATAAATGTAAAAACCTTCCTTAAAAGCCGAGACTGTAAATTCCAAAAAGGCAAAGTTTTCCCCCCCAAAAAAAGCTAAAGAGGATAGAGAGAAACTCTGTTAACTGATGGTATGTGGAGGGGATTATAATCAATGTAATGAAACAAGGTATATGAATGTTTGAATGTGAAACCGATGATGTGCCCTGAAAACTTTCACTCAATCCACAATAAAAACCTTAAAAAAAAAAAAAAAGAGTCTATCGGGTCAAACTAGTCTCTTCCTCTCCTCTAAGGTCCCTTTTGTTATGCCAGCCTGCTACCCCCAAGATTCCCTTAATTCTGAAGATGGATCACCCCAAAAGCTATTTCTCACAGTGAATGAGCTGCTCACCAGATCATATACCATGCTATGTGCCGGGTTACAGTGGAGAAAAGACAAATTTCCCACTCTCGTGCCATGGTCCTCAAATTTCACATCAAGAAATCAGGAGTCAAAAAAAAAAAGAAAAAAGAAATCAGGAGTCATGGCCAGCATTTCCTACAAAATAGAAATGTTGAAAATAGTATGGCATATGGAAAGTTAAGTATTGTTTGGAGAAGATCCAAATGATGAAATGTTGTTAGGAGCCATTGAGTCAGTACTGACTCACAGCGACCACCCAATGCACAACAGAATGAAATCCTGTCCGATCCTGGGCCAATTTCACAATCGTTGCTATGTTTGAGCCCATTGATGCTGCCATTGTGACAATTCATCCATTTGGGGGTCTTCCTCTTTTTTTCCAAACCCTCCACTTTTCCAAACATGTATCCTTCTCCAGTGACTGGTCCCTCATGATGAGATATTTGAAGTATGAAAGACGAAGTCTGGCCATCCCAGCTTTCAAGGAGCACTCAGGCTGCACTTCTTCCAACACAGATCTACTGATTCTTTTGACAGTCCATGGTACTTTCAATATTCTCCTCCATTACCATAACAAATGCATCGATTTTTCTATGGTCTTCCTTATTCACTGTCCAACTTTCGCATGCATATGAGGTTACCAAAAATACCATGGCTTGGGTCAGGTGCACCATAGTCCTCAAACTGACACCTTTGCTCTTCAACACTTTAAAAAGGTCTTATGCAGCAGATTTGCCCAATGCAATGATGAAAAGACCTTGGCAAATAAGGTTCTAGGTAGAGGGAACTGCAAGTGCAAGGTTTAATATGTTTGATATGTTATGAACTGCAAAGACACATTTTATGTAAAGTTTAATATGATTGAGGAACAGCAAAGAGGCCAGTGTGTCTGGAGCAGAGTGAGTAGGGCAGGTTGTCACAGACATGAAGCTCTGGGAAGAACTGTATAGTCTGAGTGTGACAATAAAGCTTCGGAAGCTGCGAAAATAATTTCTTTTAAAGGAACAACACAAAGTTGATTTCTATGAGGCAGAGGTTCAAGGTGAACCACATGTCCAACTGGAGTCCTGCTATGACACTATAGGATAAGCACTGGACTGCTAACTACAACGTCAGCAGCTCAAACCCACCAGCCACTCCTTAGAAACCATATACAGGGCCAATAAGAGTCGGAATTGACTCAATGGCACTTAACAACAACAAAATGTCCAACTTTTCAAACGGCTACATCACTCCATCAGCTCAGACATCAACTATTCCTCTAGTTCATCTCTGAGGTCTAAAATCTTCTGCAATATGTCAGAGAGCTCACCAACTGTCAAATGACTCGTGTGGTTGAGGAAGCGGTAATTCCCAAATCCATGAATCAAGCACCAAACTGTAGGTTTCTTCTGATTCATGTGGTTGCATGGGCTGAAGAATCCAAAGTGGCCTGTTAGTCACAAGGCTGCTGCAGAAGTTGGCAAATCAGGTCAGAGTATAGGTTGCTGGCACAAGTTTTAAGAACTGGAGATCAGATGTTGATAAGCTGGATGCAGGATCCAAAGCAAGAGAAATAAAATTTTCCAAAGCATTACCCTTGAACTACTCAGGGTTGAACTTCCTGTTGTGTTGCAGTGAGCTCAAATGTTGTGAGTACCCACTCACCGTGCCTTGTTGCTCCAAACTGTATGAATTGCTCCAATAACTGCTAGCCCCTTACTCTTTTATCACCCATAATTGGAGATAATTAGCATCACATGGCAATTTAAGTACATACAACATTTGAGCTCACTGCAATAGTTAAAAAAACAAAATTCTGCATATAAATGAATCCATGCAGTTCAAACTTATGTTGTTCAACAGTGAGCTGGACACTCAAGGAAACTCCTTTTACTTGAACGAGGCAATACAAGGGTGGTGACTTGAGTCATATCGTTTGGTAAGGAGGTAATTCAAGATAAATTCCACCCTAATCCTGCCTCATTGGACTCCTGGTGTGGCACTGTGGGTTAATGCGCTAGACTGCAAAGCCTTTTGAACTGCAAGGTTGGTGGTTCATGCTCACCAGCTGCTCCTCAGAAACCCTAGACAGGGTCGCTAGAGGTTGGGATTGACTTGATGGTACTTAACAACAACAACAACAATCGTGCCTCATTAATATAAAGGACATCTCATTTCCAAATGGGACCATAACTACAGGCATAGAGGTACATCACACAATGTAGCATAAGATCACAGAATGGAGGAGGAAGATGCTGTTATGTAACTGCCAAGCCACTGAAAATCATGGCCCAGTCAAGTTGACACATAACCTTAGTCATCACAGAGTCCATACAACTTATTTGCATGATCAGCAAGTTGCCCAATCCCCTTGGTGGGCCACATGTACCTTATTTGCATTCTTGTTGTTAGGTGTCATTGAGTCGATACAGACTCACAGCGACCCTCTGCACAACAGAACGAAACACTGCCCGATCCTGGGCTACCCTCACAATTGTTGCCACGCTTGAGCCCATTAATGCTGCTGCTTTGCCAGTCCATCTTGCTGGGGGTCTTCCTCTTTTTCTTTGACCCTCCACCTTACCAAACATGATATCCTTCTCCAGTGACTGGTCCCTCCTGACAACATGTCTGAAGTGTGAGAGACGAAGTTTGGACATCTTAGCCTCCAAGGTGCACTCTGGCTGCACTTCCTCCAACACAGATCTGTTGGTTCTATGGGCAGCCCATGGCACTTTCAATATTCTCCACCAACACCATAACTCAAAAGCATCAATTCTTCTAAGGTCTTCCTTATTCACTGTCCAGCTTTCACATGCATATGAGGTTATTAAAAATACCATGGCTTGGGTCAGACGCACCTTAGTCCTCAAGCTGACATCTTTGCTCTTCAACACTTTAAAAAGGTCTTGTGCAGCAGATTGGCCTAATGCAATACGTTGTTTGATTTCTTGACTGCTGCTTCCATGAGTGTTGATAGTTGATCCAAGAAGAATGAAGTTCTTGACAACTTCAATCTTTTCCCCATTGATAAGAATGTTGTTTATTGGTCCAGTGGTGAGGATTTTTGTTTTCTTGACATTGAGATGCAAACTATTTGCATATCCCACCCAATCATTGCATGAAAGTCACAAAGACTATATCTGGAAGGGATATATCAGGTAATTCACTGCCACCACAGAAGGCATTAAGGAGGGGATGTCTGCAAAGTGGCCAGCTCCAGAGAATGCCACAATTGAGAGGATGCGGGTAGTCTAAAATGTGCAGAATGAGAAAGAGCTCAAGGTTAGAGGATGAGGCCTGGGTGTTTGGTCTGAGTATCAGAGGCAGGAGCACCATTGCCAGAATGGGAAAGATAAGAGGAACAGACTTGAAGTGAGAGACTATGTGAAATGAGATTCAGGGAAACAGCCACCCAGTGCTTGTGGACTACTAAGAAGGCAGCGGTTGCCTGGCTCAGAGTTTGCAGAGACCTTTGGGCTGGGAATAAAAGTCAGGTACAGTGAGACCAGATGAGACCAACCTGGACGACAGTGTGGAAAGGAGGAGAGACCATTCACCATGTAGAATCTGGGGAAAGGTTCCTTTGAGGTGTGAGAAAAGCAGCTGTCAAAGACAGAAAATGCATAACAGACTTTGACTATAGGCTTTTTCTTACCCATGAAGCCAAATATTAACTGTAAAAGTTCCAGACCAAATCCTGCCAAATGCTTCTTTTTTTTTTCCCACCCAAAGTGATGTTTGGTTCGAACCCACCAGCTGTTCCACAGGAGAAAACTGTAGCAGTCTGCATCCATAAAGATTAGCTCTCACTGCCATCGAGTCAATTGTGACTCAGAGCATCCCTATAGGTCAGCTTGAAGTGGCTCCTTACGGTTTCCAAGATGGCCACATCTTTTCTCACTTGGAACCACTGTGGGTTCAAACCATCAACCTTTCAGTTAGCAGTCTGGCCCTTAACAACTGTGCCACCAGGCTCCTGTCAGGATTACAACTTTGTTAACCCCACAAGGCAGCTTACTTTGTGCTTAGGGTTGCCACAAGTTGGAATCAATTAGCCAACTTTGGATTTATTGTTTGTATTTTATATACTTAAAGAATAATTGTTCAGAGTTTTAATTTCTCTGACTTCTTATTATTTTCCCCCTAATGAGAAGCTCTTCCTTGAAAAATCTTTCATATTTTTTCACTGCTTTGGGGAAGTTTCAAAAAACAACACCCAAGCCACAGCCCCAAGCTGACTCTGACTCATAACTCATAATGACCCTGTATAGAGTTTCCAGGACTAAAAATCATTATGGGAGCAACAGAAAGCCTCATCTTTCTCCCAGGGGGTGGCTGGTGGGTTCGAACCGCCAACTTTGTGGTTAGCAGTCCAATGCTTATCCTATAGTGCCATTTCTGGATTTTAAGGTTAAGAACCTGCCCAGCCGCATTGTCTCATGGGGCAGATAGCAGATGTGCCTTGATGACCCTTAGTTGTTTGCTGTAGAAATATTGGGATCTGGCCATGGAATGAGCACTACAGGGAGCATTGTACACACACACATATACACACACACACAAACACACTCCTGGCTGAACATTCAATGCTAAGATCGCAGTGCCACTGGGGCCTGAGGCAGAATCACTTCGGGAACCAGCTGTGTGACATTTGGCAGGTGGCTGGCTTTCTCAGTGCCTAATGGTGATGAATTACATAACAAAGTGAAATAAAGATCTCAGATGGCAGATAAGACACTGGGTTGAGTTTCTGGCTCTGCCAGTTACCTGTAACCTTGGTAAGTTTTTAACCTTTCTAAAGGTTAGAAAGGGCTAATGATAGCTCTTTTATCAGCTGGCACTGGATGTCCAAGAGATAAGCTTCGTAAGATTGTGCAACAGAAACCAGACAGGGGTAACTGCCCCTGTCAAAAAAAGGTTATGGATCGTTTTTGGGGGAGGGGTGGGGAGAAGGAAGATGAAGGGTGGGGTTAGGGTTTTCAGTAACTAATGAAGGGGACAACAAAATGACCCTGGGTAAATGCTTATGGAGTCTTGGTGTGGCACTATAGGATCAGCACTGGACTGCTAAACATAAGTTAGCAGTTCAAACCCAGTAGCCACTCCTGGGAACCAACTCGACAGCAGATAACGAAAAGTGCTTTTGAGAAACAACTTGTTTATTTCCCAAAGACCCCTTAATGGCTCAGCTGCCTTCTGGGAAACTGACAAAAGAGGTGGACCCTCTGCCCAGAAATACCCTCCTTGGCATAAAATTTTTGGGACTTCCTAAAACCCCTAAAAAGCCACCTTAACTCCTGGCTGAAGAGCTCAGAGGAAAATGGTAGGAAATGAGAACTTGGGGTGTGGTAACCCTCAAGGGGGTTGAGTGGAGGAGCCAGGCTATTGGGTGCCAAAAAAGCCCCTCCTCCAGACCTAGCGCCCATGACTGGGGTGGACGTGTTCAATTCATGGTGCTGTACACTTTTATAAATGACTTGTGTACAGATGTTATTGTTGTTAGGTGCCATCGAGTCAGTACCGACCCATAGCGACCTTATGCACAGCAGAAAGAAACGCTGTCTGATCCTGGGCCAACCTCACTACTGTTGCCACGCTTGAGTCCATCGATGCTGCCACTTGGCCAATCCATCACTTTATACCTTGGTTAAAAGACAACCACAAAAAAATTTAAGATGCAACATATCAGAAAACGATTTGACAGGCCACAATCCAAACAATGGACAATGGTATTTCTACCAAGTGAGACTATGACACCCTCAGCTTTGCCAAACTCTTCTGTATTGTTTGAATTTTGTCTTTCTTTGTTAGATGCTCTTGAATCTGTTCTGACCCATAACAACCCTACGTACAACAGAATGAAATGCCACCTGGTCACGCGCCATCCTCACAATTGCTGCTATGCTTAAACCCATTGCTGCTGCCGCTGTGCCAATCCATCTCACTTGGTCTCCCTCTTCTTCTCTGTCCCTCCAGCTTACTAAGTGTGACATCCTTCTCCAGGTACTGGTCCCTCCTGATAACATGTCCAAAGTATGAGAGACCAAATCTAATCATCTTGGCTTCTAAGGAGCATTCTGTCTATACTTCTTCCAACAGAGATTTGTTTGTTCTTCTGGTAGTCCATGGTACCTTTATAATTCTTCTCCAACACCGTAACTTAAATACATCAATTCTTCTACTGTCTTCCTTATTCACTGTCCAACTTTCACATGTATATGAGGCTATTGAAAATACCATGGCTTGGATCAGGAATACCTTAGTCCTCAAGCTGACATGTCTGCTTTTCAACACTTTAAAGAGGTCTGTGCAGCAGATTTGCCTAATGCAACATGTCCTTTGATTTCTTGACTGCTGCTTCCACGAGTGCTGATGGGTGATCCGAGTAAAATGTAGTGTTTGACAACTTCACCTTTATTTATCATGACGTTATTTTTCGGTCCAGTGGTGAGGATTTTGTCATTTGTCTTTTGCACCCACTGAATTTCTGAGAATGAGGGAAAAGCAAAATCTATAATTTTTTCTTCAAAGCTGGTAACTGTGGCACCAATAGAATGTTCTAGAGCGATGGCAGTGTTTTACATCCTTGCAGTCCAGTCCACTAGCTGCCAGGCACAGGGAACCATGGAGCATTAATTATCACTAATTTACGTTTCAATGGAAATAGCCAACTGTGGCTAATGGCTTTAGTACTGGATCTACCCCATGCTGGTCTAGGGCAGAGAATAAAGGAGTTTAACATCACATTCTTGCTGCTTTTCTGTAGGTTTGCCCGTTTCCCAAAATAAGTCTGTTTTAGAAAAGAGATCTATTTCTTTTAAAGCCAAAGGAAGCACACAGTGAGACAATGAAGCATTGGCAATATTGGTAACTTTATTGAACTCATTTACCTTCTAAAAAAGATTACAAAAAGGAGTACTTCATTTAAGTGTAATACTGTCTTTATGGACGTACCGTGGTTGGAAAGTGAAAATAAAGGTCATGGATTTACAGAGGGAGAAGGCAGGGCCCCTGTGGCCTACTGCGCCAAGCCCATCAGGTACAGAGGCAGGAAATGGCCACAGTTACCAGGGCCTTATCTGTGGCAGGGAGGTATCAAGAGGTTCCGGTCCAATAAACTGTCCTGGGAATTTAAAATAAGCACACTCATGGGCTGGTGAGAGAGAGAACTGTTGTACCGCTTCTAAAAGCTGCTGCGTGAGGCCCTAGCCTTCCATTAGACACCAGTATAGTGAACCCCAGGCTTGGTTTTGTTATATTTGCACTCCAGTTTACACACACACACACACACACACAGTCACATCTGTCTTATACGCCCATCCGTTCTTTTCTCTTAGGGACACCCCCTAAATCAAAGCAAGCCAGGCTACATGAAGTCAAGGGATCTATCTAGGAGGGGAGCCAGCACGTTGCTTTACTGAATGAATGTGTAAGCTTTTAGGGCTGCTGAGGTTGGACGCAGAGGCTCTGAAGGTTGAGCTAACTGACTATGACGGATTGGTTGGAACCTTCCTCCCTGATCTCAAGGCACAAGCAGCGGCTCTGAACCCTCCCTGGAGTCCCCAAGTGGTGTAAATGGTGAATACATTTGGTGGCTAACCAAAAGGTTGGTGTCTACTCTGAGGTACCTGGGAAGAAAGGCCTGGCTGATCTGCTTAAGAAAAACCAACCCTTGGAGACCCTGTGGAGCACAGTTCTGCTGTGACACAGACTGGAGGGTAGGGGTAGGGTGAATCCTCATGAGTCCCTGTTGACCTGAAAGCAGATGGTTACATTGTCCTTCCCTTTTCCTGTCCACAAAGGAAAGGAACAAGAAAGAAGCTGCTATCCTGGGGTTCTGGGGACAAAAACAGTTTCCCTGATGAGACCCATTTCCAGCGTGGCTTTGTTCCAGGCAGCCCTGGAAGCCGTTGGGCTGGGAAAAACCCAGCTGCCCTTGTTTGGTTTTCGGCAAAGCTCCGTCTCTTTAAGTTTGCGTTGCGAGTCCTGTGGGGGCAGCCAACTTTTAATGGAACACACATGGGACTCTTGCTGGGCTCTGCCAGCAAGCACATGCCCTGTTTTCTTTGCTTTGAGGAACCCTGGGGAGGAACAGGGCGGGCAGCTATGCTTCCCCCTCCTCAGCCCCCTACCCCACCCCACGGACCCCGTGGTTCGGGGCTGGCTACTCTGAGAGATGTATCCATTCTCTTGTGTCTCCAGGCCTGAAGACTTTTCTAGGAAAATCAGTGTTTGCTCAGAAAGGCCTCTGTTGAGGAGGGTGATGGGTTTCTGGTGATTTTCCTTATGAACCCAAGACCTACGGGCTCTCAAGATCCCCTAGGCTCCTGCGTCTTGGCCCCAAAGGTCTAGGCTCCCCACCCGAACTGGCAGTGCCAGCAAGAAGGTGCTACGTTTTCTGCCCTGGTGATGAGGACAGCGTCTGTTTTGTGAAGAGACCAGAAGAAAACGCCCCCAAGAAGACTGTAGAGACTGAGTACTATTATACAGCAAACAATTAAACTTGGGCGGGGGGGCAAAGCCACTCGTGCGTAATAACATTCAGGATATGCGATTCCAGTGACTCTTAAGTTTGCCAACAAATAAGACTCCCCCTCCGGCTCCCCCAATAATGGTTTAAAAATACACTCTCCCCCCCCCACCCCACCTCACCCTCCTCCATCTACAATTGCCGGATTATTGTTCTGAATGTTCTTCATAAAAAACTCACGCCCCAGCGTCAGCCACTGGCGCCAATTGATACAAGAATTTAGCTTCGGTCTGGGCTGTGGCTGCTTTGAACTGGGGTAACGGGAAAACAGGCTTCAAGCTGGAAACCAATTTCTGTTGGTAGGGAGGAAACAGAAGGGAAATCCACTTGCTTTGGAGACTGGGGAGCCTTAGGGATTGTGCGTGAGGGTAGCCTAGGAGGAGAGGAGACTGGGAGGGGGCAGGGAACACACATGGGAGGGCTCCTTCTGCCTGCCCCTCACAGCTACTCTTCTGCAGAGGAAGATGCAGGGCTCTCATCATCTGACATGGGCGCAAACTGAAACGAGAAACAGAGTTCCTTTTGTGGGGCACTCTTTCACATATTTGTGAAGCTTCCAACTCTGTAGAAGTGGTCGAGTGTGGTGAGCGCGAGGCACAGTCCTGGACCCCAAGGAGGTGACAATCTGGGGGACATGCCATGAAAAAGCCAACACATAACTGCAGTAAAGCATTTTCCTCAGGGAGCAGGAATAGAGAGGGTCAGGGAGGGTGACCTCTGAGCTGACCCCTGAACCCTCATGCCAAGGGGCCAACCATGAAGGAAGGGCATTCCAGGCAGAGGAAACAGCAAGTGCAAAGGCCCTGAGGTGGGAGCAGGGAAGGAGTGAAGGGAACAAGGGGAAAGGAGGAAGGAAGGGAAGAAAGGAGGACAGCAAAGGTTAGGGTGATCAGGCAGCCATTGGGGAGGACTTTTACTCTGAGTGAGGTGGGAGCCATAGAAGGTTGTAGGCACAGGACTCAAGAACTCTGGTCACTGGAGGGACATACTGTAGGATGAGGACAGGAACCAGGGGCCAGGAGAAAGGATCATGATGGAGCATTAGGGTTCATCCTTTAGGAGTCTTTAGGGGTAGGACCATGGATCAGATGGCAGGAGGACAGGACACCCACAACTCACTCCCCCGATTTTACCAGTAGAGCGGTTTCCTGGAAGCAGTGCCAGACTGAGGACAGTAGTCCTAAAGCCTTTGGGGGTGAACCATGAAAAATTCCCAGCTGCATACACACCTAGTAACTCAGCACATGTACCAGCAACCTTCTATCTCCTGCACTGTGTGGAGAGTCACCCTCAAACCTGGCCCCAAATGTGCCTCAGCAGGGTGTGGTGAGGAGTGAGGGACAACCTCCACCCTCCCTTCCTGGCTGTGAGCCTTTGGGTCAGAAATGCCACTCTAAGCCTCAACTTCCCTACCTGAAAAATGGGAACAACTGTACTTACACAAATGAATGAGAAGCTGGCCTATCACACACAGGCAGTACTTAACGTGCAGTGCTTCCATCAGATGAGGGAACCACTCTGGGGACCTGTCTCCTCTATCAACACTTATAACTGACACTATTCTCCTGTTAATGTTTCCAGAAGGGTGTTTTGCAACAGGAGTGCTTGGTGGTATCATGGTTACACTTTGGGCTGCTAACCAGCCGCTCCTCGAGAGAACAATGAGACTTTCTGCTCATGTACAGATTTACAGCCTCAGAAACCCTACATAGGGTCGCTATGAGTCTGAAGTTGATTTGATGGTACACAACGTGATTAAAAAAATCTGATTCCTGTGTTCAAGAAGGATGCTTGATCCAACAGTGAGGGTAGGTTTCTTTGTGGTGAGACTTCTCAGGGCCTTTGATACACTGATGTGTTTATGATAAAAGACAAAGTCCTCGGCAACCCCCATGGTCCTGCGTGACCTGTCCCCTCCTCATCTCCTCACCTCTTGTGCTTCACCCTAGCCAGTCTGGTCTCCTTGTGGTTGTTAAGTGCTGCCGAGTCAGTTCTGATTTATAGCAACGCTGATAGTGTTCCCGAGTAGTACCTGGTGGATTTGAACCACTGACCTTGTGTTAGCAGTTCAGTGCTTAATCCTACAGTGCCGCATCAAGACTCCCTGGCCTCCTTGGCGTTCCCCAAACATGCCAGGTATGGTTCAGCCTCCAGACATGGACACTTCCCTGGGTGTCTGCTCAGATGCCGCACCCTCTTGCTGAGGCCTAAAGTGGCTCCCTCATATCCCTTGCTGCCCCTTGTCATTTCTTTTTAAAAATAATTTATTTTTTGTTGCAAAAACATACGCTACCGAACATACACTGATTCAATGCGGGCAGGTCCTACAATGATATGGATTGTGTAACCTTCTTTTCTGAGAATTCTCTCCCCCAGTCACAAACTCATTGTCCCCAAAGCTTCCTCTCTAATCCTTGAGTTGCTACTTCTACTGCTTCGTTTTGTTTTTGTTTTTAAATCTTTTCCCAACTCTGTTTTCTATTTCTTCTAGCACTAACCCTAACCCCTCTCCCAGGTCCGTGATTCAACTGCCACGTACCATCACCTGGCAAGTGGACAATGATATGCTTTGTTGCTCCACTTTCTAGAATGTTCACTTTCATGAGGGCAGAGACCTTTCCTGTTTTATTCCCTGTTGTGACCCTCAGGGCCCAGAATAGGACCCAACATAGACATAATGCTCAGTATTTGTCAAATGTTATTGCTGTTGTTATAAAGTACCGTCAAGTCAGTTCCAACCCATAGTGACCCTGTATAGGGTTTCCGAGGAGCAGCTGGTGACTGTGTATTGTTAGGGGTTGAACTGTGCTCACCCAAGTATGTGTTGTAAATCCTAACCTCTATGCCTGTGGTTTGCACTCTGGGTGTGGCACTGCAGGATAAGCACTGAGCTGTGAACCACAAGGTCAGTGGTTCAAAGCCACAACCTGCTCCTTGGAAACCCTGTACAGGGGTCTCTATGAGTTGAAATCCACTAGATGGAACTTAATAACAAATGCCTGTGGTTATAATCCCATTTAGGAAGGAGTGTCTTTGTTATGCTACTGAGGCAGGATTCCTGTAGGGTGTGTCTTGAATGATCTCTCTTGAGACATACAAGAGGATAAACAAGCAAGCAAGGAAAGCTGAGATGAAGGAAGAGAGATGCCATGCCACACGAAAACTGTCTAGGAGCAGAAGCTGAGAAGAGACAAGGACCATCGCCTGGAGCTGACACACAGAGAGAGGAAACTTTCTCCTAGGGCCGGTGCCTTGAATTCAGACTTCTAGTCTCCTAAACTGTGAGAAAATAAATTTCTGTTTGTGAGAGCCATCCACTTTGGTATTTCTGTTAGAGCAGCATTAGAGAATTAAGACATTCATAAAGGGCATAGATCTGGATGCAGACAGAGCCAGGTTCAAATACTGCCAAGCCAACCACGACTCTGCACACTCAGGGCTCCAGGCTTTGTTCCCTCATTGGGGCACCAGGAAGGCTCACTAAGCAGATGACCTTGGCATGTGCCCATCAGCTCTCCCGCCCAGAGCCCCTACTCCCTACTTGGGTGGGGACTCACCGAGCACTTGATGTTCATGCGGGAGTACAGCATGGACGCGATCTCACTCTGCCCCGCATCCAAGGCCACCATCAGAGCTGTGCTCCCATCCTGCAAAGCACCCGCTGCTGTGACAATGCCCATATGGTGTCCCCACCCTCCCCCGGGGGTGTCTGGGTGGGCACTCACTCGGTCAGTGAGCGCGATGTCGCAGGAGGGAACAGCGAGCAGCAGCCTGGTGATCTCCTTGTGGCCATGCTCACAGGCACACATCAGGGCGGTGGAGCCATCATCGTCCTGTACGTTGACATCTGCCTTGCAGGCCAGCAGGGCCTTAACCATGTCCACCCGCCCGTGGCTGACTGCCAGCATTAGGGCTGTCTGCCCAGCCTTGGAAAGGGAAGGAAAAGGCTTAAGGTCCATAAGGCTCTAGGGCATGTTGCCCATGCTCTAGAACTATGCATGGCTCCCCAGTACTCTAATGTTAACATGTACCCTTCCTTATTGGCCTCCTGTATCTGAGACATGGAAATGCCCTTCCTACTATAGGGCTGTTGCACTTGATGGTCCTTCCAGTCGTCAGCTCCTTCTCACCCCTCAGGTCTCCTCTTCTAGGAAATTCTCCTTAACTGTAATGTTCCCTCATCTAAATCACAGGTATAAACATATGCAACACTTTTTGAGCTAATTTTTAAGCTCACACAAAATAATCTATGAGCTAACACTTGTATACTCTTCTACATGTCAACTAAACCTCAATAAATACTCAAATCAATAAAAATAAACAAAAGGAATTCTATAGAGACAAAGCCGGCTTGCTCCCATTATGCCCTTTATAGCACCCTGTTTCCTTCTTTCATTGCATTTAGGTGGCTACCCATCTGTCCCTCCTGGCTGCCTTCCTCTTGGGCTTGGTCAACCACCCATGCCTAGGCTTGCCACGGTTGTCAGATTCCACTCTCTGGATAGATTTCACACCAGGGATCAGGGCATGTTGCTCCTCTGCTTAGATTCCCACTGGTGGCTTCCTGTAGCCCCCAGAATCCAAACCTACCAAGTCCCTGTAATTCCTTGAAATGCTCCCACCTCCCGAAACCCCGCGGCCATCAGTGAACTGCAGTGGTGGGAGGAGACTGCGCCTGTGTGTCCAGCAGCTAGTCTCCAGTGTTCAGTCTCATCAACCTGCTGATGTTCAATGAATGGCCCGGTACAAGGAACCCAGTTTAAGAAAGGGTGGGGGCCCACGTGTCTTTCCTCTCCCATTTCCACACACAGCTTCTGAGTCAGGTGCAGTCTGGAAGGGACTCTGATTTACACCAAACAGGCCAATGCATAGTGACCAAAGCTCATTGGTGGGAGAGCCGGGGGTGGCAGGGCAGGGCAAGTGCTTAGGGGACGATGAGTTGATGTCCACGGTGGTGGAATCTTTTGAAAAAGGACAGTGACGATGGTTGCACCAGATGATGACATCACATCACTGAAACAGTACCAGTAAAACTGTTGACGCAGCAAATGTTTTGTTACACGTATTTTTACCATCAACGAAAAGAAAACCAAAAAGGGTGCTCTGGAGTCAAACCCCGAGTTCAAATTCTGGCTCCTCTAGTTTGACGTTATGGGGAAACTACCCTGGGTGTGGGGCCAAGAAATGCCCGAGGGTCCCCGCACCTGGCTGGCCTTGGCGTTGACGTCTCCGAGCCGGAAGAGCTGCAGGGCCGTCTCGATGTCATCCTGGCTCTTCAGAGTGGCCAGAGCGGTGAGCATGAGGGGGCTGTAGCCGGCGCGGTTCAGTTTGTTCACCTGACAGACTCCTGATGGAGTGGAACAGGGAGGGCGTGAGCCCTCGGGTCCCACCCATGAAGGACAGGCTGTATCTCTACCATCAGACTGGGAGCTTGGTTTCACCACCATAGGACTAGCGCCAGGCCTCCTGCCTCCCTTTGCTCTGAGCACCCCAATCTGCAACAGGAGTCTCCACCTCCACACACTGGGGCTCCTAATGATGGAGGCTGTGCCTTGTCCATCAGACTTGGCCTCCCCACATTTAGGGCTGAAAGTGGGAGCTGTGTCTCCCCATTAACCCCGCAGAGCCATTCAGCCTTTGCACGGGCCCACTTCTCCTCCGTCAGATTGTGGGTGCAGTCTCCTTTGTCAGACTGGGGAAGGGCAAGCGTTTCCTGCCTAACTGAGGACCACAACTTCTCTCTAAGTCCTAGACTAGAGTCTAATGGGGTTGCTTCCATTATATTGGCACCCTTAGAAGGGTCATAGCTTTTCCATAAAACCGTGTCTGCCCTTTTCACTGGGCTGTTGCTGTTAAGTGCCATTGAGTCGATGCCAACTCATAGCTACCCTATATAGGGTTTCCCGTGACCAGTTGGTGGGTTTGAACCACCAACCTTGCAGTTTATCAGTCCAATAATTTTTCACTATCTTGGGGCTAAAGGTAGAGACCACGTCTCGCCCTGGAGACAGGAAAGAAGACGTCTGCCTCCTCGGACTCAGGGAGGTAGTCAGCCCACCGGCTCACCACTGCCAAGCAGCTGCCGCACCACGGGGAAGTTGGCATGAGACACGGAGTAGTGTAGCGCAGTGTTGCCGGTGCCGTCGGCAATGTTGACCACATAGTCCAGCAGCCGCGATGACATGGCTCGGAAGGTGATGAGGTGGCGCCGTACGAGCTCAGGTTGTGCGTCACTGCGGCAGGCCAGACGCAGCCATTCCTGCAGCACCGTGGTGTACACCACTTTCTGGACACAGGGGCAGGCAGGTGATGGTGTTGGGAAGGGCCGGAACACCCCACCCTCTGCTGGACAAGCCCACTGTCCTGAATAAGACCCTTGATGGAGATGGGTGGGAACCCTATTCCACCTCACAGGAACCCAGAGCTCAGTGTCAACACTTCTACCCAGTTAAAGACTCAGAAGGGAAGTGTAGACATCCCCAGAAGAAAATATGGGCAGTGTCCTCCTCTTAAGCCCCGGAAAGAACAGGAACCATGGAGCCCACAGGCGTCACTTTGGCTCCCCCACCTCCTCCCTGGTCCTGCTCCAAGGCCGTGACTCAGTGCCACCCCCTGCTCCTCCCAAAGTTCTGGCTTCAATTCCAGGGCCCTTACAAGGCAGAGGGAGACACTAGGGATGAGGAGAAACTGACGTGGGGTGGCACCCAGCCCTGGGCCCGGCCGTACCAGCTCTCGCTCGCTGAGGGCGTTGGTGTTATCCAGATATTTCTCTAGGGCCAGACAGGCAGAGATGAGGTCTGGGCTAAGCTCCATCCTGCAGGACAGAAACGGGAGTTTAGTTTGGGAGCATCCAGATCAGCCTTGTGGGTTCCCCTTGCTCCCCACAGCTATATGTGGTACTGGGCAGGCCCCAATGCTCTCCACTGTGGTATCCAGTCTGAATAGTGGGATTTCAGGCAAGACCCTCAACTAACATAACTTCTCAGAACCCTTTCATCAGGGACAGGTTTTACATTCACCCCAAGGAGTACAGGTGGGAAACACACAGGCCCAAAGAGAAAGTGAACTCAGGACAAAAGTGATTCCATGTGGCCAGAGACATATGGAAAAAAAGTTCCCAAAGGCAGTATTTTCATCAAGGAAAAAAGGAGACAAAAGGAAAACAGCATGGGCAGATGGGGAAGGCTTAGGATAAACTTCCCTCCTAAATCTTGAACTATTCCCATCAGCATCAGGCCCTTTATCAAAACTTGTAGCCCTTCTCATACCTAGGAGAAAGTGCTCGTTCACTAATTTAGACTAAGGTGTACATGACTGATGGGAAGTTCTCTCAGGGGACTTTGAATAATAAAATTTGGGGAAGAGGTCACACATTCCTGACCCTGTCTGAACCCAGAAAACTGACCGGATCTCCTCTTCCACGTGTGTTCCTGATGCCCCCTCGGCTGTGGGCAGGTGCTGGGACTCCTGGGACAGCTGATATTCTTGATGACTGGTCTTGACCTCTGTTGTCCCTGCCGGCCTAAGCTGGGGGGCTTCAGCCACACTGGGAACTCTCTCCTCGCTCTTTGTGCTCTCATTGTCTGAGAAGTTCTCAGCGGTGCTAGAATCCTCAGATGAGGACTCATAGCTGGGGAGAAAGGGCAGACAGACAGAGGGAGGTGTGGCAGGCAGACAGACAGGACACGATGAGGAAAAGGGCATGGGGCATGGACTAGTCATCGGTTAAATGGAGGGGACAGCAGTATGGACCTCACAGGACTTCAGGGTAAGTGCCCAACAATGAGCTGTGATGCTGACCCTGCTGGGCAGGGGACAGCGAGGGGTGGGACGCTACTTTTCACCTTCTGCGCTTTGGGGGCCTCTTGTCCTTTATCTCTACATAGGTGTTACTGATTCAGGCCCTCTTCCCACTGTGAATAGGCCTATGTTAGGCTTCTTGTAGCCTCTGGACACAGGCTGAGCTTCTAGGCTGGGCATTCAAGGCCCCTGTGCCTTTTCTGGCTTCTCCTGACCTTTCACATGGGAGAACATTTTAAGCCCCGCTTGGGAGTTGTTTGTTCCAACTAGTCCTACAGCCCACTTGTCCCCTCCTTAAGCCAGCTTTCCGGGACTCTCTGGCCCCTTCAGCGCCTCCTCTGAGGCCCCATAATGCCTGTATATCCCCCATCATCTAAGAGTGGAGTGCTGGCCACCCCACTGCACCGGGGGCTCTGTCAGGGAGGGGTGCCGAGGCGTGTTTCCCGGGGTAGGATGGTGCAGTGACTATAACACAGGCTCTGGAGCCAGACGCCTGGGTCACTGCACTACCTCATGTAAGGTGCTCGGTCACTTCAAGACTGTTTCCTCATCCACCTACTGAGGTCGGATTAAATGGATGAACCGATGCTTAGAGCAGGGCCCTCAGTTCCCATGGATGAGTGAACCAAGGAACAAACAGGATGAGGAGGAAAGGGTGGGGAGCATGGGGGGGTGTCCTCTCACCCGCCATTGACCCCCACAAACTGGAGACTCCTCTGTTGGGCTGTGGGGTCCGTAGGTTCCTCCTTCCACTTCATGATGGACCGCACGCCTGCCTGGGGCCCACCTGGGGAAAGAGGGAGCATTGTTAGAGCCCTTCACAGTGACCCTGTGCCCAGCCTCCTGGGACCCTCTCTGTGACCCCTGCCACTTACCTGCACACCTGGCCTCCTCTGACTCACTTGAGGCTGCTCGCCTGGCAGGCTCTTTGTCGGCGGCATCATGGGTGGGCACCCCACCTGTATTCTTCTCAGGCTGTGTCAGAGAGGCTACTGAGGATCCCAGGGGTGACAAGGACGACTCAGTAGGACCCTGTTTGAGACCTGGAAGGGCAGGAAGAAAGGCGTCCGCTGTGAGTAATAGCAGTAAATTAGTGACAGTAAGAATAGCTGCCGCTTGTGGAATGCCCATCAGGGGCCAGGTCCTTTCTGCATTACCTCATTCAATCGTCCCAGTCCACAAGGGGCTCAGATTATTACAAAGGAGGAAACTGAGGCATAAAGGTTATCTGAGATCAGACAGCAGTGAGCAGCTGGATTCCAACCCTAATCTGTTTCCTGCCCCCCAGCTACACCCCATGATCCTGCTGGTGAGCTCCCTCCTCTGGCATTGTACCCAGAGTTGTCTGAAAACAAGATGTGGTCAGAGCCGAGCAGGGTGCTCGCAGCACACACACACAGGAGCTGTGTGACCTTGGGCAAGTTACTTAACCAATCTGTGCCTTAGGAGGATGACAGTTCCTAAGGCTGCATCACAAGCATTAAAGAAGCATTTGTTGATTCCAGAGATTTTCACAGGATTTCTTGTTGTTTGGAAACCCTATACAGGGTCGCTATGAGTCGGAGCCAGCTCGATAGCACACTGCCCCACCATTGTTGCTGTTAATTTTTTTCTTTTTTTTTACAAAAGCAGGGTTGCATTGTGGATATCACAGTGTGCAGCCTCGTTTTCTCCCTTTTTAACAAATGGCCAGCACAGGTAGTATTTTAATAACCAAGAGAAAGAATAACAGATGTCAGAAAATTAAAATTAAAGTCCCACTCACTTGGAGAAGAATATTAATGGTACCCTGGACTTCCAGAACAAACATGTCTGTGTTGGAAGAAGTACAGCCTGAACACACCTTAGACGCCAGGATGGCTAGACTTCGTCTCTTATACTTCAGATATATTACCAGGAGGGACCAGTCCCTGGAGAAGGACATCACGCTAGGTAAAATGGAGGGTCCGTGAAAGAGAGGAAGACCCCCAACTAGATGGATTGGCACAGTGGCAGTAACAATGGGTTTAAGTGTAGCAGCAATTGTGAGGATGGCACGGGATTGGGCAATGTTTCATTCTGTTATACGTAGGGTCGTTATGGACCGGAACAACTCAATGGCACCCAACAACTGGTCTGAGAAGAAGGATGGCATCCTGAGCATGAAAGGAGACCTGGTAGCGCAGTGGGTTTAGCTGATAGCTATCAGGTTGGTAGAGTCCTGGTGACGTGCTGCAGGATCAGAACTAGACTACTAACCACAAGGCTCACGGTTCAAGCCCACCAGCTGCTCCTTGGAAACCCTATACAGATTCCCTAGGAGTAGGAACCAACTTGGTGGCACACAGCACCAAGGTTGGTGGTTCAAACTCACCAGCTGCTCTGCAGGGGGAAAATGTGCAGTTTGTTTCCATAAAGATTGTTGTTGTTATGTGCCGTGGAGTTGGTTCCGACTCACAGAGACCCTGTACAGGGTTTCCGAGGCTGTAAATCTTTATGGGAGCAGAAAGCCTCATCTTTCTCCCATGGAACAGCTGGTAGTTTCGAACTGATGACCCTGAGGTTGGCAGCCCGATTCGTAACCACTATGCTACCAGAGCTCCTTTAAGATGACAGCCTTGGACATCCTCTGTCCTACCCGGCAGCTATGATTCGGAAGCAATTCGATGGCAGTGGGTTTGATTTTTGGGGATCCTGGGCTTACAAGCTCCAGTTCCCAGACCCCAGCCTGGACCACAGAATAGAGAGCAGGTTTTGGCTTGAAGTGACTCGGAACTACTCAGACTGCCTCAGCCCACCACTTCCCCAGGGTTCCCTCTTCCTGCCACTGGCCACAGACTGTGAAAACGAATTAATTTTAATTCTCTTTAATGGTTATAAGAAGAAGTGCAACCAGAGTGCTCCTTGGAGGCCAGGATGGCCACACTTCATCTCTCATATTTCATACATATTGTCAGGAGGGACCAGTTGTTAGAGAAGGATATCATGTTTGGTAAGGTGGAGGGTCAGAGAAAAAGAGGAAGACCCCCAGAAAGTTGTATTGGCCAAGTGGCAGCATCAATGGGCTCAAGTGTGGCAACAATTGTGAGGTTGGCCCAGGGCTGGGCAGTGCTTTCGTTCTGTTGTGCATAGGGTCGCTATGAGTTGGTACCGATTTGATGGCACCTAACAACAACAATGGTTACAATATTTTTTGACATACACAGGAACTACTTCCTCAAGTCCATGGGCAACACTCAACTTCGGTAATGAAGTAGGGACACAAAGATTCCAAAGCAAAGGAGGAGAGCAGGGTGGGTCTACAGTGGACACTCAAGCCACCCACTCCCAACGTCCCAGACAGATTCCAGGGCCGGCCGGAGCTGGGACTCATGGGGAGGGTGGGGAGCTCCTGAGTTTTTAATGTTGGCAATAAAATTTATATTTGACAAACAAGCACACACATTGATTGTATGGTGAAATCAAATCAGTGAAATGTGTGGCGAGATACATGGGCCAGTTCACAATCTTAATCTCTGCCCAAATTCAGGGGTTTCTGATTTGAAATCCTGAAAGGATCAAAAAATGAAGCCACCCCAGCCAGGTGCACCCTGCCTGCTGACAAAGCAGGCCCTGCCTGCACCCACTGGTTTTCCTTCCAGTCCAGGAGACATTGAAACTCCAGAATAACAACCATAAAAGTAACATTAACAAATACTATTATCACTATTCCACAGGGGGAACGAATGTGGCAAAGTGATATCCAAACTTATATTCAAAGTCTTACATGTAATTGTATACATCAAAAAGGGGGAGTGTAATCATTACAATGAAACAAGATGCAAAGGGTTAAGTGCAAAATTGAGATTCTGCCATGTAGACTATCGCTCAATGCACAATAAAAGCGTTAAAAAAAAAATTACATTGAAGAATTAATGTCTATCATGAGCTAAGATAATTTCACAAAAGAGGAGCAAAGATGGAAACCCAGTCTACAAGAGAGTAAAATATATTCCAAAGTGACATGGATCAAAAGAGCTGAGTATTATCACAGAAACAAATAGGCAAAGGGACTAGACGAGAGAACCTAACTTAGACTCTGTCTATGGGAAGTGGGCTGATGTAGAGGACATTTGTGGGGAAGGATGAGGAAGGATGGATTCTGTGGTGAATGGCATTTGGAAAGAGAGCTCCTGACCTCATACCATAATTAACAAACCAACTCTGAAGGATTATAGCAGAACATTGGAGGCCTCAGGAAGGAAGAATTCTCTCAAAGTGTCCTCCAAGCACAATGTGATGGCTTACTTGTTGTCTAGTACCATTGGGTGGGTTCAACTCAAGGGTTTAAGGCTGTAAGTCTCTATAGGAGCAAACAGCCTCATCTTTCTCCTTTGAAGCTGTTGGTGGGTTTGAACTGCTGACCTTGTGGTTAGCAGCCAACACCTAACCCACTATACCACCAGGACTCCTTTCTTCTAAGAACAGGGGTCAACAATCTTTTCTGTAAAGGACTTGTTTTTAGGTGCCAACTCATAGCAACCCTATGCATAACAGAACGAAACACTGCCTGGTCCTGGGCCAACCTCATATTCGTTGCTACGTTTGAGCCCATTGATGCTGCCACTGTGCCAATCCATCTTGTTTGAGGTCTTCCTCTTTTTCTCCAACCCTCCACATTACCAAACATGATCTCCTTCTCCAGTGACTGGTTCCTCCGGACAATATGACCTGAGTATGAAAGACGAAGTCTGGCCATTCTGGCCTCCAAGGATCACTCTGGCTGAACTTCTTCCAACACAGATCTATTGGTTCTTTTGGCAGCCCATGGTACTTTCCATATTCTCCTCCAACGCTATAAGTCGAATGCATCAATTCTTCTACGGTCTAGATAAATTTTTCTATGGTCTAGGTAAAGGACTTAATGTTTTAGTTTTTGTGGGGAAACTGTTTCTGCTGTTGGAACTTTTCAACTCTGCCACTGTAGCTCAAAAAGAGCCACAGACAATATGTAAAGACCTGGGTGTGGCTCTGTTCCCCAAAAGAATAGAAGAGAATTTTGCTCATGACAAAGAACAGTATTCTTCCTTTCAGTTTTCTACCATTTAAAAATGTAAAAACGATTCCTGGCTTATGGGCCATACAAAACTAGGCGGTGGGCTGGAGTTGGCCCACAGATTATTGTGTGCCAACTCCTAATCTGGAACATACCAGTAACTTCTGGAAACTGCCCAAAGAAAAATGAATAAGCAATTCACCGAGGAATCTTATTAAGCATACAAGGAGATGTCTAACCTCATCAGAAAGAGAAATGCAAATTTAAACAAGGAGATATCCCTTTGTACTTGCATCAGATGGCAAAAAAATTAGATACAACTAAATATTGGTGGAGCTGTGGGGAAATGGGCAGCTCAGACCAGAACACAGCTGGTAGGAGTACAGAGATTTCCTGGAGAGGTTTCAGAATGAATTAAAGTCTGCGTACCCCATGATCCAACAGCCCCTCTGCAGGGAACATACTCCTGGGGTCAGGAAGCGGGGCGTATGAGGATGGCCCTGGCATTGTTTGAGGTGACAGGAGTTGGAAGTAACTCAGGCACCCATCACAGGGGGATCAGATCAAGAAAGCTGTGGATATATGCCTAAAGTGGGAATCTAAACAGCCATTGAAAGTGACAAGGCTGATTTACAAACAGCAGTGTGGCAAGCTAAAAAACAGTACATTGAGAAAAACAAGAAAGAAACAGGTATTTCTTTTCTTAAGCACAATACCATTTAAGGAAATTAAACACACACAGCTTTTTTTTTAAGGACACCCAAGAATCTAAATAAGGTTCTGGGAGGTAGGTTGCCAGGAATGCTATTAAACGGGAGCAGGCAGAAACTGATGGTGGGGGTATGAATGGTGTGGAAAATAAAGGGCAGCAAATGATGGCCACGGGCAGGGTTTTGACACATTGAAATGGCTGGTGACCTGCCAGTACAACAAACAAATCTATGCTGGAAGTACAGTGAGAATGCTCCTTAGAAACCAGGATGGCAAGACTTCATCCCTCACCTTTTGGACAAGTTATCAGGAGGGACCAGTCATGTTGGGTAAAGCGCAGGGTCGAAGAAAAAGAGGAAGACCATCAAGGAGATGGATTGGCACAGTGGCAGCAGCAATGGGCTTAAGTGTAATGATTGTGAGGTTGGCACAGGGGGGCCAGGCAGTGTTTCATTCTGATGTGTACAGGGTCGCTATGAGTCGGAACCAACTCAATGGTACCTACAAGCAATAACAACAGCAGATGGTTGGGAGGCAATGAAAGAATAGATACGATTTGTGCCACATGAAAATGATATGAAGTTGAAATACAGTGTCCACAAATAAAGTTTTATTGGGACGCAGTCACATGCATTCATTTGGTACTAACCGTCAGCAGGGTTGAGTTTGCTGCAGAAACTGTACTGACCACAAAGCCAAAAATACTTACCGACCCCTACTGTCAAAAGTAGAAGACAAAGATGAAAAAAAACAAAACCAAAGTAAAGAAAGAGTGTTGGTGTAAAATAGATATGGCTGCTGGGAGCTGAAGAACTGAATGAACTCAATGTTGGGTTCCTCAAATCTAAAACCCCAAAACTCAAGACCAAAGTCACTGTGGCCCAATGAATTCAGACTCACAACAATCCTCTAGGATGGAGCAGAATTGCTCCTTAGACTTTCCAAGACTGTAAATCTTTATAGGAGCAGACAGTCTCTTCTTTCTTCCACGGAACGCCTGGTCGGCTTGAACTGCTGACCTTGTGGTTAACAACCTAATGCTTAACTCACTATGCCACGAGGGGGAAGGGAACAAACTCTTTAAAAAAAAAATTAAATCCCTCACCCGCCCTGTGTAGGGAGGGTGTGAGGTCCTAGTGTAAAGCAATTAGGTAACAGACCTCAAGAGCCTCAAAAATGCCCTTCCACATGGCTGTTCCATCAGTCATGATTGTAGGAGGAAATGCCTTAGTTCTCAGTGCCTATAAAAGGTCCCCATGTGGAGATAAAACTTTGGAAAACTCATTGCCATGGTATCTATGATTTCCTTCAGCTGGGTTCTAGATGCTTGTCTTTGTCTAAGTTTACTTTTGTTTAAGACTTAAAGAGTCTGTATAATATTTATACACACACACACACAAAAAAACCCTTCTAGAAACTTGTCCTAAGAAAAGAGATCAAAAGACTTGAGGGGTTCTCGTGGCATGATGTCTGCATAGCACCATCCACAGCGGAGAAACCAGACACAATAGGCTAGAGACCGCAGTCAAGTACATCTTAGCCTCCTCAGTCTTCAGAGAATTAACTGGCTGGTAGCGTAGTGGTTACGAATCGGGCTGCGAACCGCAAGGTCAGCAGTTCGAAACTTCCAGCTGTTCGTGGGAGAAAGATGAGGCGTTCTGCTCCCGTAAAGATTTACAGCCTCGGAAACCCTGTACAGGGTCACTATGAGTCAGAACCGACTCCACAGCACATAACAACAACAACAACAGTGATAGTTAAGGTTTGGACCAGGATCCTCAGTGGTTTCGTATTTAAGACACAACAATCCCCAGGATGAGAACTAATATAATCACTTCCATGGTGAGCTCTGCTATGAACAGCTAGTCAACTGAAAGTTTCTCTGGAGATAAGACCTGTAACATCTTCTATCTTACAAAGATAAAAGAAGAGAGACGTGAGCAGAGGCGATGGAGGGTACCTATCGTGGGGTATGCTCTTTGGACCTGGGGTGCCGGCTCTGTGAAGCTCCTAGATCCAGGGAGAGACTGATGCCAAAACACATGGAAACTCCAAGGAATTCTGGGCTTACAGATGCTGAGAGCCTTGCTCCAAATCCAGGGCTCTGAATTCGGACTTCTAGCCTCCCAAACTGTGCAAGAAAAAATTTGTTTGATAAAGCCATCTACTTGTGGTATTTCTGTTATAAGTAGCTGAGACAGCTATTAACAAATAAATTGTGTTTCCTAATTATTTTGCTAAATAAGAATCAAAGACAAAATTTAAATTCTGGCTTGGAGGACCTTGCACAAACTCCTTAACTGCCCAGTGCCTTAGTTTCCTCATCTGTTAAATGGAAATAAAACCACCACTCCAGTCATAGGATTGCTGGAGGTTTAAGAGAATTAAAATATGAAAAGGGCATCAAATAAGGCAAGGGGGCACTGAGTAAGGGCTGCTTAAGTGCCTTTAAAAATAGAACACAGCAAAACAGCTTGGGAATGTCAGATTTGAAAAATATCTATGTGATGTTATTTTATGCTTTAAATATTTGCAAAGAAAGAAGCCAAAGTGTGAACAAGAGCTGTACCCTGGGGTAGTGGGTTTAAGGGGGATTTACTTTTTTTGTTTTAGATTTTTCTGTACTTCCCAAACTTCCCACAAAGGTCACAGGAATGGGGTTTGAAAGAGAGTAGAGTCATTTTTTAAAAGCGTTGGGAAGACACCAGGGGTTCCCTGTAACCCAGCTGTCTCTTCTTCCACTGACCCTCTTGGTGGGCACCTGGGTCAGGGATGGGCTTTGTGGATTCTTCAGGTCCCATCTACCTTCACCAGCCTGAGGGGCAAACCTGCTTCCTACCCTCCCTAACCTTCCTGGAAGTGAGCAAATTCTCCTCTCTGCTGAGAAACAGTGACCTCACCAACCAGAGGCAGAGATGAGTTTGCTGTAGAGAATACGTGGCCCAGGAAGCTGAAACATTTACCAAACCTCAGTGTGGAGAGCAGAAGAGGAATCCTGTGTGGGGCAAAGAGCTAACATGCTGCAGCCTTAACCACAAGGTTGGAGGTTCAAGGACACCCGGAGGTGCCTTCAATAAAAGGCCTGACTTCAGGAAAAGCAGCCACGTGAAAACTCTATGAAGTATAGTTCTACTCTGAAACATGGGAGTTTCTAGGAGTCGCAACTGGTTTTCACTGGGAGGATGCACCCCCGTGCTCCTTGCCGCTTCCTTCAGGGAGCCCTCCTTGACCTACCCACTGAGCACTGTTGAATCCCAGCCCTGGATGTTCTAGCTTCACACATTCCAGCTTGTTCAACACCATGAGATCGCAACCTCCTTCTCAGCGCCAGCCTTTGCTTGCTGAGCTCTATACCCCAAACACCTTCCCCCAGCCCCCTTTAGCCCCTCACTCCCACACAGACACCTTTGCCAGCTGATGCTCAGCTTCTCTCCTTTCAGATGTCCCTGGGAGAAGTTATTAGAAGCTAAGTGCATCTACTATTGTTAACAGTAAGCTGAACACTTGTCACAAATTCATGCATTTAAATCTTTTATCAATCTGTAAAAGTCGGACTATCTAGACTTCTGTTCTGCCAATGAAGAAACTGAGACACCGAGAGGTTAAATAATAACTTTCCCAGGGGCACAGAGCCAGGGAGCAGGGAAACCAAAATTTGAACCCAGGTCCCACCCCTCCAAACACCATTCACCCCCTGCCCCTGTTGTATTTGTTTCAAACATGTATTCTCTGAAATGATATTTCTCCACTTCTTTATCACACTGCCTTGCTTTATTTCAGAGGTTCCAAGACCTAGAAAAGGCTGACACATAGTAGCCATTTGATTTGTTGTTGTTGTTAAGTGCCGTCGAGTCGGTTCCGACCCATAGCGACCCTGTACAGGGCTTCCGAGGGTGTAAATCTTTACGGGAGTAGAAAGCCTCATCTCTCTCCCACGGAGCGGCTGGTAGTTTCGAACCGCTGACCTTAAGGTTCGCAGCCCGATTCGTAACCACATGTTAGTTAAATGGGAAGATGTGGAACTAAAACAATCCAGTTCCACCCAAGCAAAGTGAACTGGGGCTTGCTACCTCAAGAGGGCACTAAATCAGATACAAAGAACTTTTGGAGGTGCAGCTGCATAAGAGGTAGACATTGCTGTGTATGCATGTCCGACAAGCAAGAGGCCCCATGGATGTCCTGGAAGGTAGGTTTGGAATGGAATTGCCTCCTGGGATTCCAGGCTGGAGCTGGGCAGGGCCACTGGCTAGGGGCCAGAGCCACAGGCCTGGGTGTTTGGGATGGACACAGGACAGAGGGTGGTGTCTGGAACAACATGTTGTTGTAGTTAAGTACCGTGGAGTCAGTTCCGACTCATAGTGACCCTGCACAGGGTTTCCGAGGCTGTAAATCTTTACGGGAGCAGAATGCCTCATCTTTCTCCCGTGGAACCGCTGGTAATTTTGAACTGCTGACCTTGAGGTTGGCAGCCCGACTCGTAAACACTACGCTTACAACATAGAGAAGAAAAAACCACAGCTGGGTCCCTGCCTTTCAATCCCTTCGTTGGTGGGGCCTTGATCATCAGACACTCCAGGCTGGAACAAGGACCTGGGCCACACCTTTGAGTCACATTGCAGGTTCAGATCCTGACTAGGGCCAAGTGAACTTCCTCTCTTGAGGCTCTGTTTTCCCAGCTGTAAACAGGGTTGGCCTGAAAATCATCATCAGCGATATCATCAACAAGCACCAATGGAGCACTTAATGTGTGTGTCAATGCATAATTCTAGAGATGAAAAAGCTGAGGTCCAGAGAGGTGAAGTCACTCACCCAGGAGTAGAATTTGAACTTAGGTTGCCTGTTCTTAGCCCATCTATGGATGAAGAACTTAACATGAAACCTGGCACCCAGCTAGCGCTGGCTAAAGAACAACTGTCACTTTTACAAATGATTCCAGCAGTTTTCTCTCCAAGAGTGGTGGAAGGGCAGCTGACATTCTGGACACCCAGCATCCCCTTTCTTGGCATGAGGACTCAGCACTTCCTCCATGGAGCCCCCCTTCCTCCCTCACAGGCCACAGAGCTTGGGTGGGGCTACTCAGTCTTCAGGCTCTGAGGCGGGGCAGTAAGGAGTAAGGGACACAATGATTGGCTAAGAGCCTATGATCCAAGCCAGTCAAAGAGAAGCAAGTCTGGGATTTTTAATTGGTATTATCTAGACTGAAAGGTGGCATAGCAGTTCTGCATTGGGCTGCTAACCACAAGGTCAGCAGTTCAAATCCACCAACTGCTCCACTGGAGAAAGAGGAGAATTTCTGTTCCCATAAAGATTTATAGCCTAGGAAACCCTATACAGGGTTGCTATGAATCTAAATCGACTCGATGGCAGTAGATAAAAGTAGGTGGTTGTGTTATGTTACGTTAGTGCTGTCGAGTTGGTTCCGACACAGTATAGGATTTCCTGTATAGGGTTTCCAAGGAGCAGCTGCTGAGCTTGAATAGCCAACCTTGTAGTTCACACCGACTTTGCAGTCCAGTGCATTAACCCACAACACCCTGGTACAAATGTGGGTTGGCAAAGGGCTGACAAGGTCAGCAATTCAAGTGGCTGGCTGCCACTTAGTGAAGAAATAGAGAAGGCCAGAAAATTAACAGTCTTGGGGACCCTACACCATGCCAGATTACAGGGAACAGTGCTTAACAAAAAACCCACTTTCTCTGCATGGCCCCTAAAATCTGGTTCTCCCGCTTCTGGAAGTGAAGAGACAGGCTCTGTGAATTGCAGTAACTGCTTAGCGGGAGGCCAGAACTGTGTTCAGAGGGTCCATGCTGAGCCATGGGTAGAAGGAGGGACTCCACCCAGTCTCCCCTGCCTGCACTCACCTGGAGCCCCATCGAAGCCTCGCTCAGTGATGCTGATTTTCTTCACCATGTGAATGTTGCCAGTGGCAGGAGTGGGCGCTGGGAACGTTGTCTCCACCACCTCATGGCTGCGGAACACAGAGGGGCTCTCGGCCCCTCGAGATGTAGCCAGGGCCCGCAGCCCTGCTCCGTAGGGCTCCAGACTGTGAGCCCGCTGAGCAGGGGCTCCGGCAGCTGTGCTGGCTGACACCTCCACCTCCCTGGGCCCCTCCACTACCCGGAGACTGTCTGCTCGGATTGGGCTATCTGGCCGTGGCCTGGCCTGAGCTCCTTGCAGTTCCTGTAAAGCTTTCTTGAGCTGTGTCTCTAACACAGCAATTTTAGCAGCGAGGGCTGCCTCCCCGTCGGCCATGCCCAAGTCCCGCTCTCGGACCCAGGTGCCCACACTCCGGGTCTCGAGTGCCGCCGGCTGGTCGGAGGGCTCAGGCAAGTCCAGGCACAGCTCACTGCGACCCCGGGACCCTGTGGGGTGGCCCAGAAATTTCTGGCTCTTGAGCTGCACTGTGAGCTGCCGCTTTTCCTCCTGTAGGACGGACAGCTTCACCTGAAGTACAGGAATCAGCTTCACCTGCTCCTCCAGCTGCCGAAGCTTCCGCAGGGCGCCCGCCATCTGTTCCCGGACGTGCGCTAGGTGTCCTGCGCTGGGCGGCACCGGCGTGGACAGTCCTGATCCCCGTGGTGTCGGGGGTGGCAGCCCCACGCCCACCAGCGAACTTGTCGAGCCAGCTGCACTGGGTGTCAGGGAGCCCAGGCCAGAGGGTGCGGCCGCCTGGTCCTCAAGGCGGCGTCGGGCATCCAGTAAGGTTCGCTCAACGCGGGGATTGACACCGGCGCGGCTGTCCAAGGCGCCATACTGTGGGTAGAAGCCGCGGCCGCAGTAGGAGTAGGCCGAGTGGCGACTGTCCCCACTGGCGTTGGAGCATAGTGACTCAGTGGACGTCCACCAGGATCCGGGGCCTCGGGGCAGCGAGCCCAGGCGGGGGCGGCGCTGCACAGTGACCCGCCGCAGAGTGTGGCCCTTCTCGATGTCGTCTACATACTTGAGGAAGTCTAGGTCCAGGCGGTAACCATAAGGCGTCTCCACCGAGTAGGGTGGGTCAGGGTCCCTGGTAGGGAAGGTGGGCGGGGAAGCTGGACCAGGGGTCCCTGGGGTAGAAAGAAACACCAGTGCTTCTGAACATTGCTGGCACCCTTCTGTGGTGAAGACCGAAGTCCCCAGGCTCCCAACCTGTTCTCTACCTCTGAACTTTTTATCCTATCTCAGATCCCTCTCAAGAGAAGGCTCAGTCTCCCCCAACTTCTGACTCCCAGGGCAGGACTCTGCCTCACCCTTCATTCTCCCAGAGCTGGGCTATCTACCCTAAGATCCATAGAACCCAGTCTTGTTTCCCCCTCAGACCCCTGTCTCCTTCCTCAGACCCTCAGGGCAGGGCCCTATCCCATCCACTTCAGATCCCTGACCTGGGAAGGCGGCTGGCACGTGCAGGACCTGGGCCATCCTCTTGTGTGCAGGGTCCTCAGGAATCCCTTAGGAGACTAGGAATCAAGACAAGCCTGCAGCCCCGTCTGAGGCTCACCTGGGAGGATGATGAAGGAGGTGGGGAGGTCAGGAGGAGGCTGCAGGGGAAGGTGAACACCCCCACCTTCCCCACCCCCCACCGTACCCTCACTCCTGGGATAACACCTGGGAGGATCATGAAGGCGGTGGGGAGGTCAGGAGGAGGCTGCAGGGGAAGGTGGACACCACGCAGGGGTCAGGGACCCTCTAAAAGGCACACACACACACTCCTTGCCTGGCCTCCATAAGGGGTGGGGGTGGGGGCCACAGTTTGAACAAAGAAACCAAACCTCGCTTGCCCGCACATCTGTCCACTCCTGGATAGGCTCCAGCTGTCCCTCCCTTAGTCCCGCCTCTATGATGCTCCCGGGGGCTGGGGGGCCCCAAGCTTGCCAGACCCCACCCTTCCTGCACTCTCTCCCCAGACCCTTAGCCTAGTCCCGGGCTGGCCATAGAACAGATGGGGGCTGAGGTTGGCGGAGGAGTGGGACATCCTGCTAGAATTCAAGGAGATAGAGACAAAAGAGCATCAGTAAGGGACCCCCCAAGAGACCCCAAGCAGAGCAGGGTCAGGCCAGGCCTGGGAGTGTTGGGAGGGAAAGTGGGTGAGGCATCTAGGAGTGAAAGCTTCCCCCTTTATGGAAACAATTTTCTCTAAAAATAAACAGCTTCACTGCTTGGCTACACGAGAACTTCCTGCCCCCCCAGGACGCGTCCGGGCTCGGGGAGCATCAGAGATAGCGTTTGGGCGGCCCGGGAAGTCATGGGAATGTGGGAGGAAGTGAGAGGGGGTGCCCGGAGGCTGCAGAGGGGAGAGACAATCAGGGCCTCTCGTTAACCCACTCTGGGTCCTGGAGGCCAGCCAGAGATCTCTTGGTCCCCAGCACCCTTCTGTCTGAGCTTGCTGTCCTTCCTGCTGTCTGACCTCCAGCTGCCCTGCTGCAAAGGCCCCCAGCTTATTCTGCCTCTGGAAGGGGTTCTTTTAGGCCGGTGGGAGCCTGGGCACCAGGTACCTAGGAGGATGGGCCAGATGAGGCACCTGTCCGGCATGAAGGCAGGGCTGGGAATCCAGAGGTGGCCGGCCTGTCCTCACACTTTCTGCATCTCTTGCTTAGTGACTGGGTTTCTCTCCACGACTTTCGAACTTTCCACGTCTCTGTCACTGCTTCTCTGCAGGTCTCTGCCTCTCTCTCCACGTCTCTCTCCCTGTCTCTCCACGTTTCTGTCCTCACTTCTCTGTCTTTCAACTCCTGAAACACATGGTTGCTGATTGTAAGAAATTTGGTTTCTCTTCTGCCCCAATGGCTCACCCCCAGCAACAAACATCTTTTTTGGGGAACAGGTAACATGGAACGAGACCCAAACCCACAGTGACCCTATAGGACAAAGTAGAACTGCCCCTTAGGGTTTCCAAGACTATAAAACTTTACAGAAGCCTAATGCCACATTTTTCTCCCAAAAGAGTGATCGGTGGATTCAAACCTATACACTTCCGGTGAGCAGCCAGGCAATTTAGCCAGGCTGGAACAGCCTAGGGGTGGCTATTGCTCGTGATAGCAGAGGGGTGAATAGTGTTAATAACCAGACAAGTTATTTACTCATTACCAGCCCACAGAAGATGGGCCCCTGGTGATGTAAAGGGTTAAACACTCCACCGCAAGCTAAAAAGTTTGGCAGTTAGTTCAAACCCACCCAGAGGCGTCTTGGAAAACCGGACTAAAGATCTGCTTTCAAAAGGTCACAGCCTTGAAAACCCTGTGGACTTGTTGTTGTTAAGTGCTGTCGAGTCGGTTCCGACCCATAGCGACCCTGTACAGGGTTTCCGAGGGTGTAAATCTCTACGGGAGTAGAAAGCCTGATCTTTCTCCCGCGGAGCAGCTGGTAGTTTCGAACCGCTGACCTTAAGGTTCACAGCCCGATTCGTAACCACTACGCTACCAGAGCTCCTTACCCTGTGGACTAGTTCTAGCTATATACATACATGGGGGCCATGAATCAGAACTAACAGCAGTAACAGAAACCATCCGCCAGGTAGGTACTGTTAGGACAGTGTTTTACAGATGAGGAATCTGGGACACAAAGGGATGAAACAATTCGGAAAAGAAGTGCTATGTAACTGAAGCCACCCCCCAACTATCCACCAATTCATTCGCTAAACTCCACTCCCTTCTGGCCATTTCCCAGACAGGGAGACTGAGGTATGGGGCTCCGGTCACCAAAGGCTTCCCCCTGTGCAGCTTGGTGACTTAGGGTTCAGAGGAACAGAAACCAGATGTGGGGTGTTTCCATGTGGGGGTCTCTGTGGCTGAGTCTCTTCCGCTATGGGACCTTCCGCAGGTAAGAAAGATGGGGCAGCAAAGAGACGACATGGTAAATTTCAAGAGGATGGGGTGGAGGGGCTCAGGAAAGGAGAGCGGGGTGTGAGGGAATCTCAAATATCCGTCAGGGTCTCTCCAAATCTGCCGCACCCCCTCACCCCCCTCACCGGCCTAGCTGCCTCTGGGGTCTTCCCGCCCCTCCCCCCCGACTCAGAGACCAGGGCGAGGAGGCCCCCCGCCCCGTGCAGGGATGGGCGGAGCCTGTGGGGTCCCCCTGCTAATGGCAAACAGCTGCCGCTCCCCAGCTCCCCACGCCCGCCCAACAGTCAGGCCGAAGCCCATTCCGGCCACCCGGCCTCCTTCCCGCCGCTAGGGGTCTGGTTCCATCGGCCTTGGAGGAAGGAAAGGGGCCACGAAGTGGGGGCCAGAGGCTGATGGAGGGACAGAGATGGGGAAGAGACGGGCAAGGGAGGCAGCGATGGGGAGAGGGGCAGGACTGGAGTGGCAGATGGAGGGGGTCGGGAAGAAAGCGAGGCAAGGGCAGAGTCAGACATGGGGAGGGGACAGAGGCGTGGGGACTGAGACACTCAGGTCTGGAAAGTTTGCGCAAGGATGGTGGAGTTGGCTGCAGCGGCTCGGGGAGGCCCGTGAGGTCGTGCCCTGGGATTAGGAGTGGGGAGCCACATTTAACCTTGACCCAAACGCAGACCCCCGACCCAGACCACCCTGGTCCTACTCGCCTCGCCCGCTCCGGCCTCCGCCGTCCCTGCGTCCCGCTGCCCAGCGTCCTCCGTGCGCCGCGCCCGGCCGTCCGTCCCTCGGAGATTGCTCCGCCCCGCCCCTCCGGCCGGCCCCGCCCCCGGCCGCTGGGGGAGCCCCAGTCCTTGGGTGAGGGGCTAGGGTTGAGTGGAGATTCCCATAAACTGCAGGTGTGAGTGCGTATTGGGGGTGGGGGCGTCTGACTTGGCCTCCCCCTCCCCGCTCGGGGTTATGCTAGCCCCACCTCTGGCCCATCAGCTCGCTGCAGCAGGACTGCCTGGGGGTGGGGGTGAGACCACTCCACAGGGGGCGGGGCTGGCAGTGGCCCAACTCCAGGCGGGTGCAGCAGCGGGAGGTCACCCACCCCTCCCCCAGACAGCCGAGCTGGAAGCGGCCCAGCACAGGCCTGGTACATGGTGGCGTGACCGACGGCCTCAAGGGCGGGCAGACGGGAGGGGGCGGCTCAGTACGAGGCTGAACCAGCAATGGCTAAGGCCTGGGCTCCAATCCCAGTCCCACCAAAACGTGTCCTTCGTGCCTCAGTTTCTCAGCTGTAAAATGGGGTAATACCACGAGTCGGATTGGCACAGGGGCAGCAGCAATGGGCTCATGCAAGCCTAATCTCACAATTGTGAAGATGGCACTGGTTCCAGCCGTGTTTCGTTCTGATGCACAACCGCACCTAATGAGCACCACTGTGTCTACCTGATAAGGCACCCTGGTGGCGCAGTGGGGTTAACTGCTAGGTTGTTAACGGAAAGGTTGGCGGTTCATAGTTGGAACTGACTAGCTACTGCTCCCTGGCAGTCAGCCTCCGTAAAGATTACAATCTTGGAAACCCTATGGGGCAGTTTGTCCTAGGGTGGGCTGTTGAGTAACCCTTGGAGAGGGGGAAAGGGGCCCTAGAGAAAGTCCCTCAGGACAGGTCTCACCGTTGTTGGGGCCCAACCTACTATTTCAGAACTCATTGGAGACCACCGCTTTATTACAACTCCAGGACCCATTCAGCAGAGACTAGGTGGTGTGGTGTGTTGCAAGTTGCCAAAAGGTGGGTGGTTTGAAGCCAGCAGCCACTCTGAGGGAAAACGATGAGGCTGTCTGCAGTTCTACTGTGTTCTAGGGGGTCACTATGAGTCAGGACTGACTCACACCAGTGGTTTGGTTTAGGTTTTCCACATGGTGCTAATGATTTCCTTTCCCCGAAAGGTTGGTGGTTCGAATCGAATCCACCCAATGGATGGACTTAGCAGGACTTACTAAATGTCACTGTGATTCCTGACGGGTGGACATGTGACACTTACTCATGTTACAGGGGTTTGTCTGGTGTTGTCATGGCAGCATCTCCAGCACTTAGAAGGTTGTCACTGATGCAGGCTGAGGGGGTATGGGCAGTATATTGTGCTACACGTGGCCCCAGCCACCAGTGACCACACCACACAGACTGCGTATAAAAACCATTTTAAATTAAAAAAAAAAGGGGTGAGACGCATCAGTGCACACAGCTGGGGGACAGACAGACAGAGGGCCCAGTCCTACCCCCTCAGTGTCACCCCCAGGTAAAGCAGACAGTGGGAGACTCCCAGGTAGCTGAGACCCAGGTGCTGCCAGGAGGGCACAGGTAGCCGAAGGCCTGGGTGCTGTTCCTTTGGGTGTAGTTTGAGGCACCTTAGGTTCAGAGATCTGCTTTCCGGAAACTTGTTCTATTCAAGGAGTTTCTAGAGATGAAAGGAATAGGTTAGCATGGCCACAGGTCCTCCAATTACATAGTGATCCCCAGCATGCCACCGCCCTCTTCCAAAGATCCTTCTAGGGTGTCTCCTACCCCTTTATATTCATCTCTTGGAATGCACCATGGGAGGTATGAATCATGCCCATTTCACAGATATGGAAACTGAGGCTCCATGTCCACAAAGTGGCCCAGCTGGGTTTGGAAATATCCGTATGTGTACACATGGATGTACAAAGATGCAAGTGCATGTGTTCACGAGTATGCGCACAACAGCCCCCAGCCTCTGTCTCTCTTTCCTGTCGGCATCTACCCCGCCTAGGGTGGGGGCCAGGAGCAGGCACCTGAGGCCAGGTGCTGTTGGCGCCAGTAGCTGGGGCAGGCGCTGGGTGAGCAGGGGCTGCAGAGCCTCCCTCAGGCGGCAGTAGTTACGCTCCAGCTCCCGGTGGTACTCCTTTTGGTCTGGCCCGATCAAGGCCTTGTTCTTTCGTAGTGCATCCTCACACCTGCAGGCCGGAGAGAGAAAGTGAGACC
>NW_006408830.1:2327934-2372829 GCF_000296735.1 Chrysochloris asiatica
TGTGGGGAGCCCAGGGTGTGGAGGCAGAGGGCAGCCCCACAGTGGGGATCAAACAGCCTGGGAGGCTGTCTGAGGGGTCAGGCAGGCAGAAAGGTGAGTAACAAGGATGTGGGGGGTGGGGTGGGGGCTGAGGTGCAGGATCAGCCTACTTTTTGCAGAAGTCCTTGAAACAGAGCCGAAGCTTATTATGATGCCTGAAGAGCTTTCGGTCTTCCGGGATCTCTGCCAAAAACACCTGGGCTACCTCCAGGGGACCCTGGGGGATGAGAAGGGGTTGTGAAGGCCCCTGCGTGGTACCGGGGGTCCCTCCCAGGATGTCTACACCTCCTACTGGCCGTGCCTGGTTCACAGTAGGCCCCACAGAACCCTGGAGCACCATCTGCAACATCTTGGCGTCCGGCGGGTCCTGCTCGGTCGCAAAAGCCAGCTCCCGCGTCTTCTTCTGCATGTCTTCAATGGCCACCTCCACCGGGGTCAGCACTGTCTGTGGGTGGGGGAGGGACCTGCACTTGCTGGGTGTTCTGACCCAAGCCAGCCAAGGCTCAAACCCTACTGGGGGCAGGAGAGGGGTCCAGGAATCTGGGTAAGGGTGTCTGGGACTCCAGCCTGCCGGCCTTGTTTGTCTATGGGGGCTTTGCTATGGTTGGGGTCCAGCCTTGGGTCTGGAGGCCAGTGGTAGATGTTGGGATTATCAGACTGGGGCCCAGGTTCCCTTCACACCTCTTCTCGGTGGCATACGCGGATGCGCGTCTTGATGTAGGGGAAGGCGTGGGCTGTGCTGAGCAGGGTTTTGCGTTTGTGTTGTTCGGGCAGCTCCCCGTGTGCCCGCCCGTCGGGTGTGAAGGGTGTGCAGAATAGGAAGGTCCGCAGCCCGTAGTTCCGGTCGAAGTAAGTCACTCGGTCCTTGAGCTCATAGGTGTCGAAGTAGGGCTCTACATATGTGATCTGAATGTAGGCCTGGGGCAAGGGGGGGGGTAGGGGGGGCAGTGAGGATCCTGCAGCTCTAACCCCACAGGGTACTAGCTTTATAAAAAGGAGATCTAGGCTTCCCTGGGTCTGAACCTGGGGCTCCCAGGTCGTCCTATGTTTGAGTCTTTGACTATCTCCACCACGTCTTCCCCAAAGCTCTCCATGTAGATCCCTAAAGAATAGGATTGGGGATCCCCCAGGTTGCTGCGGGATAATGAGCTGGACTGCAAGGTTGGTCTGAAGTGCAAGGTTGGTGGTTCAGACTCACCAGCTGTTCTTTGGAAACCCTGTACAGGGTTGCTATGAGTCGGAACCGATTTGACAGCACTTACCACCACCACCAAGGGCTATCTGCTCCCGTAAAGGTGCCTCAGAAACCCTGTACAGGGTCTCTATGAGTCAGAACCGACTCCACATACTTAACAACAACAGCAACATGGTGATGCAGTGGTTAAGTGCTCAGCTGCTAACTTAAAGGTTTTAAACCCACCAGCCACTCCACGGAAGATCTGACAATCTGCTTCCATAGAGCTGAAAGTCCTGGGAACCATGTGGGCAGTTCCACTCTGTCCTATAGAATCACTGACTCTGAATGGACTTGGCAGCAATGGGTCTTTTCAGGGTTCTAGCATTTGGGTTTTCCCAGAGAACTAGCGTGTAAAGGTCCCCAGAAAATAGCACTTGGTGTCTCCTTGAATACAGGATTTTGGGTCCATAGGGGGTGAGAGCCCCGCACCTTCTGTGGCTCGAGCTTGGACTTGTCCACAGGGTTGGAGTCTTTGACAATCTCCACCACGTCTTCCCCAAAGCGCTCTGTGTAGAACTCCTAAGGAGATGGGTTGACTTAGGCTGAGCCCCGATCCCAGCCCAGGGTACTCCCAGGGTCTTGCCCCCAGAACGTGCCTCTAGCCGATGCGAAATCTCAGCCAGCTTCGTGATGGACGGCTCCTTGTACACAAACTCTTGCTCGTCCAGGTCTCCGAAGCGGGCTCCATAGAAGCCCACTCGGAAATACGTCCCGAAAACACGCTGGGGCTGTGAGAAGAGGATGCTGAGTGGGAGCTCTGTAACCTCATAAAGTGGATGTCCTCAGACCTCACAGGGCAGGTGGGTACAGGTGAAGGGACCCAGAGAACAACGGTGTACAGGCATGGGCAGAGGGACTCTTAAAACATGAGGGCGTGAACTGGGCCACCACCCACTGCCCACACCTTGCTGTTTCTCCCAGCCTATCTTTCTCCTCATTGTTGAGGCCCTCAACCTGAATTTGGAACTGAAGCCATATTGCTCAGGACTGGGTCCCCAATGTCCTCAAAGCTGGGCACACAGTAGGTACTCAGTATTTAAGCAGCTGAAGGAAGGCCTGGCTTCTCCCACTCTGGGACAGAGGTTCTGGCTCCCTTGTTCTAGGGCTGACTCCCCTTCTACCCACTCCCACCCCCCAGGAGGGGAGAAGATGGTTCCAGCTCACTTACCAAGGCAGATCCAGGCAGGGTGGGGTGAGGTGGGACAGGCAAGGTAGGGGATAGAGAGACAAAGTCATGAGAGAGGTCAGAGGTCAGCGTGTTCTCCCTTATCACCACCCCCAACTTGGTTATGCTGTCCCATGAGAAACATTCCATGGGGAGAGAACAGGGACTGGGGGAGAAGGGGCCTGCCCATGCTGCCCCGCTCCACCCACCAAGTCTCTGGGTTCAGGCCATCTTTGGCCAGAAAATTCTCCCCAAACTAGGAGATGCCTAAAAATAGACCAACTTGAGGACAGACGGGAAGGGAGGGGGTAGCCGCCGTGGTAAACAGAAAGGGAGGGGCTGGGGAGGCAGGGGAAGATAGAGACCAAGGGAGACACAGACCAAGACAAACAAAGAGCAGGGCAGGGAGGGAGGAAGCCGGAGCCCCCTCCCTATGGTGACTGATATGACTCTGGTGGAGGGAGGGGTGTTTATGGAGAGTTCCCAGCTGGGTGAGTCACAGGCGGGATGCTACCCTGGAGGATTGGGGTGCTTCAGACCCCTGCAGTGACCCCAGGCTGCTGTGCTCCTCCAGCGCCCCCTGGTGTTCACTGCTGGCCAGCTGTTACCAGGGGCAGTTGGCCACCAGTATGGACTCACCTCCCAGCCGGAGCTCTGGGGGGAAAGAAAGGTCAAGGTCAGCCAAGCCCTGGGTCAGGGCCGAGGGCAGGGTCCGGGAGGACGTCGGGGGTGGGGGGGGGCCTACCTGGTGCATGATCTTGGTGAAGGCCTCCTGCAGTTTACCGTGCACAGCAGCCAGTTTCTTGTAGTCGCGGTGGGCTTCCAGGATGGGGATGAGGGTTTTGTAGACCTCATTCACTGCCTCGTAGAGCCCGCCCTGGGGTGGGGTTGGAGGCTTATCAAGGTTTCTTCCTGCCTGAATAACTAACTGGTCTACCCCCGAGGCTGTGCTCCCACCTCAACTCCTTCCAGGAAGCTCAACCTAACCACCCCTGCTGCAGATGGGGCTCCAGCCTTTCCATGTGGCCTTCACAGGCCCCTGGGTGGTCTCCATCACATTCAGTAAGTCTTACTTTGTACCAGTACTGAATATATCTGCATTTTCCCATAGTCCCTTATAGCAGGAGGCGTCCCAGGGCTGGGACGTGACCTCTGGCCCATCTTGGCTGGGTGTTCATGAACAACTGCCTCCTGAAACATGGCAGAGGCTGCTGATGGGTCTCCAGGTCCCTGGTGCACACAACAGGCACCCCTGGGCTGTTTGCTGACACACTGTCAGAAGGTCCTGTTCACGATCTGGCTTCTTCCCCCAAGGCTTTTGTCTCTGAGATGCCAGCAGAAATAAGAGTAATGAAAACAACACTGCAAAAGGCTACAAGGAGCGTGGTGGTGCAGCTGTTAAGTACTTGTCGGCTAACTCAGAGGTTGGTGATTTGAGTTGAGCACTCAAGATGTATTGATAATTACGGGTGATTGAAATGCAAAGGTTGGAAGCAAAGAGGAAGGATCATTGGTTGGAAAATATGGCCTTGGTGACAAAAACGATGCTGGAGATCACATGACAGAATTTCGCAAGACCAATGACAAGTATCTTTTTTAAACAACATAAAAGACGACTATACACATGGACCTCATCAGTTAGACTACAGAGAAACCAAATTGATTACAAATCAGTAGGAACAGACAGTGGAAAAACTCCATATCATCAGCCGAAACCAGGCCAGGGGCTGACTAACAAACAAAACATCAATTGCTTATATGCAAGTTCAGGCTGAGGCTGAAGAAAATTAAGACAAGTCCACGAGAGCCAAAAGTTGACCTTGAACATATCCCACCTGAATCTAGAGATCATCTCAAGAACAGATTTGTTGCATTAGACACTAATGACAGAAAGCCAGAAGAGTTGTAGGATAACATCAAGAACATCATACAGAAGGAAAGCAAAAGGTCATTAAGAAGATAAGAAAGAAGACCACAGTGGATTTCAGATGAGACTCTGAAACTTGCTCTCCAATGTAGAGATGCTAAAGCAAATGGAAGAAATGAGGAAGGAGAAGAGCTGAACAGAACATTTCAAAGGGCTGCTCGAGAAGACAAAGTCAAATGCTATAATGAAATGTGCCAAGTTTCTTAAGCTGAAAGAACTGAAGAAAGAATTCAAGCCTTGACTTGAAATATTGAAGGAATCTATGGTCAAGATGGAGTCCTGGTGTGGCGCTGTGGGTTAATGCGCTGGATTGCAGTCAGTTTGAACTGCAAGATTGGCGGTTCAAGTTCTTCAGCCTCTCCTTGGAAACCCTATACACAGTTGCTATGAGTTGGAACTGACTTGATGACACTTAACAACAACATGGACAAGATACTGAATAACGCAGAAAGCATCAAAAGAAGATGGAAAGAATATGTAGTCACTGTGCCAAAAGAAATGGTTGATGTTCAACCAATTTCAAGCGGTAGCAGAGGATCAAGAAAGAGCCAAAGATACTGAAGGAAGAAGTCCACGGTGCACTGAAGACTCCGGAAGCTGAAGGAATACAAACTGAAATCGTTCAACCACCTGAGGCGGCACTGGAGGTACTCCCTCATCTCTGCCAAGAATTTGGAAGACAGTTATCTGGCCAACTGATTGGAAGAGATCACTATTTGTACCCACTCCACAGAGTGGTGACCCAATGGAATGAGGAAATCATCAGACAATATCATTAATATCACATGCAAGTAAAATTTTGCTGAAGATAATTTAAAAACAACTGCAACAGTACACTGATGCGGAACAGCCAGAGGTTCAATCCAGACTCAGACAAGGATATGGAATAAGGGATATCATTGCTGACATCAGATGGATAGTGGCTGAAAGCAGAGAATACCAGAAAGATGTTTACTGGCTCTTTATTGATTATGCAAAAGTTTTTCCCCATGCAGATCATGACAAACTATGGACAACATTGCTGAGAATGAGTATTCTGAAACACTTAAATGTGCTCATGAGACACCTGTACACAGACCAAGAGGCAGCTGTTTGAACAGACCAAAAGGACACTGAATGGTTTAAAATCAGGAAAGGTGTGTGCCAGGGTTGTAATCTTTCACCATACTTATTCAATTTGTATGCTGAGCAAATAATCCAAGAAGCTGGATGATATGAAGAATGTGGCATCAGGATTGGAGGAAGACTCATTAACAACCTGTGATATGCAGATAATACAACCTTACTTGCTCAAAGCAAAGAAGATTTAACATACTTACTGATGAAGATCAAAGATCACAGCCTTCAGTATGGGTTGTTGTTATTAAGTGCTGTCGAGTCGATTCAGACCCATAGCGACCCTGTAAAGGTTTTCCGAGGAGAAGCTGGTAAGCTTGAACCGCCGACCTTGCAGTTCAAACAGCTTTGCAGTCTGGTGTATTAACCCACAGCACCACACCAGGACTCCTCAGTATGGGTAGCCCCTCAATATAAATAAAACAAAAATCCTCACCAGTGGACCAATAAATAATATTATGTACATGGAGAAAAGAATAAAGTTGTCAATTCATTTGTCTTTGGATCCACTATCAACATTCTGGAGTCTTGGTGTGGCGCTGGGGAATAAATCACTGGATCGCAAGGCCAGTTTGAACCACAGGGTCAGCGGTTCAAACTCACAAGCCACTCCTTAGAAACCCTATACAGGATTGCTATGAATTGGAACCCACTCGACAGCACTTAACAACAAGAACAGTAATTAATGGAAACAGCAGTCAAGAAATCAAATGATGTATTACCATAGGCAAAGCAGCTGCACAAAACCTCTTTAAAGTGTTCAAGAGCAAAGATGTCCGTTTGAGGACTAAGGTGCGCCTGACCCAAGACATGGTATTTTCAATAGCTTCATATGCATGTGAAAGTGGAGAATGAGTAGAAGAACTGATGCATTTGAGTTATGGTATTGGAGAGGAATATTAAAAGTACCATGGACTACTTGAAAAGCAAACAAATCTGTGTTGGAAGAAGTATACTCAGAATGCTCCTGAGAATCCAGGATGGCCAGACTTTGTGTCATACTTTGGATATATTGTCAGGAGGGACTGGTCTCTGGAGAAGGATATCATACTGGGTAAAGTGGAAGGTTGGAGAAAAAGAGCAAGACCCCCAATGGGATGGATTGGCACATGGCAGCAGTAATGGGCTCAAGGTTCACAATGATTATGAGGATGGTACAGGAATGGGCAGTGTTTCCTTCTGTTGTGCATAAGGTTACCATAAGGTCACCATGAGTAGGGAACTGACTTGATGGTACTTAACAACAACTGGTAGTTCTTTCTGGTAGCGTAGTGGTTATGAATTGGGCTGCAAACCTTAAGGCCAGCAGTTTGAAACTACCAGCCGCTCTGCGGGAGAAAGATGAGGTGTTCTGCTCCTGTAAAGATTTACAGCCTCGGAAACGCTGTACAGGGTCGGAACCGACTCGACAGCACACAACAATAACAACTGCAAGCAAGTGTCTGTGAGGTAATCAAGGAATTTTAAAATGGACTAGGATTAAGAGAGTGAAGAACTACTTACTGTTAACTTGCTAGTGTGTGATAAGACTTTTTTAAGCCTTTGTCAGTGAGGGTGGGCCTGTGGTATCTGGCTGTGACAGGTTGGTTATCTATAATTGTTTTAAGGTAGAGCCTCTGAGATTCCAATGTCTGGGATTTTGTTTAACATCAGTGTCTGGGGTGGGGCCCAAGACCACTGCATTCCTAACAAAGCCCTGTTGTTATGTGCCGTGGAGTCGGTTTCGACTCATAGCAACCCTGTACAGGGTTTCCGAGGCTGTAAATCTTTACGAGAGCAGAACGCTTCATCTTTCTCCCGCGGAACCGCTGGTAGTTTCGAACCGCTGACCCTGAGGTTTGCAGCCCGATTTGTAACCGCTATGCTACCAGAGCACCTTAAGCAGCAATGGCTTAAAAACGCCACCAGTCATTCATGTTTGTTTCCTGATGTGTCAAAGTTGTGATTGGTGCACTTCTCTGTTCTTTTTATGTCAAAAAAAATAAATAAATAAAATAAATGAAACAGTACAGCAAAAACAAAAAAAAACAAAAAAACAAAACAAACCCAGAAGAACTGGGGGCAAAGGAGATATGAACCAGGATAGCAGAAAGGGAGCGGCAGCTGCTCGGTCTGAGACATGTTGGAAACATTATCTAATAGGACGTTTCACATAGCAACTAAGTGTACAGAGTGTTTACTATAACCAGGCCTTGTGCCCTTTATAGGGAGAAAGGCAGACAATGAATGGGACCTCTGAGGTTTTCAGAAGGAACGCTGGCAGCTCAGTGGTTAAGTGCCTGGCTGTTAACCGAAAGGGCGGCAGTTTGAACCCAGCAGCTGCTCCTCAGGGGAAAGATGAGGCTGTCTGTTTCCTTCAACATCACAGCCTTAGAAACCCTATTTGGCAGCATCACTCTGTCCTCCAGGGTCTCTAGTATGAGTTGGAATCGGCGGCTCGAGTCTCACGAGTCCCTCTATCGCTTGGCCCCAGGCCTCCCTCTATCGCTTGGCCCCAGGCCTCACCATGGTGAAGTAGGCAGCCGCCTGCTCCAGCAGCCCCACCAGCCCCAGCTCCGTGAAGTGCTTCCCGGAACAGAAGCCCTCCTCATCGGGCGACAGGATGTCGTCGGAGATGGCCGATTCCTCCAGAACGTTGGAGGAGATGTTCTAGAGGAGGAGCGGGTGTCAGGCCCTGGTCCCTGAGGCAGGCCCACCCGCGGCCCACCACCCTGCAGGCTCACTTGGAAGGAGACGCAGCCCACGGGCAGGTGGCGGCTGTCCTCCAGCAGGGCCAGATACTCAGCTACCAGGGCAGCTGCGTGCACCATGCACTGAGCCGCCTCGGCGTGGTTGCCCAGTTCTGCATGCTTCCCGGCCATGTTCTGTAGCCATGTCAGCCGCAAGTCCGGGGAACCCTGGTAGCCTCGGGCAATCCTGGGGCCCAGGGGAGGAGATGGGGGGGATGGGACTCACCTAGCCCTTTTTGCACACCCCTCACTTGTCCCTTCCACTGACCAGCCATCTCCTCACCTGTCCCCCATTCACCCATCCATCCCCCATTCCCCAACCTGTCCATCCTCTCAACTGCCAACTGCAGATATTCTTCCATTCAGCTTTCTTTTACTTATCCATCTGCTACCTGCTCCTCCCTGAACAGTCTCCTCACCATTCACCTGACTGCTCACCTGCCCATCCTTCACCTATTCCCTTAGCTCTCCATCTGCTCGCTCACCTGTCTGCTCACTTGTCTCTCCCCTTCACTGATTCCCCTCGTCTCTCTCCTCACCTGTCCATCACTTCGCTTATTTCTCGATTCATCTGTCTCTTCCCTCATCCAACCTTGCACCCTCCCCAACTTGTCATTCTGTCCGCTCATCAGTGGACTCTACCTGAGGAAACACCAGCCACCTGTTTCCCACTCCCCACTTACATACCAATTCACCTGTCTTCTGCTCACCTGTGTACCTTAGACACATCCCTTCCATATCAACTTCCCTTACTCCATCATCTGTCCATCCCCAAACTCTCTTTCTTACTAAATACCCCTCACTTCTCCTGAAGCCACTTTTTTCCCTGACCTGTTCACCCTTCACCTGTCAGCACCTCACCTGTCTCTCCCATCCGGTCCCCTCCCTCGTCCTAGTCATTGGTCATCTTCATCTGTACATTCACTTGTGCTCTCTCCTGTTCCTCTCACCTGTCTGCTCTCCTAGGCCCTCCTCACCTGTCCCGTCCTTCTTGTCTCTTGTACCACCTGTGTGCTTACCTCTTCCCGCTCACCTCGTCTCACTGTCGGCGGGGGTTGGTGGGCCTGCTCACCTGTACATAAGATCAATGAGCATCTCGGGATCCTCCTGATGCTCCTTCATCTTCACCGTGTCGGTCAGGATCATGTGCAGATTGAACATCAGGTCCTGGACCTGGAACCAGATGTGTAGGCATCAGTGAGGGCATAGGGAGGTGAAGGGGCCAAGACGATGAGGTCAGGGGCCCAATGGGTGTCACCTGCTCGGCAAAAGTGCTGTCTCGCAGCCCCACGTCCTCCTCGGCGTAGGTGAGGATGGTCTTGAGTGAACGTCGCAGGTGTTCTTCGCTGAAGTTCTGTGTCGTGCCCACCAGGGATGAAAGAGACATGGTCACCTGCATCTTCACGCGGGCAAAGTTCTGAGGGTGGCAGGAGAGGGAGAATGCACCTGTAAGTCTCAGACCCCAGACCTTCACCTGGCCCACTGCTTCACACCAGGACCTCCCAACCTCCTACTCCCATTCGCCTCTCTCCTTCCTCACTGTCACAGAGATCCCCATGCTTCTACAACACCTTGTACAAAACAGCCACCACAGCCTAGTCTACATCACCCACCAACGCCTGGCCACAGCCTCGCGCATGCCGGTCCCCAACATGCCTACCACTCACGTTTCCAATCTCGAAGTTCTGACGCATGAGGAGGTAGAGGGAGGCGCTGGCGTGTGTGCGGATGGCGCTGATGCGGCTGCCGCAGTGACGCAAGAGCCTCAGGCAGAGGTCGGCACACAACTCCGTGTCTTCCTCGAACAGCAACTCTGGGAACTGTACCCCCAGGGCCCGGACACACTGTTCAACCCTGCCTGTTCTGGCTCAGAGGGTTCCAGGGTGGGGTGTGTGGAAGCGGGTTGGGTTGGGGGACAAAGGCACCTGTTTATGGGGCTGAGCACAGTGGGGTATTATAGTCAGACCTGAACTCAGGTGACCAAGGGCAAGGGACTAAGCCACTCTGAGCCTCAGTCTCCTCCTCTGTAAACAGCAATGGAGAGTCTCTGCCTCATGGAATGGCCGGCACATAGTAGGTGCTCAATGAACAGGCTGCTATTATCACTCAAGAACCAGGGTGGTCAGGTAGTGGTGCTCACCTTGGACACCAGGGCCCGTTGGGTGGCCAGGCCATGCTGCAGGAAGAGGGCACTCTGGGCACTGCCCAGACTGTACAACACAACCTTCAGCACCACCCCCAAGACACTCTCCCGTGCCTCTGACAACATCACCGTCTGCAATGGGGGAACAAGCCACAAAGGTCAGAAACCCAGGTGTTAAGTGACTGGGCTGGTTATGGGGTCAGGGAAGTAGTGGAATTATGGAGTCGGACATCACAGGGCAGATGCTAGATCAAGCCCTACCTGCACGATGATCTCCAATGTGTCCAGAACCACCAGACTCGCCTCAGTTGCCAGGTTCCCATCCACCAAGGCTTCATGTTCCATTTCATCCTTGGTTCTGGAGAGGAAGAGGGACTTGGGGGAACCACCGAAGACCAGGCTGTACCCTATCACTGAGCTTTCCCCCTCCCTTGACTGCCCTGGGGATGCCAGTTCACTGGAAACTGGTCTGAGGCCCATGAATCACTTGCTACCCACACCCACTTGTCCACACGGTCCGAGGCTTGTCTCCAGTGTGTGATGCTCTTCCGCCAGCGTACGTTCTCCTGATTCCCATACGGGCTTCTCTCTGAGATGGGCACATGTTCACACATGTGCGAAAACATGAGGAGTATATATAACCATGAGAAAAAATGCCAGGTAGAAATGTATGCATGTGGGGTGAGACAGTCCCAGAGACTTGCTGACATGTGACTTGAGACACAGAGACCCATGTCTCCAGGGTTCACACATGGATTTCTTTCTAGGAGCTGGACCGAAGGTTATGGGTGGCTGTTCTGGGGTCCCTGGGACATGGGGTGGGAGCTGCTGGTGGGGACAGTGTGTGCAGGGTACACCTCCCTCTCACCACGACTCCGCCGGACCATCTCCTGCCGTGCTCCAATGGTCCCCAAGATGGCTTCCTCTAGGCGAGCCTTCATGTCCAGTGATTTCTTGAAGGTGAGGCTGTTGATGCGCTCAAAGGCCTTTTTCCCCTGGAGGGCAGAACAAGGGAGTTCCAGATTGACTCTGCCTCTTTCTGTGGGACTTGGGCCAACTGAGACCCTCTTTTTCTCTTCCTTACCTCTAGGACCCTGTGCTTGAAGACATAGGTAACCCATAGTCCTCAGCACCTTCCATATCCTATTTATGAAGACAATTATCTCTTTACAAAAATATACCCTCAGCTCATAGGAACCTGTGCACAAATAGTCCGCCCCCTCCTTTACCCTCAGCCCCTCAGGAACCTATGCACAGAAGCAGGTCCACCCCTTTATTTACACTCAGTCCCCCAAAAATCTATGCATAGAAATAGTCCATCCCTTTACCCTCAGTTCCTTAGGAACCTGTGCACAGAAACAACCCACTCCTTGGTCCTCAGCCTCGTAGGAATCTGTGCACAGAAATGGTCCACCCCTTTACTCTTAGAGCTCACACTATCTGGGTCCTATTGTGTGATCCATACCCAGCCTGCCTCCTACACCCTAGCCCCCCACCCAGACTCTCAAACCTTGTACTCAAAGGCAGCCAAGCAGAGGTGCAGCAAATCCAAGAGACGACCCAACTGAGGGAGGGCCAGGTCCGCGGTCCAGCGCTGCAGCAGGACCGGATCTGCATTTTTCAGTACCCACAGCACACACACCAGCAAGGTTCGGCTAGACTCAGCAGACAGTGTGCTGCCTGAGCGAGAAGCCTGCGGTCAGAGAGGACAGGGCACTGAGGAAGAGCAGGGTTAAACCTGGCCGTCTCATCCACAGAGGCTGAGTCATGGCTGATGAGCATCTCCTCACAGATCTTAGCCAACCCACTTGGAGAATGTCTCTGGAACAAGCCCTATACTCACTGTTGTTGGCCCCTGAGAGATGCTGGCCCGGGAGCCAGGGGCCAGTGGTCCACCTGCAATAGCCATGGCCACTGAGGGGTTGATGATACCGGCAACATCCCCTTCCCCTTCTGTGTCTGAGTCCAGCATTGAAGCCAGCCTTGACCGCTGACCTGGGCCCTCTGGGGGGAGGAAGTGAAGGATGAGATCTGGTAAAGTGCTGTCCTTTCTGTCTCAACTGTCAGTTCAAAAGTTACCTTGTTAAGGAAGCCTTCCCTGATACTACCCTCTAAGCCAAGTTGGGTGGGGTCTCCCAGTTATCTGCTCCCAGAGCGCAAATATTGTATCAGATACATTAACTGTATAATTGTTTGGAAACTCCACAAGGACCTGAAAGGTACGTGCTCTTGTTGTTAATTGCTGTTGGGTGGGTTCCAACTCACAGCGGCCCCGTCTGTATAGGGTTTCCGAGGAGCGGCTGGTACTGTTATATATTCTCATCATTTAAAAGATGGCCTGGCTCGGACGACCATGACAACAGATACTGTTGTTATTATTATAACATTAATAAGCACTTGTGTATCATTTACTATGTGCCCAGTTCTTGGCACTTTAAAAGCATTAACACTCAACCTTCAAAATAATGCATTTTAATATCTCTACTTGATAGATTAGGAAGCGGAGGCACAGTCACATTACTTGCCCTGGATTATAGAGCAGGTAAATGACAGAGTTAGGATTTTTGCTTAGTCTCATTCTAAAACCTATGATCTTAACCTCCCGTCTGTGACCCTACCCCCCCAAAAAATAGTCTTACTAGAGGGAGGCACTGATAAAAAATATATATACAACAACAGTTCTCACCCCGGAGACTTTTGAAACAAAAAGTTAACTTGAATTTTTAAAAGTTCCAGCTCAGCACAAGCCTACTCAATTCCTGACTGGACTGAAGTAATTAACTTCTCATATTATTTGCCTAAGAGAGAAAAAGGGGAACCTTGACTAGGGAAAGTGGATAACCGCTCAGTGTCTCTGGTTCGTTTCTGTATAATGTTCAAAGGGTCAATTAAAAAAAAGACAAGATATGTGAATAGGCAGGTCATGCAATTGATGAGAGAAAAAAATGAATATAAAAGGTGACCCACAGATGACCACACATTGACATTAGCAGATAAGGACTTTAAATAAAAATTAGAAAATATGGACAAAAACGGACAAAAAGATGGAGAATTTTAATAGACAATTAGAATCTACCAAAAACAAACCATTTCACATAGACTGAAAAATATTTCAAATCAACAACTCAATGGATGGATTTAACAGAGGACCAGACACAGTATAAAAAGGTACTAGTGAACTCAGGAATCCTGGTAAGATATTGGGTTACTGCAAGGTCAGCACTTCAAATCTACCAGCTGTTCCATGAGGGAAAGATGAGGTTTTCTGCTCCCATAAGGATTTACAGCCTCGGAAATCCTATACAGGGTCACTATGAATCAGAACTGACTCCACGGCACATAACTACCAGTGAACTCAAAGACAAGTAACAGAAGATTTTCCAAATGAAACAGAGAAACAAACAAACAAAAAAGAACAGAGTATAACAGACATGTTGATCCAATCAAAAGGTCTAACATACGTGTAATTGGAATCCCAGAAGGAGAGGAGAGAAAGAAAGCGAGGCAAGGGGAAAAGAAGAAAAAACAAAATCAAGAGATTATAGTTGAAAATTTCCTTAAAATGATGGGAAGAGATCAACCCACAAATCCCAAGTCTGTGTTTCTGATCATCGAACAATATTGCCTCTCAGTAGCTGAATGAATGGATGAAAGGAAACAGCGCTTCAATCATCTTTTCACCCTGTTGAAGTCTACACCTTCCCTTCCTCTGCTCTGAGATGATAGTAAATGTTATAATAACAACATCTCCCATTTAGTGGATGCTAATAAAGTGCAAGTATTACAGCTCTTCCGATGCTCACAAAACCCAGTGAGGATGATGCTATTCTGTCCCCATTTTATGGGTGAGAAAGCTAAGGCTTAGATCTACTAATGGCTTGACTCTGCTCACGTGACAGGACTTGAAACTATTCTGCTGGCCCTAATGCCTGAGTTCTTATCTCTGACTTGGCTCTTCCCACCTCTTCTGCTCCGTGCCTCGTTCTAGATCAAGCTGCTGGACTGACCCCATTCTACCCTTGTCCACTAACCAGCAAAGTCGTGCAGCCGTGGCAGTGTGTCCCGTGAAAGTGAGAGCAGTGGCAGGTACAGCTCAGCTACCCGGGCCTTCACAGAGGGCTCTGCGTAGCGGGGGTCAGCGTCATGGCTACACAGCAGGCTGTGAACAGCACTGATGGCCTTCTTGTGTAGTAGGGATGCTCTGCAGGATAGCAGGGTGTTCAGGATGGGGCAGACGAGGCTTCTGGACTTCCCCACTCTCCCTGGGACTTGACAGGCCCTGTGCTCACCCTTCAGCCTCAGGTTCAAGGGCCAGCGCCAGCTCCGTCAGCAAGAGGCCAGCCAGGTAGTGCTGCTGGCGGAATGACCCACTCAGCTCAAACATGCTGGTCACCTTGGGGTCTGGGGCATGGCTGGAGAAGGCAGAGCTCTGCAGAGTAGAGATCAGGGATTGTGGAGGGCCGGTGGTCAAGTGTCAGAGGTGAGGGGTCAATCGTTAAAGCCATCTATGAGGTGGCAGAAGTCTTGAGGTCAAGGACCAGGTGAGGGCTTGGAGTTAACTCATCTGGAGGTGACAGAGGGCATGGGGTTAAAGGCCAGAAGTGAGAACTGGGGTTAACCATCTGGGAGGTGAGAGAGAGCTTGAGGTCAAAAGTCAGTGATCTAGGAAGTAGCAGACAAGATGCAGGAATTTAGGGTTTAGAGGTTAGAAATGAGAACCTAGTCCACCTAGGAAACTGCCCAGAGCCAGGTGCCCTAGGTGAGAGGTCAATCCACTGGAGCAGTGGCCTACTGTGAGAAGGTAAAAAATGACAGCGTCCTAGAAGATGGGTTGATGGTGAGAAATGGTAGTTCAAGGAGGAGAGGGGCCGGAAGTATGGCTGGCCTACCTGGGAAGTGGTAGAGGATACGGAGGGTGAGGGTGAGGCCGGGGGTGACAGGGGGCAGCAGGGGAGGTTGAGGGTCACGTAGTGTTCATGACTGCACAGAACACGGGTGAAATCCATGCGCAGGGTCAGCAGTGCTGCCGGGTTGGGGGCCGACTGTAGCCGTGTGGTCACCTGTCTCGGGGGAGGGGGGCGTGTGGTCAACAGGTGCTCACATTCACCCTTCCCATCATTACTCCTGCAGTATCATCCACATCACCTGCAGGGACACGTTTCCACCACACCTGCCATGCCCACCCCTACCTGCTTGAAGTGGGCCCGGACCAGACTGAAGACAAAGCCGCGGTCAGCTAAGGATAGGAGGTCACTGAGGAAGAAGGCCAGGCTGATGTTGAGATGTTCAGCCAGCTCCATGTCCTGGGAGGACAGAGGCCTGTCAGCCCATGCTCACATGGCCCCAGCAAAGCCTCTGTCCCACACAAGCCCCAAGGACCTCCCTGAGCCATACCCACTGCCCCCAGCCCTTGCCTCTGGGCTCCAGCCCATCTTGGCCATTCTGGTGGTCCTCAATCGACTACCCTCTGGTCTCCATGCTCATCCATCCATGTTCTTATGGGCTCCATTCAGGATGCTTCTTTCCTCATCACTCAGGTTTAAATAGCATACCCATAGTAGAGATTAGCTACGGATGCCCTCCAAGGTCCTCTCTTGCCCTCTTTTGTGGTAAAAGAATCCCTGGTTCAGAGCTGAATAAAGACTGCATTTCCCAGGTTCCTTTGCAGCTGGGTGTACCCATGTGACCATATGCTGGCCTAGAGGATTTGAGGAGAAATGAGGTGGCCCACTGAAATGGAGGCGGCAGGTCCTCTGTTCCCCCAGACTGTAACGTGATGTGGTGCATGTCATAGTGAACCTTAAGAACCATTCCTACTTATGCTCAAAAGTCAACTATGGTCACATTTAAACCACTTGGCATTGTGTTACAGCAAACAAACCTCTACCCTGAACCAATGCTGTTGCTGATACGTGCCGTTGAGTTGGTTCGGACTCACAGTGACCCTGTATAGTGTTTTCTGAGAAGTTTCTGATGAGTATGATTGACTTGCGGCTCAAACAGACCTTGGGGTCAAGTGCTTTCCTACAGCACCATATCAGGACATTTAAGCATATTTGCTGAGTATCTACTATGTGCCAAGCCCTACTAACAAGACAGACAAGCTCAGTCTTATGGGGGTGGGGAGGGGGGCTGGAGCAGAACTACAGAGAGCCCTTAGAGATACTACAGATTGAGTTCCAGACCACCAAAATAAAGCCAATATCACAACCAAACGAGTCACATGCTCACATGCATTTTTTCGGTTTCTGACTCGATGACATTTAACAACCATAAAAACAGTGCACAGAAAAGTTATGTTGACACTTTAATGTAACTTCTTACGTGTGCAACAGTATTTTGGAAGTTTGACATATTGTGAGAATTACCAAAATGTGACAAAAAGACACAAAGTAAGCATATGCTATTGGAAAAACGATGCTCAGAGATTTGCTTGATGGAGGGTTGCCACAAACCTTTCATCAGTAATAAATACAGTGTCTATGTTGTCGTTAAGTGCCGTCAAGTCCATTCTGACCCACAGCAACCCTGTATAGGGTTTCCAAGGAGCCACTGGTGAGCTTGAACCACCAACCTTGCAGTTCAAATGGCTTTGAAGTCTGGTGCATTAAGCCACAGTGCCATACCAGGACCTCACCGTGTCTATGAGGTGCAATAAAATGAGACATCCCTATAAAAGAACTCCTGATTTTTCCATGTGCTTTGAAGTCATGAATAGGGTGATATTTCAAGCAAGGCTCACAGGATGAGAAAGAGTCAAGAGGAGAGAGGCATTCTGAGCGGAGGGAACAGTAAAGTGCAAAGGCCTTGGGGCAGGATGTACCCAGCAAATGTGAGGAATAGTGAGGAGAATGGTGTGGCCCCCAAGACCTGGTGGGCACCTATTCTGCACACATGCGTTTGAGAGCCATGCTGTGACCTAACTTACTCCCCTGAATTAGTCTGAGTAAGCCCTCAGTTCCCAGCACAAATAGGGAGGTTTCAAAGAAGTTTCTGGAAAAGTTGAATTAAATGGAATTTTTCTGTAAAAATTTTGAAGCCCCTTTGTATAATACAAAAATCCTTCCCACAAGGACAGGAATCAAGTCTATGTATGAAGTCCTTCTGTAGGATAAGCACTGGACTACAAGGTCAGTTTGAATTGCAAGGCTGGTGGTTCAAATCCACCATCCACTCCTCGGAAACCCTATACAGGGTCACTATGAGTTGGAAACAACTCGACGGCACTTGACAACTAACTACATGGAGCCCGATGCTGTCTGTGTTTGATTAATGTTGAATGAATAGACGAAGCCGCTAAAGACCCTCTCTGAAGCCCCACTACTGGCTGCAATAAAGCTGCTCACTGGGGTGTCACTTCCCTGCAAACTTTTCTCATAATCTGGGTCAGCCCCTGGGAACACTGGACCTTGGGGGAGGTTCCATAGAGACAAGGTTGAGACCTTTGAGACCAGAGCAGAGGGCGTGTGGGATTGCGTAAAAAGCCAGCTGCCCACACAGTCGGCATTTCAAAAATGTGGAAAGTTCCTATCTAAATCCTGAAGTTCCCTTTCTCTTTAAAAAGAGTTGATTCCTGTCCCTGTGGGCAGGGTTTCTGTATTATACAAGGGGGGGCTTCAAAAATTCTGGCCCAGCTGACCTGAATATTCACATGGCATGTGTCCTCTGGCCCACTGCAGCCCACCGCCTGCCTGGCCGAAGCTGGTGGTTAGGGTGGGGGCTCTGGAGCTATAGCCTGGGGTTCTGCCCTTTCCCAGTTGTGTGGCAACAGGTTAGCAACTCATTCTCTGCCTCGGTTTCCTCTTTAGTACTCTCCATTTACTAGTAAAATGGAGATTACAACAATACTAATTTCATGGCCTTGTTGGGAGACTTTCATGATGTTATTTAGCTGAAGCGTTAAGACATCCAGCAAGCACTCAATAAATGCTTATATTAATTTTAGTCTTACTGCCTACCTGGCCCTGAGGGAAGTCCTAGTGTGGCACTGTAGGATGAGTGCTCGAATGCAATGTTGGTTTGAACCGCAAGGCTGGCAGTTCAGATCTACCAGCCACTCCTCAGAAACCCTATACAGGGTTCTCTAAGAGTCAGAACCAACTGGAAGGCACTCAACAACAAGAAGCCCCTGTGGTGGTCTTCCTGGGTGTTGCAAACCGTTAATCACTGAACTACTATCTAAAAGGTGGGTGGTTCGAACCCACTTGGAGGCACCTCGGAAGACAGACCTGGAGAACTGCTTCCAAATGGTCCCAGCTTTGAAAATCCTATAGAGCAGTTCTGCACATGTGCAGTCTGCACACAGAATCATCTCGAAGGACTAACAACTGCAATGATGGCCCCTGTGAGCAATGGAGCTGGTAACTCCAGGGCCTGGACAAGGTCAGGGTCTCAGACCATCAACATCCACTTACTGAGCACTTAGGGGTCTGTCTTGTGCCTTCTGCTTCCCCCTAGTCACTCCACTCCAATTACACTAACCTCCTCATTGGTGCTCTAAGAGCCCAGGCCTACCTTGCCTCAGGGCCTTTGCACTTACAGTTCCCCCAGAAGCATGCATGGCTCCTCCCTTATCTCCTTCAAGTGTCTCCTCAAAGTCAGACCCATTCAGCAGCCATGGGGCTTTTCCCAAGTAGCCCCAGGGCCTGTACCTTGTGGCATCGGGTGATCACCTCCAGGCCCACAGAGCCCACCAGTGCTGAAATGTCATCCAGGAACCGTCCTGGGAAACGCAGCTTGCGGGGCGTGTCCAGCCGCTGGCCCAGAAGCAGGTGCAGGGCCATACTCTTCACCTGGGGGAGGGGAGAGGGGCCAGGGCAGGGCTTGAATGGCTGAGAGTGGCTTTAGAAGCCAGGGAAGGGGCTGCTAAAGGTGGGTCTGAGGTGGGGCACGAACCCTGCGGGGGGGCTGTGGGCGGGACCTGAGAAATGCTGAAAGGAGTGAGAGGTGCGAAGTCTGGTCTGTGGGTGGCGCTAAAGGCCATGTGAGTTCTTTGGGGGCATGGCCAGCAGGCTCTGGGGCAGGGACTAGAGTGAGTCTTCCTCGTAGGGGCTACCTCCTGAAGAGTTGGGGGGACTCTTAAATCTTGTCACAACGGTTTCCTGCTCTCTTTGGGGAAATCTCTTGGAGTAAGGGTCTCCCCTGTGGCCAAAGGTCTCTCTCCAGTCAATCTCATGGGGCAGATGTTTCCAGGTACTATCTCAGGAGACCGCCTTTCTCCCGCCAGGTGGGGAGGGGATGTCTCACCATGAGCTGGAAGAAGAACCAGGCGTGCTGCAGAATGGCTTCGCGCACGTTGCTGCTGCTGACCACCCACTGCAGAGCCAGTTCTTCGTGAAGCAGCTGAGGGAGGGAGAAGGGGTCACGGAGGGCTGAGGAGCCCACTCCCTCCAGAGGGCGGATGGGGAGCGTGCAGCAGAGGGAGAGTCAGGCGGGATTAGTGCAGCAGGGCCATGCAGGAGGGATGGGGCCAGAGGGAAATGATTCCCTCTCTTTCCAGGTCAAGCTGGGCGGGTGGTGAGGAGGTCTGGAGCCCTTGGCTAGGGACGTCAAAGACTGAATCAATCACTTTCCCACTACCTTCTGCACAGTGGGTCTCGGCTGTGAGGCTGGTGGGGCGGAGGAGCCCTCGAGGTAGGAGGAGGCTCGGCTAGAGCTGCAGTCGGTGGCCTACGATGGGATGGGATGAAGATGGGATGGCAGGAGGTGTTAGAATGATGAACAGGGGAAAGGTGTGTCCATTGAACGGAGGAAGAGACCCATCATTGTGGACCATGGAGATTTGTGGGTGTGTTTGAGGTCCTGGGGATATGGGTGTGGGGGCAGGGATGAGGTTGTGGGGGTACAGACGGGGTTGTGGGGTATGGATGGCATTGTGGGGGCATGGACAGGTTTGTGTGGTATGGATAGCATTATGGGGGCATGGACAGGTTTGTGGGATATGGACAGCATTGTGGGGGCATGGGCAGGTTTGTGGAGTATAGACAGCATTGTGGGGGCAGATTTGTGGGGGTATGGATGGGATTGGGGGGCATGGATGGAGTTGTGGGGGGATGTGGAGGTGTGAAAGTAAGAGACGAAAAGAGAGACATATTAGTAATAGTGAAAGTGACTATGCGTTCACTGAGTAAGGAAGAGTCTGATGTAGGAGAGGATAATGACAGAGAGGTGACAAGGTGGAGGAGAGTGACAGGGAGCCCACTGCGGGCTCAGCACAGGTGAGGGGCATGGAGGAGATGGAAAAGGATGGACCAGAAAGGCAGGTGCTGGGGGAGGAGATGGACTTAGTGTAGATGGGGTGATGAGAGTGAGTCAGTGAGTTTAGAAGGATTGGGCAGGTGTAGGCAAAGGGGGAAAGGAGGGAAGGAGGAGACAGACAGAAATGACACCTGCAGACGGAGGAGGAAAGGAAAGAAGGCATGGAGAGAGGCGGTGACATAGTGATAAGGCAGAAGCACCGAGAGCTCCTGGACGCTTTGCTCCTGCTCCAGCCTTGCTTTGGGCCTCACTGCTCTCATTTCCCCATCTGTGAAATGGTAGTGGGGTCCTAGCTCCTCTCTTCTCAGTTGGATAGGAGAGGAGGCATTGGGGAAAGAGCCCGCCAGGCCCCAGACCCCATAGCCGGGCTATGTGGGTTCCTCACACCTCCATGACTCTTCCTGCCTTGGATGCCCATAGTCCCCTACCTCATCTCCTCCTTCTGTTCTTGTTAAGGGCTGTTGAGGCAGTTTCGACTTAGCAACACTTCATACAGTTTCCGAGTAGAGGCTGGAGGATTTGAACCACCAACCTTGTAATTAGCAGCCCAGAGCTTATCCTACAGAGCCATACCAGAAATCCTCATCTCCTCCTATTGCTCTGCAAAGCCCTGGAGATCCCTCAGAGACTCCAAAGTCTTGTGAAAATGCTGGGGTCAGGGACCAGGAACCCAGACATCCAGCAATTCCTGGAACTACCAAAGGCATATGCCACCTTAGTAAGGACACGGAGCTGGCATGGGGCACCCGGAGAAGGTTCACTGAGGTGTTCCCGCACCCCCCCACTCCCTGTCCCCTGCTGGCCCCTGTATGGCTCAGTTCAAATATCACCTCCTGAGCAAGGTCCCTCCAACCACAGACATTTCACACAAGGCAATGAGACACACCTGTGTGTGGGTTGCTCTTGTCTACTGCCAAATTCTGCTGGCTGCTCAGATGCAAGGCTGGGCTGAGGATCGAGTCCTATATCCAAACCCTGCCTGTACTGCACCCTCTCTCCCAGGCTTGGGCCCCCATACTGAGCACTTTACTTCTAGTACTGACCACCTTTGAAAACTCAAGAGTGAGACCTTCATCTGACAGATGAGGAAACTGATGTTCAGTATTGCTGTTAGGCACACTTGAGTCAGTTCTGACTCTTAGCAATCCGATGCACAATAGAACAAAACACTCCCCGGTCCTGCACCATCCTCTTAACTGTTGCTACGCTTGAACTATGGCTGCAACCACTGTTCCAATCCATCTCCCTGGGGCTCTTCCTCTATTGTGCTGATCCTTAAACATGATGTCCTTCCTCCAGGGACTGGTCCATTCTGTCAACATGTCCAGAGTATGTGAGATAAAGTCTCACCATATTCCCTTCTAAGGAGCATTCTGGCTGTACCTCTTCTAAAACATTTGTTCATTCTTCTGGTAGTCTATTCAATATTCTTCATCAACGCCGTAATTTAAATGTATCCATTCTCCTCCTGTCTTGTCCAGCTTTCACAAGTATCTGAGACGACTGCAAATACCATGGCCTGTCTCAGGCACACCTTAGTCTTCGAAGTGACATCTTTGCTCTTGAAGATTTTAAAAAGGTCTTTTGCAGCAAATTTGCTCAGTGCAATATATCATTTAATTTCTTGATGGCTGCTTCCATGAGCATTGATTGTGAATCCAAGTAGAATGAAATCCTTGACAATTTCAGTATTTTCTCTGTTGATCATGATGCTGCTTATTGGTCCAGCTGTATGTTCATTTTCTTTATGTTGATGTGTAATCCACCACTCGTCTGTCAGCTTGTCACACTGTGGGGGTTTGCATGTTGCTGTGATTCTGAAAGCTATGCCACTGGTATTTCAAATACCAGCAGGGTCACCCATGGTGGACAGGCTTCAGCTGAGCTTCCAGACTAAGAAAGTCTAGGAAAAAGGAGCTATGTGACCAGTGAAAACCTTACGGATTACAAGGGCTCAGTGAGGGAAAGCCAACTGGTGGGGGTAGGAGAGCTAGGACGCAAACCCAGATTTATCTGAAGAGAGCCTTCCAGATGTGTGGGAAGTGACAGGGTAGTAGGAACTGCCCATGGGGTCACTCTGTCTCATGTGGGATGGGGAAGCCCACAGGCTCAGTTCTGTTCCAAGGGGACAGTTGTGAGGTGCCCAAGCAAAGGTGGTAAAGCTTGTGCATCAGTAAATTAAGGGTGAGGAACAGGGCCATGCGGGGATGGGGGGGATGGTGTGTGGTGAGAGATTGGAGGGGAACAGATTTGTGCATCATTTGCATGCCATTTGCATATCACCCCTTCCCTTTGTTACCACCTGAGGCTGACATCTATGAGATGCAAGAGCCTGGCTCAGATGACCCTGTGGTGCCTTTGACACACAGCCCCAGAGGCAGGAAGTCCCGCCCTCTCCTTCAGGCAGCCCCCCACTCCTCCCCAAGGTTAGTTGGCACAGCAGGGTTGGCAGGAAGGGCTCATGCTCACACACGTGCAGGGGCAGGGAGGTAGGGGCACCTGTCTGGGGTCGGCCCCGCAATAAGGGGGCGCCCGCCGCAGCACAGCCTTGCTGCCCCCTGGAGCATAAGCAGAATTCACCCAGGAGTGTGAGCGGTCGATACCCTGGAGATACATGGAGAAGCGGCAGGGTGCCCAGCGTAAAACACCAAGCATGGATCACCCATGAGCCCCCATCGCCACGTGGAAAATGTGCATGTACATACGTGCAAATATGCAACTGCTGCACCTAGCACACGTGGTCCTCGTGGGACGCACATGTACATGTAACTGCTGCACCACGTCAAGCACTCCGACACCCAGTCTGGGACAGCCACCGGGTGGAGAGCCCAGTGCAAAGTCACAGCCCCCCACCCTGTGATGGCCAGAGCGGTCCCGCTGCCCACTGTCCAGGGTTGGAACACGCTGTTCTTCAACAGATAGTCTTCTCCACTCTCCTGGCAACAGTAATATCGGCCACCCCCCACGTGGCAGCCACGGCCACAGGCTGACCTTCTACCCCCACCGCGCTTTACCTTGCTGGCCAGGATGCGGGAGACCTCTTCGTCCACAGAGCTGGGGGCACCGGCCAGATCGGGGTTACTGCTGCTGATGCTCTTGGAACGCGCCAGGTAGAGACTTGTGGTGCGGCCAGGTCCACGGGACAGCGTGGCAGATTGTACAGTCACCGGAGAGGTCCCTGGGGAGCGAAGGACATGATCAATCATTGTCAACACACAGCCTGGTGAGCTCCAGACCTCTACTCAGCTGGCTGCCCTTGACAGCATCATTTTTCTTCTCTGAGCCTCCAGCTTCCTCCAAGTAAAATGGGTATATTGCTACCTCACAGGGATTCTGGGGAGAACGCAACACGACGACAGTGGTTGGCATTGTAAGTTTGTTGTGTGCTATTAAGAAAGTTTCCAATCACAGCCATCCTGTGTAGGGTTTCCGAGAACAGCTGGTGGGTTTGAATTGCTGACCTTGTGGTTAGCAGTCCAATGCTTATTCTACGGCGCCACATCAAGGCTAACAGGGTCATAATTAATCAGTTGTTTATTTATTTCAAAATGAATTTATTTCTTCACATATAATTAAAAGTTATGTCATAGTGTATCAGCTATCTACAACTGCACAGAAATGTGATAAACTCTCTGTTGCTAAGGGCGGCTGAGTCAGTTCGGATTCTTAGTGACCCTGTATAAAGGGCTTTTGAAGAGCCACTGGTTGATTTGAACTGCCAACCTAGCAGTCTAGTGCTTACCCTACAGCGCCACACCAGGTTCTCCAATACCCTATCGGTTGTTGTTAAGTGCCGTCGAGTCGATTTCAACCCATAGCAACCCTGTATATGGTTTTCCAAGGAGCAGCTGGTGAGCTTCAACCGCCAACCTTGCAGTTCAAATGGCTTTGCAGTCTGGTGCATCAACCCACAGCGCCATACCAGGACTCACCAACCTTGCAGTTCAAACTGGTCATGTGGTCCAGCGCTTACCAACTACATAGCCACACCAGGTTCTCTAATACCCTAGCTGTTGTTGTTAAGTGCCTTTGAGTACATTTTGAACCATAGCGACCCTGTATAGGGTTTCCCAGGAGCAGCTGGTAAGCCTGAACCGCCGACCTTGCAGTTCAAAAGGCTGTGCAGTCTGGCACATTAGCCCACAGCGCCACACCAGGACTCCAATACCCTGTCTTGTTGTTGTTGTTGTTATGTGCCATGGAGTTGTTTCCGACTCACAGCGACCCTGTACAGGGTTTCCGAGGCTGTAAATCTTTACAGGAGCAGAAAGCCTCATCTTTTTCCTGCAGAACAGCTGGTAATTTTGAACTGTTAACCATGAGATTAGCAGCCTGATTTGTAACCACTATGCTACCAGAGCTCCTATCTAGAAGGCAGCAAAAGTAGATTGTGACTGTGTATAAAGCTGCCTAGCATTTATAGGCAACGCTGCTCTACAGAGACAATCATCAGCAATCACTATTAATTATTTAGCAGATAAGAAAAAGTCCCGCTTGACTGAGTGCTCCCCGTGGGCCAAGCATTTGGTATGGGTTATAATGTCATTTAATAAGCACTGGTGGCAGCGTGGCTTAATTGTTCGGTTTAGGTTGGTGGTTCAAGCCTATCAACTACTCTCCAGAGAAAAAAAATGAAGCATTGTGTTTCCGTAAAGATTTACAGTCTCAGAAAACCTCAGAGTGGGTCTACGTTATCCTGTGGGGTCACTATGAGTTGGGATTCACTACATAGCAGTGCGTTTGTCTTTTGCTTTTACTGGAGTCCTGGTGCGGTTCTAGGAGCTAATACGCTGGATCGCAAGGTTGGTTTGAACAGCATGGATGGCAGTTCAAGCTCACCAGCTGCTGCTCAGAAATCCTATACAGGGTCACTATGAGTCGGAACCAACTTGAAGGCACTTAACAACATAACACAGTCATTTAGTATTTTACCAGCATCCCATGATGGGGCTACAAATGCCTCTGAGTGGTGCAAACAGTTAAGTGTTGTTAACTGCAAGGACAGAGGTATAAGTTGACCCAGAGGTACCTTGGAAAAAAGGCCTGGTGATCTTCCAAAAAAACCAGCCACTGAAAACCCTATGGGCATAACTCTACTCTGACACACACGGGTCGCCATGACTATAAGAGTTTTGTATTATTATCCCCATTTTACAGATGGGAAAATAATACCCAGAGGTGACATGACTTGTACACGGTTATAGGGGGCCGAGTTGGGATTTAAACCCAGGCAGTTTACCTAGAGTCCCTGCTCCAGTTTACCTAGAGTCCCTGCTCCAAGCTCCCTAAGATGCTTGCTGACTGGCTAGGTTATCTGTCAGTCAAGTTTACAAAGAACACACCACTGCAGGTGAGGCAAAAGTAGGCATAACTTCCTATCTCTAGCAAGTAGCTCAAACAAGCCAAGGCCTGTGCCGCCTCAGGGCCTTTGCACGTGCTGCTCCCTCTCAGGTATTTCCTGTGAGCCCTCCCCAGAGTCTCCCGCCAACACTCACCGCCCAGGGGGCTAAGCTCAGCACCAGGCAAGCGGAAGGCACAGTGGACATAGGCAGCCAGCAACGGGCAGTGACCACGGGCATCCTGGGCAGCCTCCAGGCTCCGGTGGACAAGGCTGACTACATGGACCATTGCTTCAAAGACTCCACGGCCCAGATTCACTGCTGGGCAGAGCAGAGGTTGAGGACTAGGGTCAAATATCTCCTCCTCCCCACCCATTTTCCAGAGGAAGAGACTGAAGGTCTAAGAGGTCATGTGGCCACTAGGGGAGCACACAGGACTTGATATGAGGCCAGGGGACTGAGGGGCCACTTTCCAGATGGGAAAACTGAGGTCAGAGAGAGATAAAAGGCTATGGGAAGTCACACATGACAGAGGGCTGAGGAGGTGTTTTCCAGATGGAGAAACTGAGGCCATGACATCTCACCAATCTGGCCACCAATGATAGGGGGCCGCACGACCAGATGCACGAGCTTGTCCAGCACATGGTGGGAGAATGCGACAAGAGGCTCGGGGCTGGCCAAGCGTAGTGCTGCCAAGCTAGCGCGAAGCTCTGGTTCCACGGTACCCTCACTCAGGACCGCATCCTTGAGGCGGAATGGGAAGGCCCCCTCCTCCAGAACATGTACCAGCGTGAAGAACTTATCCAAATGAGGATCCTGGGGGAGGGGGAGGGGGTGAGCAGGGCAGGCCTCCCTCAGGGGTGGACTGGGGCGGGGGGGCTGAGTGGGTAGAGGCCCCACAGATGAGCAGGCATGACAAGGGACCACTGAGCCTTTCAGGAAGACAGGCAAAGGTGAGTGAGCAGGACAAGTGGGCAGGCCCAAGGTCCCAGGGGAAGTTGGCATGGCCACCCATCCCCTGCCTGACTCAGCAGCGTCCCTGAGCACCCAGGCCGGGCTGACCACAGTCACGTCCACAGTCCGAGGCCAAACTTCCCTGGCCAACGGGAAGTGTTGCCCAATCCCAGGGCAGGATTCCTGGCTCCCCAGCCCATCCCGTACCTGGGGGTGCACAGAAGATATGGCCAGGAGCTCCACGCTGAACACACCCTTGTGACCATCCACCCAGCGCATGCCTGGTAGTGCGACCTATGGGAGGGAGGCACCAAGTGGGCACTGGCCTGCCCCTCCCCTGCTGGCCACAGCCCCAGCCATTGCGACACTGGCCCAGCCTGGGGATGGCCCAGAGAGGGTGTTGATGGGTCCACCAGGCAGGTGGGAGCACAGGTGGTGATGGAGAGGACCCAGAGTCACTAATGGGAGACAGTGGCCAGGAGCAAGGGGGTGGTGAAGGAGGGTGGAGGTGGGCACATCAACGGGGAATCGGAAGGGACACGAACGGCGGTGACAACTCAAAACTGCCCCGTAGGATTTCTGAGGCTGAAAATCTTTACAATTCACAGAGCACGGTGATTCTATAGGATAAACACAGACTGTGAACCACAAGGTTAGCAGTTTGAACCCACTCTTCAGGAGAAAGATGAGGCTTTCTGGAAAAGATTTAAAACCTCGGCAGCCCCATATAGGGTTGTTATGAGGCAGAACCAACTTGACAGCACTTAACAATGAACAATAAACCTTTAAGGGAACAGACAGCTGCATCTTTCTCCCTCAGAGCAGCTGGTAGGTTAGAACTTCTGAATTAGCGGTGTAACGCTTAACTCACTGTGCCACCAGGGCTCCTTAACAGGAAGGAAGGTGGTGTTGATGGTGGAACGTAAGGCAGGAGGCAATAATGGGTGTCCGGGATGCCCCAGGGGCATGTTGGGAGACTGGGGGGGACACTGAGGCCAAGGCAGGGCACGTACGTCTGGTGTGAGCATGGAGTAGCTGGGCGGAGGCCGATCCACAGACACAGGCAGGCAGAAGGGGCCGGTCCTCAGGCGGCCATGCTGCAGTAGTGGGATCCACTGCAGAGAGACGGGATTAGGTCGGTGGGAAGGGCGGCTGGGTTGTGGTCAGCTCAGGCTGGGATGGGGTACTCACAGTGAAGCCCACGGGGGTTTCCAGGGCTGTGCCAGGCCGAGGCTGGCAGCTGACATGGTAGAAGGTGAAGAGCAGGTGGTGGTTATCGGTCACACAGGCCGGAAGACGTAGTTTGAACTCCTCATAGAATTCAGGGGACCTGGCCGTGTGGAGTGGGTGAGCTTTGCTGGGGACTAGGAACCTCCTGCACAATCCCCGTGTGGCTGGGGCCCCTCCTCTGTCCCAGATCTTATTCCTCCTCCCAGACCTGTGGCTCGTGGTCGGCCCACTGCCTGGGGATCCCCTCATTCTGCTCCATCTCCCTCCCACACCCCATGCCAGCTGCAGCCCCATCATGTGCTGCTCCCACACACTTGTTGTGGTAGACCACTGGGGTGAAGGCCTCTCGAACGAACTCACTGCAGCTGGACTTGCCGAAGATGACCTGGGGGAGTGGATCATGAGGGGCCGCCAGGGGTACCCGCAGCCCTGCCCCCACCACCCTGGGTATAGCCACAGACCGGCAGGGCCTGGCTGGGGTCCTCGCCCGCCATGTACTGCACGCGTACGGCCAGGTTGCGCACGGAGCCCTGGCGGCTACTGAAGTTGAGGCTGTGTGGGTACACGTACAGCAGGTTCCTGGGAGTGGGGAGATGGGAAGGTCAGAGGGCACATACGGCCCAGCCCAGGGACACCAGAGGAGGCAGGAACAAACCTGGGCCTGGAGACATGGGGTCTGGGAGGAAAGCCAGGAAACAAAATGTGTGTCCACTGTTAAATGAAAATCTAATTTGTTCTGTAAACTTTCATCCAAACCACACACACACAAAAAAACGGTCCATGGGGACATCTGGGGGCATGGATGGGGGATACAGAGGGGCTCTGGGGTTCTGATGGCCAGGAACACATGGATGCGCCCGGAGTTCTAATAGAACAGAGTGATGTCAGGAGCAGCTTCTAGGTCAAGTAACACTCCAGGACCAAGTTCCACGAAGGTGCCCCACCCAGGCTGATCCTCCCCTCACCAGGTTCCGGGACTGGTCTCTAGGGCATCATTGAGTTAGCTGAGAGCAGATAACCACAGTGGAGGTTAGAAAGACTCTAGATAAACAGCTGATGCTGATAAATGCCTCACTGTTATTACTGTTAATGTTATTGTGCCTCCCAACAGGTAGGGAAACTGAGGCTCAGCGAGGTTGAGCCGCAGGGTCCCCCAGCATGTGGGTTGGAAGTTGGCCTCTCCTCTACCCATGAGCTGCCCCCACCTGGCCCTGAGCCCCAGGCAGCATGATTCCAGCGTGGCTCAGCCAGACACTCGCCTGATGCAACTGTCGCACCACCGCCAGACACTTACACAACACGGGCATCCAGCCTGGCCAGTTAACGATTGACCGGGGGTTAAGGGGGTGTCAGCGCATAAAAGGCCGTGGCAGCAAGCAGCGGTACTGTGCCTGCACCCCAGACCCTCAGCCATGGCCATGCTCGCTCTGTGTCTGCTGTGGATTCTGGTGACAGCAGCCCGGCCTGTCCTAGCAGCCCCCACGGGAGGCCCAGAGCCAGCTCGGTATGAGGAGCTGACCGTGCTCTTCCACGGCGCCCTGCAGCTGAGCCAGGCCCTCAACAACATGTACCGGGCCACAGAGGCACAGCTGATGGAGGCTGGACAGAGCCTGAGCCTCTGTGGTCAGGTACTGAGGCACTTAGGGCAGGAGGTCAGCCAGGGCCAGGCCACGGCCCAGGAACTTCACACAAGTCTCTTGGAGATTCAGGTGGGCACTGCAGCCAGGACACTGTTGGGTGGGTAGGGGTCTGCAGTGGAATTACTGTCTATAGAGTGACCAGCCATCCCAATTTGCCCAGGGCTGTGGGGGTTTGGAGGCGTGGTCTTTTCATTGAGAAAGTTAGGAAAGACCTGGGCAACAAGACCCAACCGGCCAGCCACCTAACGATCCCCATCTGGTGAGCAGGCGGAGGAGAATGTACTGCAGCTGCAGGCAGAAGCCATGATGCAGGTGTTGGGGGAAGTAGCTCAGCTGCAACAGAAGCTTCGAGAAAGAGTGCAGTGGCTGGAAGTCCGGGTGCGTGGTGCCCGACTGCGCCATGTCCACCACGAATTGGAGGCCTTAAAGGTAAGGAGCTCTCGGTCTGGGGGGGATAAGACCTTGATTTCTGACTAGAACTTGTTTTTGAACCTGGAGTCCCAGAGGCAGCCTCCCAGCTCCATGGCCTCAGTTTCCCCATTTGCAACTATGGGCACTAAGCGGAGTCTGGGATTCAATATGAGCAAAATACTCAGCTTGGGGCAGAGTACACAGCAGGCACTCAATACATGCTGTTTAGAATGTTTTAGAGTAATTGCTAATATTCACTGAGGGCCCTTAAGTATCAAGCCCTTTCAACCCATAGGATCCTCACGGCCCCATGAGGAGATAACTATTTTATTCCCATTTTACAGATGGGAAAGCTGAGGTCACAGAGGTTCTATGACTTGCTGGGGCACACAGCAGAATAGGAGAGGGTGGGATCTGGAGTCCTGGTGTCACAGTGGTTAAGTGCTGAGCTGCTATCCCTAAGGTTGATAGTTCAAACCCACTTGAGAGAAAGAAGTGGCAGAAGCCCTTTGGGGCAGCTTTGCTGTCCAGAAGAATTGACCTGAGGGCAGTGGGTATGGTTTGGGATTTGGGCAGGGTGGGGACTGGGAGGTAGGATGGCCCTAGCTGAAGTTTCCGTCCCATCCCTGCAGGTTCGTGCCGACAAGCAGAGTCACATTGTGTGGACCCTGGTAGGCCACGTGCAGCGGCAGAAACGGGAGATGGCGGCCCAGCAGCGAAGGCTGCAGAAGATCCAGCAGCGGTAAGCCTGGTGGTGGGGGGCTGCCTGAGGGGACCAGACCAGCAGGGCAGCCGGACAGGACCACCTCCCTTGGCTGACCCACACCTCTCTCCCCAGACTCCACACAGCGGCACTCCCAGCCTGAGTCCACCTGGGCGGAACTGAGAACCAGATACACAGCCAGGGACGTTTCCATGGTTCTGCACAGACCCACACAGGGAGGCCCTGCCTGTCCGATGCAGTCAGCCAGGGCGCCGGGCCCCGCTTCCCGCCACGGAGAGCCGGAAGCAGGCAGGACACAGGCAGAGAGGACACGGCCCCGTTCGGGAAGGGTGGAGGAAGGACATATGCCCACTGGTGGCCACACAAGCTCATTAAAGCAGAAAAGCAGAGTGATGTCATGAGCCCATCTGTGTCTGTGTGTCTGGACTGGGGGCTTCCCCAGCCTGATACCTGCCCAATTCGAGAGCCATCTGCGCCAGGGCTGTACCTGTAGCTGGTGTGGGGGGCGTAGACCTCCCGGGCGGGGAACTCCAACATCTCCTTGGTGGGTCGGCCCCGGGGGTCTGGGTAAGGCTTGATGTGTAGTAGCTCCGGAGAGAGGCAGAAGTGGGGGCTCTCAGGGGCCGGGGAGATGTCGATCTTGAGCTGGGCTGAGGGGAGGCAGCCAGTTGGCATCCTCCTGGGAGTCTCGTGGCCGGGCCTCCCTTACTCTCCCACCCTACCTTTCTGGTGGCCACTACCGTTACTCCTCTGTCTGTCTCACCCAGGCATGACCATCTCTGCCTTTGGGACCTGCCCACCTCCCCTGGGTTACCTCTGTCTCAGTGAGTCTGCTTCTTGTCTGTGTCCCCATTAGAAGGCCCAGCCCCTGAGGGCGAGAGCTTGTCTGTCAGGGTCCCCACTGGGTCCCCAGGGCCAGCACAGTAAGCACTCAGTGTGTGCTTACTGAGTGACTGTAAGAACAACTCTCTGGTTTCTGGGGTGTGGCACGTACCGGTCACGGGCCGCAGGCGCCGCAGCAGGGAAGATGGGCGTCTCATGTCTGCCAGGAACTTGAAGAGGTCCTCGTCACTGAGTCGTTCTGCCTCCTGCCAGAACCCACCCCTGTGAGCCGGGATGAGGGGCTGAGGGTTCCTGGGTGCCACCCCCAGGCCCCTGTTCTACAGCTACAATACCTGCTTAAAGAAGTTGGTTACAGTTAGGGTTGCTGGACGGAAGCCGGAGAAGCTGCAAGGATCATCCCCACTGCTTGCTCGGTCCTGGGGTCCTCTACGGCGGCGGTCAGTCCAGGTGGGCCGGCGCTCTATGGCAGACAGTGTCAAAGACCGACGGATGAGAGACAGAGAAACAGAATCACAGACTCAGGCCTTGTACTGAGTGTGGCCACCAGAGGGCGCCCTCCCACTTCCCCCAGCTGCTAGGTCCTAGGGCGCCTGGAGTTGTGTTTAAGTGCTGTGTTGATTCGTAGTGATCCGGTATAGGCGTTCTAAGGAATGGCTGGTGGGTTTGAACAGCTGACCTTAGGCTTAGTAGTCCAGTGCCTATCCTATAGTGTCACACTAGGTGGTGTAAATGGTTAAGTCATCCATTAGTTACTAACGGAAAGGTTGGTGGTACAAATCCACTCAGAAGTCCCTCAGAAGAAAGGCCTGGTGATCTGTTTCTGAAAAACCCTACAGAGCACAGTTCCACCTGGACTCAACCGTAACTGGTTAGGGTGTCTGTGCCTTGTGGTCCCCCATCAGCGGGCCCTGCTTCCTCACCACCCTCGGAGTCTGAGTCCCGGTCAGACTGCCCAGTGCTGCTCACGATGTTGGCCAGGTGCACGGCTGTCCAGGCAAAGGGCATGCGGTAGCGGCCCAGGCGGGTGCAGAACTGCTCGGCTGCCAGGCGCAACTTCTCCAACTTCTCCTTGTTCTGTGAGGTGAACCCCAGGAGCTCAGCACTGGGCCCTATGGGGCTGGCCCCTCCTCCAGCCAGCGCAGCCTCCTCACACTCACCTTGGCTGCGTCCGCCTCCTTCAGTACCATGTAGGGCTCACAACATTCACTGATGTCTCCCTGCTGCAGCACCTTCTCCAGCTGGGGGCAAGCGGTTGAGTGACACACAGACATTCTGTCCGCCTGGGTTACTGCTCTAGCATCTTAAATAGATAGCTCATACTGCCTTCCCCGCCATCAAATTTCTCCCCCAAACCAAGTCCAGCCCACCTTTCACTTACTTGAAAGACCATCCCCACATTTATATTTTCATTTGGATATTAACAGAGGCTGTTCCAAGCATGGGCCTGGGCCGCAGGACCCTGGATTCTGCACCTGTTTTCCCATTTGAAAAATGCAGGTCCTGGCCACCCCGTGTCCATATGAGGACTAAAAGCGGGAACCCCAGTGAAGCCTGGCCATGAGAGGTGGATCTCATCTCACCAGCCACCTCGCCATCGGGAAAGCTTTGGAGATTCCCTCCCACAGAGATTTCCTCTAGGCTCCACCCCACTGCCTGTGCCCCCTCTCTGGCATCACAGCCCAATCACACAGACACGTCTGTCTCGTAGTGTGGGGCCCCTGTCTGTGGGGCTCAGATTCATCACCCCCTTGTCCAGCCCCAGCGGGCACCTTGATGACCAGAAAGATGTCAGGCGAGGGGTAGGTCACGGAGAAGATGGCAGAGCGGGCCAGGGTGGAGATGGCGGGGTGGGTGCCATGTGCTCGCAGCAGTCCCTTTGTGGAGTCCGAGTTCAGGTCGAAGTAGAAGTTCTCTGAAATCTGGGGACAAGAAGGGCAGCTGGGCCATCCCCCCAAGAAGCCCACAGCCCCCCGAAGGATGAGCAAAGGAGGCTCCTACCTTCTTTTTCTCCCGCACGTCGTACAGGGCCAAGATCCCGAAGATGGGCTCAATTTCAATCTCGAACCTGTGGGTGAGTGGGGGGCTCCAACAGAGGCTCTCCTAAGCCCTGTGCAGCCTCCCAGTCCCATCCCCGCTCCCTTGGAGGTCCCAGCCTGGCCCTGGTGCATTATGAAGGCATACGAGGCTCCATAGGGAACTATGGGCTTTACAAAAGGGGTACTTGCCTGAATTAGCAGCTCACACAGACCCACTCTTAACCTTGGCCCTAGTTTAGTTGACACAGAGGCAGCTTTTGGCCCAACAATCTCCCCATCTTGAAAGTGTCCACTCTGGGCCTCCTGTCGCCCCTAGGCTGTGACATGTCCTCCTTGCTACCGGGTTAATGAATCCCTTCCCTGCTTCTCTGAAAAGCCACTGTCTGCATGGTCTGGTCACAAACTAGAGGCTTCCACTTCCCTGAGGACAAAGTCCTACGTGGGCGCCAGTCCACCTTGTGCCTCATTTTCCCCTCTACAGATGGTCCAGTGGCCCAAAACGTGGGCGTGCCGGCTTCTACATGTACTGTGTCCCCAACCAGAGTGAGCTCACCCTCCCCTCTTCTCCCCGGACCCCTTTCCCTCCCCACAGCTGGGTCAGGAGCCTCTTCTGGGTCCCACACACCCAGCGCAACTCCACCACAGCTCAGCGATGTGGCCGGTACACAGTAGGTGTCAGTGTTTGCTGAATGGCTGAATGAGCCCACAGAGCCTGTTCCCAACCCCGTGCTTGTAAGGTCCACCTGGGCCTCAGGCCAGACAGGACACTCCCTTTCCTGTCCCTATTCGTCCATCCATTAGACAGGAACTTGGGGAGGGGAGAGGCCGGGCCAGGCTTGGGGCCAAGACCACATCCTGTTCAGGACATTCCCACGCGCTCTGGCTGCTCCCCAGGGGGCCTTGGGTGGCTGGAAGCCAGGCACAAGGTCGCCAGAACCCCAAAGAGGCCAAGGACTCACACCTCAGTTGGGTTATTCACACAAGTCTTGAGTTCCAGGGCACAAAGACTTCACAGCTCTGTGCCTCAGTTTCCCCACCCACACTCAACTCCACAAAACTGTGGTGATATATGGGAAGCACTGAGAACGGCGTCTGGCACATGTGGACACTTAATGGTTAGTGGTTTTGAGGATTAAAACAGAAGTTATCACCTCCCCTCAGAAAAGCCCTCAGGTGTCCTTCTGGGTCTAAGCACAGCACAAGGTGATGACCTTGCTCGTGTGCTAAGCGCCAAGTGTTGACCCTGCACTGGAACCCCACGTGGTCTCCACGCACATATGAGGTGAAGGTAGGGGTGGGCGGAGCAGCCCCACTCACTTGAGTGACAGGCACTTGACCAGGATCCTCTGTCCAAAGTGCTCGCGGGGCGGTTCCGGGCGGCTGCAGCGTTCCACGGCCTCATCCTGCCAAGAGCCAATGGGGGCGGCTGGACATCTCCTCCCGGAATGCCCAGCCTGGCTAGACTCCATTCAGCCTCCCACTTCAGAGCCATCCCAAGTGCTTCTCCCCAAGTCTGGAATGTCCTTCCTCCTCTCAGTGCTGGGCCGGCACTTCCTCCAGGCTGCTCAGGACACCCTGGGTGTTTACCATCACGGCACTACTCCATCTGACTAGGGTTTCCTAACGGATGGGGGTCTATGTGAAGGCCGACACTGGGTCTAACCTTGCACTACATTCCCAGTGTCTGCCGTAGAGAACATGCCGTGGATACAGAGGCATACTGTTGTTGTTGTTAAGAGTCATCGAGTCATTTCAGACTCATAGAAACCCTACATAGAGTTTCTAAGGAGTACCTGGTGAGTCTGAACCGCTGACCTTGTGGCTCAAACAGACTTTGAGGTTCAGTCCTTATCCTATAGCACCATACCAGGAAGCATACTGTAGGCCCCTACTAACAGCTGGTGGGATCAACACAGATGCAAACAGAAAGCATTCAATAAACATTGAAGGGACACACACAGAGTATAACTGTTGTTGTTAGGTGCCATCGAGTCGGTACTGACTCATAGGAACCCTTCGCACAACAGAATGAAACACTGCCCAATCTTGGGCCAACCTCACAACTGTTGTCACGCCTGAGTCTAACTAAGCACCCAATAAGAACCAATTGAAGAAATTTATGTAAGTATACAGTTAGTTGTTAAGTGCTGTTGAGCGACCCTGTGTAAGGTTTCCGATAAGTGACTGATGAGTTTGAACTGCCAACCTTGTGCTTCAAACCGATCTAGCAGTCAAGTGCTTATCCTACAGCAGCACACCAGGGCTCTGAGTATACAGTAAGTGCCCAGTAAATGCTGGCTGAATAATAACAAAGCAGTGTACTACCGTGCCAAGCAGCCCCAAAGGACAGAGTGGACTTGTTCCCCAGAGTTTCTGAGACGGTAAATCTTTACAGAAGCAAACTACCTCATCTTTCTCCTGAGCAGCTGCTGGTGGATTTGAACCATTGACTTTGAAGTTAACAACCCAACACTTAACCCACTGCACCATCAGGGCTCCTTGTTGTTGTTGTTAAGTGTCATCGAGTTGGTTCCGACCCATAGCGACCATGAACAGGGTTTCCGAGGCTGTAAATCTTTACGGGAGCAGAAAGCCTCATCTTTCTCCCATGGAGCAGCTGGTAGTTTTGAACTGCTGACATTGCGGTTCGAAGCCCAATTTGTAACCACTATGCTACCAGAGCTCCTTCAGGGCTCCTTAAAGAGGTAAATTTGTGGTTGTTAGTTAAGTGCCGGTTCTGACTCATAGCAATCCTGTACAGAGTTTCTGAGGAGCCACTGGTGAGTCTGAACTGCCAACAGACTGACCTTGCAATCCAATGTATTAGCCTGCAGCACCATACCAGAGAGATATATGTTGTTGACAAGTGCCATTGAGTCGGTTCCGACTCACAGCAACCCTGTATAGGGTTTTCAAGGAGCAGCTGGTGAGCTTGAACCTCCGACCTTGAGGTTCAAATCGACCCTACAGTCCAGCGCATTAACCCACAGTGCCACATAATAGGTATCTAATAAACGTTGGTTGAAAAACACAGGCAAGTACGTGCAGTAGAGGCTCAATTAATGTTCATTAAGTGCAGGGATATACACTAGGTGCCCAGTACATACTGCTTGATTAAACAAAGGAAGATACAGTAGGCACACAACAAACACTGTTAAATAAATATAGAGGTATGTATGTAGTAGATAGATGTTCCAGTGGCACTGTAGGATAAGCACAGCCATGCCTCGGGAAAAAGATGGGGCATTCTGCTCTAGAAAAGGCAAGCCTACATAGGGATCGTAGGAGTCAGAAACAATTCAACGGCAGTGGGGTGTTTTATGTAATTGTTGTTGTTGTTGTTAAGTGCTGTCAAATGTCCGTGAAAGTGACTGAATAAATATATTGAAGTTACCACAGACTTCATTTTTCTTGGATCAACCATCAACACGCATGGAAGCAGCAGTCAAAAAATCAAACAACGTATCACATTAGGCAGATCTGCTGCACAAGACCTTGTTAAAGTGTTGAAGAGCAAAGATGTCAGCTTGAGGACTAAGGTGCGCCTGACCCAAGCCATGGTATTTTTAATAACCTCATATGCATGCTGAAAGCTGGACAGTGAATAAGGAAGATTGTAGAAGAATTGATGCATTTGAGTTATGGTGTTGGAGGAGATTATTGAAAGTGCCATGGGCTGCCCATAGAACCAACAGATCTGTGCTGGAAGAAGTGCAGCCAGAGTGTTCCTTGGAGCCAAACTCCATCTCTCCTACTTCGGACATATTGTCAGGAGGGACCAGTTGCTGAAGAAGGATATCATGTTTGGTAAGGTGGAGGGTCAGAGAAAAAGAGGAAGACCCCCAGTGAGATGGATTGGCAAAGTGGCAGCAATTGTGAGGTTGGCCCAGGATCGGGCAGTGTTTTGTTCTGTTGTGCATAGGGTCGCTATGAGTCGGTACTGACTCAATGGCACCTAACAACAACAACAACAGACAGTAAAACATGGAGTCCTGGTAGCACAACGGTTTAGCACTCAGCTGTGAATGGAAAGATTCATGGTTCAAACCCACCAGCTGCTTTGCAGGAGAAAAGATCTGGCAATCTGCTCTTGTAAGGACTGCAGCCTTGAAAACCCTGTTAGGGTCACTATGAGTCAAAATCCACTAGAATACAATGGGCTTGATTTTGGTTTCTAACTATAAAAACAATCAACTCAGCAGCAATGGGAAATGAAACAGCATCAACTCGACAGCACCCAACAATAATATATGATAAAGGTCATGTGTGTCACAGTAGAACTATGTTTCAATGGGTTTCCAATGGCTGATTTTTCTGAAGTAGATCACCAGGCCTTTCTTCTGAGGTGCTTCTGGGTAGACTCGAACCACCCACTCTAGTAGTCAAGTATGTTAATTGTTTGCACTACCCAATAGGCACCCACCTCATCAGGCGCTGGGTAGAGGATGAGCAGGGCGCTGGCCCGGTGCTGCCGTCGCAGGACCTCATTCCGCCGATCCACATCCTCTGGGGCTGTGCGCTCCAGCAGTGAGGGCAACAACGAGTCGGCCGCCAAGTTCCTCAGGTCAAAGATGCCAGAGGCACCGCTGCCTCGTGGAGTGTCGTCTGGGGAACTTGAGCAACGCCGGGGATCTTCCTACCAGTAGAGAATGTGCAAGCACTGAGCACCAGCTGGATGCACCCTCACCCCAACTGGGTGGAACTATCTTTATGCCCATTCTATAATTGGGGAAGGAGCTCTAGTAGCGTAGTGGTTACGAATCGGGCTGTGAACCACAAGGTCAGCAGTTTGAAACTACCAGCTGTTTCACAGGAGAAAGATGAGGCATTCTGCTCCCGTAAAGATTTACAGCCTCGGAAACTCTGTACAGGGTCGCTATGGGTCAGAACCGACTCCACGGCACATAACAACAACAACAAATAATTGGGGAAGCTGAAGGCTATAGGAGGTACCTAGAGAATTTGCTCACCCCCTTTCCAGAAATTTCTGTATGGAGACCACCTTTTCCTTGCAAGAGGCTACCTCCATGCCTCCATCCTGGGCTTCATGTGACCCTAGACTAGTCATTCAGAACACATCATCTGCTGACTCTAGGAATTGGTTCCAAAGTGAGGACATGCTAGGGTTGGGCCAATGAGAGCCTTTCCTGGGACTTTGCTCACTGTTGCCAGGGGAGGGGAAGTGTTCCCCCCATGAGAGCTGCCATTGTTGACCCTAGGACTCTGCTTAACTCCCCACATTCAGCTGTAGCCAGATGCCTGGTTCAAACCCCCGAATGGTACTATGACCCTAAGTTTCTGATCCCCAACCCTAACGATTTCAGCTTCCCATCTGTCAAATGGCTTAATAATCATCTAAACATAACAACAATGGAAATAATGGCTTATGCTTACTGGTACAGTTGTTGTTAAGTGCCGTCAAGTCGGTTCCGACCCACAGCGACCCTATTGAGGGTTTCCAAGGAGTGGCTGGTGGGTTTGAACCACAGATTTTGAGGTTCAAACCAACCTTGAAGTTAAGTGCTTATCCTACAGCGCCATACCAGGACTCCAATAAATGTTGGTTGACAGAGAAATATAAGTTTACGACTCAGCAGACCAGGGAAAGTCCTCTACAAACTCTACTGTGCCTGTTTCCATATCAGCAACATGGCTGTGGTTGCCCCGTCCTCACAGGATGAAAGGAGAATGAGTGTGGAGTATTTAGCAAGCACACAATTCAGTGCCTCCAACTATTACCCTTAGGAGTCTTGTTAAGGTGCTGTAGGATGAGCACTGGTCTGCTAAATACAAGGTCAGTGGTTCAAACCCACCAGCGGCTTCTTGGAAACCCCATAGAGGGTTGCTATGAGTCGCAACCGACCCGATGACACTTAACATTATCCTTAACTTTTTACTCAGCAAGTGGATACATTTCCTTTTGGTCTCAGGTCTATTTGGGTCTGTTTCCTGTCACGTGTGACCAAGATCCTGGGAAGAACCCATGGAAGGTGGCTCCCTCACCGAGTCCTGAGGATTAGTCTTCTCGTCCCCAAAGACATCCTGCTCAAAGACCTGGCGGGTGAGGCCCTTCTGTCGCTCCCGCTGTGTCTCCGAGGTGATGGGGTTGTACGCTGCACTCAGATGCTGGTACCTGGCAGGAGACAGGTCTGGATGGGAAGTGGGGCTGAGGGCTCCCCAGGGGTCCCTGATGAGATCTGCAAGATCATCCCCCGCTCCCTGCGCTCCAACAGAGAAGTCCAGCTATCCGTGCAAAACCAGCAGGAAGATAAACAGGAAGACCAGTCACAGACAACAGCTGGGCTCTCCTGGGCTCAGACCCAGCCTCTTGCTGGCCCCTCACCCCCAGGCAGACACACCTCCTATGGACGATGACCCAGTCCTCCGTGTACATCTCCACGGCAGCCCTCACCTGGGCATCCAGCTTCCTGTGGAAAATACAATCGGGGGAACAGAGGAGATTGAGATTATATTAGGATGGGGAGAGGAGACTCAGACAGAGACAGAGGCACTCCGTCAACGTCACAGAGTCAGGAGGCTGATGGGAAAGGCTGTGTGGATAGGGTGGAGAAGGGGCACCCACCCATCCTCGGGGATCCCAGGCTCCGTGGTCCGGCATTCCCGAGGCTGCAGTACCAGCTCCAGGTCATCAGTTGGAAACTCGACCAGATCCCGGAGGGGCCCAGGCTCAGCATCTGGTGGCCGGCTCAGCAGCACCTCCTCGAAGTCCAGGGGCTGGATGACCTCAGTCAGTGGGACCTGGGTCAGAGTGAAGGGGCTGTGACCTCCTGCCCCCAAGACTGGGGTTGGGAGGCACCAGATGGGGGTAGGGCTGTACAGGCCTTAGGGTAGGAGCCCTGGTAACAGGGTGAGTTAAGTATTGGACTGCTAAGCGAGATTGGCAATTCAAGCCCAATAGCTGTCCCATGGAAGAAAGAAGTGGCAGTCTGCTTCCGTAAAGATTTACAGCCTCAGAAACCTATGAAGCAGTTCTCCTCTATCCTACAGGGTCACTGTGAGTTGGGATTGATGACAGTGGTTTTAGTGTGAGGTCTGGGGTGCTGCAGCATAAACACTGGAATGCTAACTGCAAGGTCAGTAGGTGGTTCAAACCCACTAGCTACTCCACAGGAGAAAGATGAGGTTTTCTGCTCCCATAAAGATTTACAGTCTTGGAAACCCTCCACAGGGTCGCTATGAGTTGGAATTGACTCGGTGGTGTGGGTTTTGGTGGGAGTCACAGAGGGTGCTGGAGCTATGGAGGGGCCAGGGAGGACAGTGGCCCCATCAGCCGCTCCTCCCCCACCCAGCCCCAATCCAGTCTCTCCTTCCAGGCGCTCCAGGCAGGCAGGAAATCACACCCTGGTGCCTGGAGGGCAGGAAACTAAGGGTGGAAGGAAAGGCGAGTGCACAGACTGTCTGAAGGACGCCCCTGGCCAAATGGACCTCCCTCCCTACTGCAGCCTGAAGGATCACCCATTCCTCCCCCACCATCACCACCTGGGTGGTCCAGGCAGCAAGAGAAGGGGCCCTTCGCCCTGACCACCCATAATGCTGCTCCCCCTCAGGAAGCTGTATCCAGGGAGTTTTCCCTCCCCCCATGGGAAACAGGAATGAGACACAGCACTGGACCAGGGCCGGGCCTCCTTCCTTGAGACTTGCTGGTTTTCACAGGAAAGGCCCTTCCTGAGGGCAGAGTCCTGGCGGCAGGCACCCCCCAAACACGTACCCCCAGGGAGCTGCTGCTGCGTCTACTGGAGTGAGGAGAGCCACTGTGTTCCCGCGATACCTGCTTCCGTACCTCGGCGGCCACCATCCTGTGGGGGGAGAGTCCAGGCTGTGGATGGAAAACAAACCAGGCCAGGGGATCTCCGCCCCCTACAAGGTGTGCCTAGGGTTCTCCCATGCACACATGGGGGTCTGCCATTGGGTGGGCCGTGAGGACTGACTTCCTCACACGAGGGGGAAGGGGCCTCTGTCCACACTGTTGTTAGGTGCTACTGTTTGGTTCCAACCCATAGTGACCTTACCCACAACAGAAGGAAACTCTGTCCTGTCCTGGACCAGCTTCATACTTGTTGCATTGGAGTGCTGGTGTTGTAGCCACTATGCCAAGTCACCCTGGTGTCCCCAAACACATTCACCCTGCTTCCTGGATCCCATCCAAGAATGTGTACCCTGTCCTGCCCTTGCTAAGGGGCCTTGAGCAAGTCACTTTACTCATCTGTAACCACCTTGACCTCACAGGGCTGCAGAGGATGGGTTTGGCATTCTGTGAGCACCCCACACCCATACCTTCTCAGGGCATGTGTAAGGGGAGGCTGCCCCATGTGGGCAATCCTGGCGGCCTGTGGAGCCAAGAGGGTGAGGTTGGTGGACCACCACAGTCCTGGGTCGCTTTTATCTGAGATGGTCTTTCAAGTCAGGGAGAAAGAGAGTGAGAGGCAAGACCTGGATGAAAGGGGAATGGGCACTGGATCAGGAATTGGGAGCAGACCCAGAGAGGTGAGGATCCCCCTAGGCTGAGCCTAGAGCAAGAGGTGGTAAAGGGCCTTGCAATTATCTGGGGGAAGTGTGAGCCAGGAAATGGGAGCAGCACGTGCAAAGATCCTGAGGTAAGTCCTGTCTGTGTTCTATCCCACTGTGGGAGGAAGGCGCATGGGGAGGGACCCAGCCCCCTGGATTTCTGAATGCAGGAGCTAGAAGAGGGGAACCCAGTACATAACAGGTGCTCAGTTTTTTTTTTTCCTTAAATGGAATGAGTGAATTCCTCCCAATTTGCCCAAATCTGCTCCCGGAATGAGTTGGGAGAGCCCCACACCTTTAAGCTGTGTGGCCTTGGGCAGCAGAATACCCTTTCTGGGCTTCAGTGCCTCTTAAAATTGAGAAGCTGATTGATTGCCTGGGTGTTTGAGGCCCACTCCCCTTCATTTGCCAATTTTCAGTGTGCTAGGAAACTTACTCATAGAGATTCACAGCAACCCTGATTAGACCTGGTCATGCGGTTTTCCAAGGGTGTCGTCTGTCTGGAAGCAGACCCCCACATTATACTCGGAACTGAATCATCAGCACTAGGTTTGGTTTAAGGGTCTTTGGTGATAACAGTGGTTAAGCACTCAGCTGGTAACCAAAAGGTCAGCGGTTCAAACCTGCCAGCTGCTCTGCAGGAGAACCATGTGGTAGGCAGTCAGTCTGCTTCTGTAAAGATTTACAGTTTTGGAAACCCTGTGGGGGCAATTCTGTGTCCTATAGGAGCCTTACGAATTGGAATCGATGTAAAGATAACAGGTTTTCGAGGAAACTTAAGCACTTGATTATTAGCTGAGAGGTTGGTGGTTCGAACCCACCCAGAGGCACCTATGGAGACACACCCGGTGATCTGTTTCTGAAGTGCTAGTCTTAAAAATCCTACTGGAGTGTTTTCCAGTCGGGTTTGACATCAGCTCAACTGTAACTAACAAAATTCATAATAATAATAGATATAAAAAGTTGTGTCTACACAGGGCAGCGCTGAGGCTGCTGATCCAATGGCCCTTAGGGTACCAGGAAGGTGAATGTACACAGTGGCCGGGGTGACTCTAAAGGCAGGGGAGAGTAAAGGAGGATTGGGGCCAACTGGAACCCCAGCCCCATCTAAGGCTTCGGAATTCAAATCTCCGCCAGACAAATAAAACTTGCCCATGGCCCTGACCCAATGTGAGGTCTCTAATTTGGAACCCCAGCCTCATTCCTCCTCTGGCTCTGCATTTTATCTATTTCCTCTGTCAACAATTCCAAAGTCATACTTGTACCAGTTAGACGGTGACGGGGTTGGTTCTGGAAATTCAAAGGGTGCTAAAAACTAGGGTTCTGTCCTCAAATTGTTGAAGCTGGAGTGGCCTTCTCAGAACCTTGATCACAGGGGCTTACGAAAGATGCCGGGACAGGGGAAGAGGCTGGCCCTAGTCCCAGCTGGTCTGCAGCTGCTATCCCAGAGCAGGGAGAGGGCGGAGGGAGGGCTGGGCCTTCGAGAGAGAGGCCCCCGGAATGGGGAACAGCAGGGACCACAAGGCTGTGGCCACAGGAACCAGTTTACTGAGTCAAGAGCTCAGGACTCCACCTGAAGCGGGTTGTACGTAGGTGAGAGATCACCCCTTGCTAGGCCTCTGGGCTCAGGACAGTGCCCACATTATTGAGTATAAGGTCTGGCATACAGTTGTTGTTAGGTGCCATAGAATCGGTTCTAACTCGTCATATTCCTACATGGAACAGAACAAAACACTGCCCAGGTCTACAACATCCATCATTGCTGCCACTATGCCAGTCCGTTTCATTCAGGGTCTTCCTCTTTTCCACTAACTTTCTACTGTATTAAGCATGATGCCCTTCTCCAAGGATGGGTCTCTCCTGATAACATGTCCAAAGTACATGAGATGAAGTCTCACTGTCCCGGCTTCTAATAAGCATTCTGACTGTACTTCTTCCAACTCAGATCTGCTTTTCTTCTGGCAGTGCATGGCATTATATTGAATATTCTTCCCCAACACGGGAATTCGAAAGCTTCAATTCTTCCATCTTGCTTATTCACTGTCCAGCTTTAACATGCATGTGAGGTGATTGAAAAGACCAAGACTTGGGTCAGGCTCACCTTAGTCCTCAAAGTGAGAGTTTTGCTTTTTAACACTTTAAAAAAAGGTCTTTGGCAGCAGCAGATTTTCCTTGGCTGCTGCTCCTATGCGTGTTACTGTTGTTATCCAGTCGGTACTGACTCATAGAGACCCTATGCACAAGAGAACGAAACACTGCACGACCCCACACCAACCTCACAATTGTTGCTAGGCCTGGGCCCACTGCTGCTGACACTGTGTCTCTCCATCTCGCTGGGGGGTGGGGGGTTCTTCCTCTTTTTCTCTGACCTTCCACTTTACCAAACATAACATCCTTCTCCAGTGACTGGTCCCTCATGACAATATGTCCAAAGTATAAGAGGTGAAGTCTGACCATCCTAGCTTCCAAGGAACACTCTGGCTTCACTTCTTCCAACACAGATCTGTTGGTTCTTTTGGCAGCCCATGGTACTTTCAATATTCTCCTCCAACACCATAACTCAAAAGCATCAATTCTTC
>NW_006408830.1:2372929-2380237 GCF_000296735.1 Chrysochloris asiatica
ACACTCTGGCTGCACTTCTTCCAAAACAGATCTATTGGTTCTTTTGGCAGCCCATGGTACTTCAATATTCTCCTCCAACACCATAACTCAAAAGCATCAATTCTTCTATGGTCTTCCTTATTCATTGTCCAGCTTTCACATGCATATGAGGTTACTGAAAATACCATGACTTGGGTCAGGCATACCTTAGTCCTCAAACTGACATCTTTACTCTTAAAACACTTTAAAGAGGTCTTGTACAGCTGATTTGCCTAATGCGATACGTTGTTTGATTTCTTGACTGCTGCTTCCATGAGTGTTAATGGGTGACTCAAGCAAAATTAAGTCTTTGACAACTTCCATCTTTTCTCCATTTATATGGACGTTGTTTATTGGTGTTGTGGTGAGGATATCTGCTTGCTTGACACTGAGGTGCAACCCACACCGAAGACTGTGGTCTTTGATTTTCATCAGTAGGTATTTTAAGTTCTCTTTGCTTTCAACAAGCAAGGTTGTATCATCTGCATATCACAGGCTGTTAATGAGTCTTCCTCTAATCTTTTTCATATAATCCAACTTCTCAGATTACTTGCTTAGCATGCAGACTGAATAACTATGGGAAAAGAATACACCATGGCTCATGTCTTTCCTGATTTTAAAACCATTGGGTGTTCCCTTGATCTGTTTGAACAACTGCCTCTTGTCTATGCACAGGTTCCTCATGATCACAAGGATGTGTTCTGGAATACTCATACTTCGCAATGTTGTCCATAGCTTGTTATGAGCCACACAATCAAAAGCCTTTGAGTAGTCAATAAAGCACAAGTAAACATCTTTCTGATATTCTCTGCCTTCAGTCAAGTGCCATCTGATTCCAGCAATGATGTCTTTCATTGCATGTCCTCTTCTGAATCCAGAGCTGATTATAGATCCAAGTAAAAAGAAATCCTTGACAATTTCAATAGTTGTCATGATGTTGGTGATGGGTCAGTCCAGTTGGGAGGATTTTTGTTTTCTTTATTGATCTTTCATCACTAAGTGTTTCAAGTCCCCTTCACTTTTGGCAAGCAGGGTTGTATTATCCAAATAGCATAGGTTATTAATGAGTCTTCAATCCTGGTGCCGCATTCTTCCTATAGTCTAGCTTCTAGGATTATCTGCTCAGTACCATCGAGTCGGTTCTAACTCATAGTGACCCGCATAGGGTTCCCTGCATAGGGATTCCAAGGAGCAGCTGGTGAGTTTGAAATGCTGACCTTGTGGTTCAAACTGACTTTGTGGTCCAATGTTTATCTCACAATGATAGCCAGGACTCCCCATGATATAAGAAGACCCTACCCCATACCTCTCCTGCAGAAAAACTTCACTGTCTAGTCTGCTGCCAATAGAAACAACTGAGTTTTCATCTCTTATAAGTAAGCTCCCTTGTTGGCAAACCATCTTTTATTTTCTTTGCTGAATAAACTAGTTTCTCTTGGATTGGGTTCTGGTCAATTTTTCAGTCTCTTGGCAACTATGTATGCAGAAGGCCTGAACCCCAATACAACATAGTATCCTCAAAGGCAAACCTGGAAAGCTGAAATAGCCGTGCTGCTTTTATACCAAAAATGAGTAAGGCTCAAAGAGGTATGGATCCACCAAGGGTCACACAGCCAGATGCAGAAGGGCCCAGAATCCTGCTTTTGCAGTGGACCATCCACATAGCCAAGGACAGCGGGGCAGCACCAAGAAGAGGATTCCAGACGCCACCTCTTTCCTGCCCATACGTTTCCAGTTCCATCTCCAGTGCCATACTGTCACGGGGGCCTTGTTATGAAGTGCCTTCAAGTTGACTCCAACCCACAGCGACCCTGTACAGGGTTTCCAAGGAGCAGCTTGTGAGTTTAACCACTGACCTTGCAGTTCAAATGGCTTTAGTTTGGTGCATTAACCCACGACGCCACACCTTAACACCACCTTAACCGATAAGATGCTGTTATCATCATGGTAAACAAAACAGAAATTTGTCAATGATGAACAATCAACATCCACGGCAGCAGAAGTCAAGAAATCAAACAACATATTACATTGGGCAAATCTGCTGCAAAAAGACCTTTTTAAAGTATTCAAAAGCAATCATGTCACTTTCAGGACTAAGGCTCGCCTGACCCAAGTCACTGATCTTTTTAATAGATTCATTTATACGCAAGGAGTCCTGGTGTGGCACTGTGGGATAAAGCATTGGAACGCAAAGTTGGTTTGAACCACAAGGCCGGCGGTTCAAACTCACCAAACACTCCTTGGAAACCTTATACAGGGTCGCTATGAGTCGGAACTGACTCAATGGCACTTAACAACAACAACATGCAAGGGAAAACTGGACAATGAATAAGGCCAAAGAAGAATTGGTGCATTTGAACTGTGGTGCTGGCGAAGAATACTGAGTATGCAATGAACTACCAGAAGAGCAGTCAAATCTGTCTTAGAATCGAATGCTCTACAGCTAATACATCATAAGCAAGATTGGTGAGATTTCAGCTCATGCACTTTGGACACATCACGAGGAAAAACCAATCGCTAGAAAAAGGAAAAACCAATCGCTAGAAGGCTGGTAAAGTGGAGGGTCACTGAAGCCAAAGGAGACCCTTGGAGAGATGGACTGACATAGTGGCCGCAACACTGGACTGAAGCATACGAGGTGGGGGCTTTAAAACATTTGTGGGGAAAGTACATTATCTTTCGTTTCCATTTATTCCACAAACTTATTGAAGCACCGATGATACCAATGGTCATGGTGAGGATGCATGATGAGGGAATGTTTTGTTTTGCCACACACCAACTCGCTATGGATACGAAATGATGGGACAGCAACTCCCAAGACAACACTGACGAACCTGTGGCACCTGCCTCCCTGAGGTGCCTATCACACACAGCAGGACCAAAACCTGCCATCCCACCGCCTTCCTGTCTCACTGGGCGCAGTTCCATCCTCGTAGGTGCTTGGGACCCTGGCCTTGGCGTCCTCCCCCACTTCCTTTTTCCTCACTCCCATTTGTGGCGCTGTAGGATAAGCACTTAACCTCAAGGTTGGTTTGAACAGCAAGGTCAGTGGTTCAAACTCACCCATCATTCCTCAGAAACCCTATACAGATCTAGTCCAGGTGGTGCTGTGGGTTAGGCACTGGGCTGCTAAGCACAGGTTCAAACCCTGCAGCTGCTCTGTGGGAGAACACTGACGCCGTCTGCTCCCATCTCGGTTTATAATCTCGGAAACCTGTTAGAACATACTGGAAGGCAGTGGGCTTAGTTTGCTGCTGTTGTTATATCAAATCTGCTTCAGGCATTCCAAGTGGAGCAGGTATTTTAAAAAGGAGGTAAACGGTGAGCAGAATTGTTGTTGTTGTTGTTAAGTGCCGTCGGGTGGGTTTCCACCCACAGCGACCCTAAACAGGGTTTCCGAGGCTGTAAATCTTTATAGGAGCAGAAAGCCTCATCTTTCTCCCCGCAGAGCAGCTGGTAGTTTCGAACTGCTTCCCTTGCGGTTCGCAGCCCTATTCGTAACCACTATGCTACACAGAATGGTACACATTAAAATATGTTGAAATGGCATGTTTTGGCCATTTTACCACAATTAGAAAAAAGGATGGCAAAAAATGAGCTGAATTTAGCGACTTCCTCAGGAGCAGACCCTACAATTACAACGGGGGAGGTTATAACACTCAGGTTTGGGTTGTAACTGTTATAAGGATAAAAATTTCTATAACAATCCTACGAGACTTTAGAGGCTCAGAAAGCTAGAGTAGAGGCATCCGGAAGGATTCAGAGGTGGTGTTCACCTCAGCAGGGAGGCAATCTTCTGAGATGCTAATCTACTGCACAGAGAATTTAAAAAATGGCCACATTCACTTTTTCCAAATTGTTCTTAATGAGTCTGTGTCAAGCAGATGTTAAGTGCTTTAAGTGCTGTTGAGTCAGTTCTGACTCGTAGTGACCCTGTATAGGGTTTCTAAGGAGCTCTGGTGGGTTTGAACCGCCGACCTTGCGATTAGCAGTCTAGTGCTTATCCTACAGTGCCACACCAGGACTTCAAGCAGATAAGCACAATCATATGGCATCGCCACAATGCGTGTCTATATACCAACAGGATTTCCATAAGGGAATCCCGCATTGTCCCCAGATAGGGCATTTCCCCATTTCAGAGAAAGTTCCAGCAATTTGTTCAAAGTTTAAGACTCTGGGCTCAGTAAAATCCTGACGGGTAAACACCTCAGGGTCTGGACATGTATTGCTCACACCATGCGTGCCAAAGAGCTGCCGAGGCATTGCCTGGAGGCAGGTGGACAGCCTGAGCTTCTTGTCCATTCTCTGAACTGGCTTTTCCTGACACGGGAGTCTTTAACAGTCTTTCATTGCTGGTAACCGCCTTCCTGGCTTTTACCGGTCGTCCTGTGCCCTTTGTTTCTGTGATGTTTAGAACCCAAGATTCCACACACTCAGACCATGTCTAGATTGTATGCAAAGCCTCACACTGCTCTCACTGGCAGAGAGACACAAAACTCTTGCAAGAACCAGAGCCAGAGCTCCCCATGGAGAGAAAACAAAAAGGAAAAGAAAAACTTGGTAGACGATGGAGTCGATTCTGACTCATAGTGACCCTCCCTCTACAGTGTTTCCAGCCTTTAAATCTTTATGGGAGCAGACAGCCTCTCTTTCACCCATGGAACAGCTGGTGGGTTGAGTGGCTGACCTTACAGATAACAGGCTAACAACCCAACGGCTAACCCACAGCTCCACCAAGGCTCCTCACATAGTCCTATAGGTGCTAGAACACGATCTTCAAACATATTCAAGAGCTGCATCTTAGAATCTAATTTCAGTTTCTTAAATTAGAAAATTGCTTAAAGGATCTTCTTGGATCCTTTAAGAGATTACCAAAGGTAGCCTTACTACACCTGGAGAGAGCAACTGCTGGCACACAGACAGAAAAAGTGAACAGTTCTCAGATGAAAATACACAGAGCAAGACTTAAAAAGATAAATAGAGGTCTAGTCTTCGAGGGGCGAAGGATAATAAATGCAGAAACTGAAATGATAGAAGCCTTGATCAAAAGGGGGGGAAATGCAGAACAGACCTTCCAGTCCTCATACAGTCCAGACTTCCCTGAAGTTACAGAGGCAGGGTAAACCTCCAAAACGTATTGCCCTGTGATCATCTTTAATCCTTAAACCAAAATTATTCCCTGAACTCTTCCTAAAACAAAGTAATAGTTGAACTTCACTAGTGAAGAGTGTCTGCCTTGAACATTATGTTCTTGTAAGAACTACCTAAATGAGCTTAAACTGACAACAGCAACTTGAAAGATTAGCTGGGTAACTTAGAGGGCAGTGAGCTTGTGTTAACACAGGGAGAACAGCTTAGAGAAGGAGGGTGAGAATGGATGTATAACTCAAAGAATTGATTGCTCTCACTGAATTGTACCATACAGAAACTGCTGAATTGGTTATGTTCTGCATATATTCTCAACAACAACAATAAAGAATGATAGACGCCACAGGTACTGTGTGCTTCCAACTTGTGTAAAAGGGGAGGGTGAAAATCAATCCATAATGCCACAGAGAATGGATGGAGAGCAACTGGACTGCTCATTAGCTGCTGGGAGAAATTCCTTTGGAAAACCATCTGTAATTATCTAGCAAAGGCAAAGATATTTCAAGCCAGAATTTCCACCCTGAGACGTACAGGCTCAGGAGAAATCGACAGAGAGAAACAACAAGAGACTGAGCCGAGGATACTCCCAGCAGCCCTGATCCCAACAACCCGCATATTCATCATCTGGAATAGGGAAACACCCGGGCAGTGGGATACTACATCTCAGTGAAAACGGAGGAAGCTGGTTACTGGCAGCAACACTGACAAGCCTTCCAGATGAGGTCGAGTGAAAGACGACAGCCCCAAAGACTCAACATCCCACACTGGCCAGTTTAAATGAAGTTCTAAAACAGGTACAAAGCTACAACCCTGCAGACATGAAGCTGACTTGAACATAGAAATCACAAGCCATCAGCAGAAGGTAAACATTAGGCGGGGCTGCAGGACTCAGTGAGAAGGCTAGGAAGGTGGAGGTGGTCCCTATTTTGACCAGGTGGTCTTTTCACTGGCGTTTGCTTTAAAATTACTCTTCTTTAAACTTTACACTTTTCTATTTGATGGCCATCTGTCACAATAAAAGTATGACATAATAATGCATGAGTGTGTTTACGTTAAAGAACCCTGGTGGTGGTGTTGTATAAGCATTGGGCTGCTAACCACAAGATCAGAGGTTCAAACCCACCAGCCGTTCCTCAGGAGAAAGATGAGGCTGTCTGTTCCCATAAAGATGTACCATCTCGGAAACCCAATACAGGGTTGCTATGAATCGGAATCAACTTGATGGCAGTGATATTTGGCTTTAAGATTGTGAACTGAAAAGTTGTCAGTTCAAACCACCAAGATGACACAGTGTGCTCCGGTAAAGGCTCACAGCCTCAGAAACCCTAGGGAGCTGTTTCACTCTGTTCAATAGGGTAGCTATGCATCAGACATGCAGTGGGTGACTGCTTATGTGTACAGATAAAGGATGGGGGAAGGAGAGGTTTCCCCGAAATCCCTGTGGTAACTTTAGAATTGTGAAACTTGTCAATGTACATCCCTGAACAAATTATCATTTAACTGAGAAACACACAGACTCCCGAATCAGAGAACTGAGGCGCAGAATGGAAACCCCCTAGAAAGAAGCTACTCGCCTTAGCGGGGCAGAAAGGGCAGCTTCCAGAATCGTTCCAGGCTCTGGGGCTACATGGTTCTGGGGTCAATCCCCGGTTCTACAACTTTCCTGCTGGTGACCCACCAGGATAACCTACTCACTGTGAGCCTTGGTGTCAACAGTCATACCTATGTCAAGAGGCAGTGGGGATCATCAACCACCTGTCATCCCAGACATGTGATAAGCGCATTCTAAGTGCTGGATTATCATCACTGTATGTCGTATTTTATTTTCAACAGCACAAATGGCAAGATGAAAACATTATATTGCACACAGCAGCATTCATACAAGTGTGCATTTTAAAGACATACCCAAATCCCTTTTTATAAGAATCTCTGTTCAACAGGGTTCTGGGATACAGAGATGGAGCCATGGTTGGAATGTGGTTTTCCTTACATTATATTATATTATAAAATAGACACTGGAGGGGGAGAGAAAGGAATAGCCGAAAGCATCACCATAGAAAGCTTGTAAGTCCGTCTTCTGCCTATAAATGATTGGAATACCTAAAATGGGGCTACAACGTGCCCAGTGAAGGAGGCTTCCTG
>NW_006408830.1:2381414-2393883 GCF_000296735.1 Chrysochloris asiatica
CAGAGAGGGAGAGCGACTGTGTGCTGAAGACCTGGGGGGCACAGGGGAAGGATTGCATGGAGGGGATTGTAACCATGGCAATGAGACGATATACAATAGAATGAATGTAAAACTAATGTTCTCCCATGTAAACTATCACATAATTCACAATAAAACATTTAAGAAAAAAAAGAATCTCTGTTCATTAGAAAATGGGGAGACTGATGAATATTCAGGCTAATAATGTCCAATCGATGATGACTTAATGAATGCAGACCCAGGTGTAAGCATGCACATGCTAAATGCTGACCAGGCTACTCCACAAACCTTGCCTGAAGCTGGTTATAAGCCTTTGAGCGACTCACTCACTGGTTCACCAGGGACCCAAGTCCTTTCTCTATTTTTCTTGTCCTGGGCTCTACAGCATCTATTCACCAGGGTGGGGACCCAGGACCCCTCTTTCTCACTTGAATGGACTCACAGACACAGGAACTGAGAAGCAAAGAATAGATGGTAATAACGTGCAGACCCAAAGTCCAAGACCGACAATTCCCATACAGTTGTTGTTGTTGTCAGGTGCCATCGAGTCGGAACTGACTCATAGTGACCCCATGCACAGCAGAAGGAAACAATGTCTGATCCCGGGCCAACCTCACTACCGCTGCCACATTTGCAGAGACAACTGTAAAACAAGCGCTGTGGGTTAATGCGCTGGACAGTAAGGTCGGTTTGAACCGCAAAGTTGACAGTTCAAACTCACCAGCCGCTCTTGGAAAATCCCTATACAGGGTCACTAAGAGTCGGAACAGACTAGATGGCACTTAACAACAACTATGTAATGAACACTCACTCTGATGCGACATCAGACTGCCACTCTCCTCTGGTCAGAACACCCATGGTCCTCCCTGAAACCCAGAAGGCCCTTTCCAATCTGCCCCCACTCTCCCTCCCTTTCAAGAGCTCCACTCTAGCAGAGGTGACCTCCTTGAATATCTGGGAACTCATCAACCAATTCCTGCCTCAGGGCCTTTGTACCTACCATTCCCTGTGCCTGGAAACCCCCACATATGAACATGGGTCCCTCCCTCTCCTCCTTCAGGTCATTGCCCAAATGACACCTTCTCAGCCAAGTCTTCTCATCCCACCCTATCTAAAGAAGCTCTCCTTTTTCTGCCTTTTTAGTCCCCATATGTGACTGCACTTTCATGAACATTTGATCTACTTTACTGTGCTTCTCCTGATCTGTGTTCCCTACTATGTCTGTCTTTAAGGATGGGATCTTCTCTTGTGTCCCCATCAGACCAAGGCCCCAGCCACAGGTGACTTTTTCATCTAGGGGTGGTTAGGGCAGGTCTCTAGTAGAGGGGGCACCTGTGCCAATTCTACCACCCACAGGGAATGCTGAGACCTCAATCTTGGTGGAAGCCCCTCAGCTGAGAGGCCTTAGTTTCTCACAATCCCCAGTGGCCGCGAAAATGGATCCCCTCGCGCCAGGCGCCTGTACTCTCTCCCGTCTGCCCACCAGCTGGTTCTTTCCCCAGCCCCCACTCTCTCTATTCAATCACCCATCCATCCCAGCTCTTCTGGCCTTAATGGGAGAGCCCGAAGCAGGGCGGGGTGGGAGTGGGGGTCCACAGCTGTCCCGCGGCCCCCCCGCCCCCCCCCCGCCAGACAGCTGGGCTCGAGGCCCTGGGGTGGGGGGAGGGAAGGGCTCTCGAACATCCCGAGGGGTTTCAAAGGCTGCCTGAGCAACACCTCAGTCCTAAATCCCGACGCCAGGAGAACCCACGCCCCACACCAGGGATGAGCTGGCACGGGATGGGATGGGATGGAAGGTGCCTCCTCGTGGGGCTCGGGCGAAAAGCACAGAGGGCGCCGGCACCCGCTCTCCCCACGACACCTCCTCCGGGAAGCCCCCTGGGCACGCCCCCACGGTCGTCAGCCGCCATCGTGCTCGCGGCCGGCGTCGCTCATAACCCGGTCCCAGCAACCCTCACCGCCTTTTTCGGCCTCAGTCCCCGCCAAGGTGAAGGACGGCAGCGGGGGGGCCCGCCGGGGAGGGGGGGTGGAGCAGGCCGCCCGGGGCGGGGCTCGGACACGTGGGGGCAGCCGAGGAGGGGGCCCGGCGGCCGCGCTACCTGTTGATCTTGTGCGCGAAGGCGCGACGCTCAGCTGCTGCCATGGCGCCCCGCGTCCCGCCGCCGGCCCCGCAGCTCCGCCCGAGTACCGTCCCACCGTGGCTGCCGCCGCCCGGTTCTGGGCAGACCGGCTGGGCGGGGCCGGGGGCGGGGCCCTTCCGGGTGCGCCAGGCCGCTCGGTGCTGCCCCTGCCGGCAGAGGGCCTGGATCCCCTCAGTCGCAGAGCCCGCCGGGCTGGGTGGGAAACAGGCTCAGAGAGCAGTTAGACGGGGGCGGCGAGCGCCCCCAGACACCCAGGGGCGCTCTGACACGTGACTGGAAAGCATCAACATTCCCACAATTCAAAATCATCACTTGGGCTGAAGGGACGATTGTTTCGCTCATTTTACAGATGAGTAAACTGAGGCACCCGAGCGTTGAAGCACCTGCCCAGGACAGAATGACTCTACTGATGTGAGCGGAGGGGACTGGCTGGGCCTCAGGCGCCGGGAGATGTGACTCAAGATCTCCTGGGGGGACCAGCGAAAGCCAGTCTGGGAGGCTGGACCGGCCCGGCCGCCTCCACTGAAAGGAGGATGTGGGGATACCGTGGTTAAAATTTCCACAGATCATTCCACAACGGCCCCTCTCAGCTTTATTAGAGAACCCTCCCTCCATGCCCCGCTCATCTGCTTGTACAGCCCCTCCCGTCTAGGTCAGAAAATGTTTTAGGGAGAATTTTGAAGCTAAAGGAAAGCCTGTTGTGCTGGACTCAAAGGAGATACGCCTGGAATTTGGGGACCCTTAGGGACCTTCATGCAGGCCTAGAATAGCATCTAGGCTAGTGAGAGCCCAACAGGCAGCCCCCAGCCTGGCAGGTGCACACCTGTGTCCATAGCCCACGTGCCCGGCCCGGCAGACTCCAGGTATAACTCCGCCCATCACTCCAGAGTTACCCTCACTCCAGCCTGCAGCCTCGGGGTCTAAAGTCCCTGCTTCACCTGTCTGGCTGCACGTTCTGGGAAGCCAGACCAGACAGGAGCCATGGGGATGAAAAAAGATGAGGATTTCTCACCTCCCCCTCTGCCTAGCTCTGGTCTAGCCCCCATCATCTCCTTCTTGGATCAGTGCAGCCACCCTGATGCTCCCAGCGCACCCTCTCTCACTTCAGTTTCTTCCCCTCTCAGTGGCCAACGGAAACTCACCAGAGTCAGGGCACGTTTATCCTGTATCATGGCTTCCACCTGACTCTGGGTAAAAGACCCAAGTTCACCCTGCACGACCTCCTCCCTCTCCCCTCTTCCATTGTTCTGCTCATTTCCCCTCCACCTCATGTCCCTTTTCCATATGGAAGGAGCCCTGGTGTTGCAGTGGTTGAACACTTGACTGCTAACTGAAAGTTTGGTGGTTTGAACTCACCCGCTGCTCCCCAAGAGAAAGATGTGATAGTCTGTTTCCATCAAGATTATAGCCTTGGAAAGTCTCTGGGGCAGTTCTACTTTGTCCTATTGGGTTGCTACGAGCCAGAATTCACTCAACATCTATAGGCTTGCCTTGTTGTTGTTGTTGTTTCTATGTGTGAGTGCTGGCATTGTCCCCCTTTTATGGATGAGGAAACAGAGATCCAGAGAGGTGGAGTGACTTGCCCCAGTCACTGAGTGAATCAGCATCAGATCTGAGATTGGAAACTAGGGAACCTGACAACAAAGTTGCCTCTCAACACCAGCGGCATCTTTACCCAAGCCTGGCTATGAGACCTGGGGCAATTCACTCAACCTCTCTGAGCCTTGTTCTTTCATGTGCTCATGAGGTTTAAGAGCCAATCACAGAAGGGGAACAGACATTGGGAAGCAGGTCAGGTACAGAAGCCCTTGTGGATAAGTGCTGATGCTCCCTGGAGCCTCCAGATGAAACACGGCTTCAAAACTGCCAAGGAAAGCCCCTGCCCTGCTGCCTGGAGACCAGCACCAGCCCTGTGCCTGCCAGACCTGAGTGGCAAGGCTGTTTCTCCCCAGGGCGTGGTGAGACCTGACACAGTTGGGTGGGGCTGGCGGGTGACACCTGCAGCTGCTCAAACAGAAGCGGAGCTCAGTGGGGACTTTGGTCTACACTAGCTGTTGTGGAAGAGCTGATGGTTGTGTGTGTGTTGTATGTGTGTATGTGGGGGGGGAGGCAAAGGCGGGAGCTGCGATCACAGAGGAGGGACGACATGGGTCCAAGTGGCAAAGGGTAATCGTTGGTCCTTGGTGGGGCCAAGAGGTGGTGGGGAGTGGGTAGATTCTAGTCAGGCTTCCACAGTGGAGACAACAACCTGAGTCATCCACTGCCCTGTGTTGTTGTCTTCACTCCTTGCCCACCCGGCCCCTTCTTTATCCCTTCGATCTCACCTTTGACATCCTCCATCATGGTCCAGTCACACTGTGCCTAATTATATATCTCTGTGGGGTCCCCAGCATCTAGACCATCGTTAGATAGCAGTTACTGTTGAGTCACCTCTGAGTGTCCCAACCACACCTGCATCAGAATAGAACCATGCTTGCTCAGTTTTTCACAAAAGTACATCTCCAGGTCTTTCTTCTGAACTTCCACTGAGGTTTCTTTTGAACCTCCAAGCAGAGCACAGGAGTCATTTGCATCACCCAATTGGTCAGCCATAAATAGCGATTTCTCTTTGGTTTTCCTGATTTGCTGTTCAATGTTTGGTGAAGGAAGGCACCCTGGTGGCACAGGGGAAAGATGAAGCAGTCTGCTTCCATAAAGATTTATACCCTTGAAAACCCTATGGAGCCTCTCTACTCGATCCTATAGGATCACTATAAGTTGAAATCAACTCATTGGCAGTAGCTTTGCTTTTGTTTTGGTGGGCTTGAGTCACTGTAACATTATAATGTGCTTTTGTATCTTTCTGTTGGGCCTTGTGCCTCTAGACTTTTGTACCAAGGGAGAAAGATGTTGCAGTCTGTTTTCATAAAGATTTTTGTTGGTTCCGACTCATAGTGTGACCCTATGTACAACAGAACTAAACACTGCCCAGTCCTGCAAAAAGAAGACAGCCTTAGAAACCCTGCGCAAACTTCTGCTCTGTCCTGTGGAGTCGCTGTGAGTCGGGATTGATTTCACAGCAGTGGGGATATGCACAACTTCTATTCATTCTTCAAAACTCACAGTTTTAAGAAGCCTTCTTTGATGATCCCGTTCTCTGTGGCAGCTGGGTCAGGGGCTCCTCAGGGCTCCCGGAGTTCTCTATACAGCCCTGATCACCTTTAATTGGAACTGCCTGGTCATGTCTGTCTCCCTACTAGAAGATCTGCTCGGTGAGGGACATTCCTCACTACCACGTCCCCAGAGCTCAGCACAGGGCTGTGCATATAGTAAGTGCTCAATAAGCTAAGGAGTGAGGCAGAGTGGCAGAGAGGCCCAGTGGTCAGGGGACCCCGAGGCCTCCCTGTTTCCTAGTCCCAATGCCTTCTATTCCAACCATTGGTGCTTGGAGCAGTAGGAAAAACCAGCTCCCTGGAAACCAAGAGAAAGCCAAACCCATTAGCATCAGATCAATTCCAACTCATAGCATCCCTATTAGAGGCCAGAGTAGAACTCACCCTGGAGTTGCCAAAACACGTGATTCTCCCGACCTTTTGTTAACAGCCAAGTCCCTTCCCCATTATACCATCAGATTCTACCCCCGACTGAGTAAGTATTGCAAAAGGACACAACCCTGACACACACCTTTGCTAATTTAAAACCATGCAACATCTCCTTGTTCTGTTCCAACAACTGCCTCTTGTTCTATGTACAGGTTCTACGTGAGACAATTTAGTATTCTTTAATTCCCATTCTTTCCAAGGTTATCCAAAATGTGTTGTGATCCACACAGTCAAATACATTTGCATAGTCGCTAAAACACAGGTAAATATCTTTCTTGTATCCTCTTCTTTCAGTTAAGATCCATGTCCTCTTCTGAATCTGACTTGAATTTCTGCCAGTTCCCAGTCAAAGTACTGCTAAAACACTTTTTGAATTGTCTTCAACAAAATTTTACTTGCATGTGATACTAATGATTTGGCTCAATAATTTACACATTCTGTAGGGTCACCTTTCTTTGGTGTGGGTATGAATATGTATCTCTTCCAGTCAGATGGCCAGGTAATGTTGTCTTAGCAATTTCTTAGCATAGAGAGGTGAGTACCTCCAGCATTGCTTCATTTGATGAAACATTTCAAACAGTATTATGTCCATTCCTGGAGCTTTGTTTCTCGCCAATGTCTTTAGTGTAGCTTGGATATCTTCCTTCAAAACCATTGGCTCCTAATCATAAGCTGCCTCTTGAAACGATTAATGTCGACCTGATCTTTTTGGTACAGTGACTCTGTGTATTCCTTCCATCTTCTTTTGATGATTCCTACATAATTCAATATTTTGGACGATTGCTATTGCTAAGTGCCATCCAGTAGGTTCCAACTCATAGCAACCCTGTGCACTGTTTCCTAGGAGTGGCTGGTGGGTTTCAACTGCCAACTTTGTGGTTAGCAGTCTAGTGCTTATGGATGGCACCACACCAGCACTCCATTTTGCACAGGTTGTTGTTGTTAGATGTCAAGTTGGTTCCTAATCATAGTGACCCTATGCATAACAGAACAAAACATTACCCAGTCCTGTGCCATCCTCACAATGATTGCTAAGCAGGAACCCATTACTGCTGCCACTGTGCCAATCCATTTGATTAAGGGTCTTTTCACTTTTTCACTGACCCTCCACTTTACCAAGCATGATATCCTTCTTCAAGGACTGGTTCCTTCTGATAATATGTCCCAAGTATGAGAGATGAAGTCTTACCATCCTGGCTTCTAAGGAACATTCTGGTACTTCTCCAACACCATAACTCAAATGCATCAATTCTTCTGTGGTGTTCCTTATTCAATGTCCAACTTTAACATTCAGATGAGGTTACTGAAAATACAATGACTTGGGTCAGGTGCACCTTAGTCCTCAAACTGACATCTTTACTCTTGAATCCTTTAAAGAGGTTTTGTACAGCAGATTTGCCTACTGCAATAAGTTATTTGATTTCTTAACTGCTGCTTCCATGAGTGTTGATTGTGGATGCAAGCAAAATGAAGTCTTTGACAACTTCAATCTTTCCTCTATCATGTATTGATCAGTGGTGAGGATTTTTGTTTTCTTTATATTGAGGCACAAACTATATAGAAGGTTGTGGTCCTTGATCTTCATCAGTAAGTATTTTAAGTCCTCTTCATTTTCAGCAAGTAAGGTTGTATCATCTGCATAGCGCAGGTTGTTAATGAGTCTTCCTCCAATCGTCATGCCATGTTCTTCTTCATATAATCCAGCTTTTTGGATTATTTGTTTAGTATACAGGTTGAATGTTGTTGTTGTTGTGAAGTGCCATTGATTCTGACCCATAGCGACCCTGTATAGGGTTTTCAAGGAGCAGCTGGTGAGCTTGAACCACTGATGTTGCAGTTCAAACGACTGCAGCCTGATGCATTAGCCCACAGCACCACACCAGGACTTAAGTATGGTGAAATAATACAACCCTGGTGCACACCTTTCCTGGTTTTAAACAATTCAGTGTCCCCTTGTTCTATTCTAATGGCTGCTTCTTGGTCCATGAACAGGTTTCTCATGAGCACAAATAAGTGTTCTGAAATACTCATTCTCTGCAATGTGTCCATAGCTTGCCATGATCCACACAATTGAAAGGCTTTGCAAAGGTTAACATCTTTCTGGTACTCTCTGCTTTTAGCCATGACACATCTGAGATCAGGAATGATACCCCTCATTGCACGTCCACGTCTAAATCTGCTTCAACCTCTGGCAGTTTCCATCAGTGTTCTGTTGCAGCTGTTTGAAAATAATCTTTAGCAAAATTTTACTTGCATGCGATTTTAATATTATCTGATTATTTCAGCATTCTGTCAGATCAACCATCTTTGGAATGGACACAAATATGGATCTCTTCCAATCAGTTAGCCATGTAACTGTCTTCTAAATTTCTTGGCATGGATGAGTGAGTGTTTCCAAAACTAGCTCAATTTGTTGACAGATTTCAATTTGAATTCCATCAATTCCAGGAACCTTGTTCTTGGCCAATGTCTTCAGTGTACTTTGACCTTCTTCCTTCAGTGCCACTGACTCTTCATCATATACTATCTCTTGAAATGGCTGAATTTGATGATTTCTTTTTGGTACAGTGACTATGTGTATTCTTTCCATCTTATTTTGGTGCTTTCGGCATCATTCAATATTTTGCCCTTAAAATTCTTCATTATGATAAGTCGAGGTTTGTGTTTTTTTGTGTTTTTATTTCAGTTCTTTCAGCTTGAGAAATGCTGAGCATGTTCTTCCCTTTTGGTTTTCTAACTCCAGGTCTTTACACATTTCACTATAATGTTTAACTTTGTCTTCCCAAGCTGCCCTTAAAAATTTTCCATTCAGTGCTTTTACCTCCCCATTTCTTCCATTTGCTATAGCATCTCTATGCTGAAGAGTGAGTTTCAGAGTCTCTTCTGACATCCATTTTGGTCTTTTCCTTCTTTCTTATCTTCTTAATGACCTTTTGCTTTCTTCCTGTATAATGTTCTTGATGCCATCCCACAACTCTTTTGGTCTTCGGTCATTAGTGTCTAATGCTTCAAACCTGTTCTTAAGATGATCTCTAAATTCAGGTGGGATATGTTTAAGGTCAAATTTTTGCTCTCAAGGGCTTATTTTATTTTTCTTCAGCTTCAACCTGAATTTGTGTCTGAGCAATTGATGTTCTGTTACACAGCCTGCCCTTGGCCTTGTTTTGGCTGATGATATGGGGTTTCTCCACTGTGTTTTCCCACAGATGTAGCCAATTTGATTTCTGTGTATTCCATCTGGTGAGGTCCAGGCATACAGTCATCTTTTATGTTGTTTTTTAAAAAAAGTATTTGCAATGAAGAAGTCATTGGTCTTGCACAATTCTATCATGTGATCTCCAGCATCGTTTCTATCACCAAGACTATATTTTCTAACTACTGATCCTTCCTCTGTTTACAACCTTTGCATTCCAATCACCAGTAATTATTAATACATCTTGAATGCTTGATCAATTTCAGAATGAAGAAGTTGGTGCTGGTGGTCGTGTGCCATGGAGTCGGTTCTCACTCATAGTGACCCTGTAGGGTTTCCAAGATTGTAAATCTTGATGGGAGCAGAAAGTTTCATCTTTCTCCTGCAGAATGGCTGATAGTTTTGAATTGCTGACCTTGAGGTTAGCAGCCCGACTCGTAACCACTATGCTACCAGAGCTCTTTTGAAGAAGCTGGTAGAATTCTTCAATTTCATCATCATTGGCTTTAGTTGTTGATGCATAAATTTAAATAATAATGGTGTTAACTGGTCTTCCTTGTAGGTGCATAAATATTATCCTATCACAAACAGCATTATACTTTAAGATTGATCTTGAAATGCTCTTTTTGATGATGAATTCAACTCTATTCCTCTTTAATTTGTCATTCTTGGTACAGTAAACCATATGATTGTCAGATTCAAAATACCCAATACCAGTTGTTTCAGCTTGCTAATGTTAGGACATCAATCTTTAGTTTTTTGACAACTTTCAATTTTCCTAAATTTATACTTTGTACATTCCATTTTTTGATTCCTAAAGGATGTTCACAGCTGTTTTCTTCTTTTTTTTTGGGTTGTGTTCTATCAGCAAACGAAGGTCCCGAAAGCTTTTCTTCATCCATATCATCACTGTCAACTTTAATTTGTGTAGATAGCTCTTCTTCGGTCATATTTTAAATGCCCTCTAACCTGAGGGGCTCAACTTCTGGCACAGTATCTGACGATATTCTGGTGCTATTCATCATGCTTCAATATTTCAATATTCTGGTGCTTTCTGACGTTGTTCCATTGCTGATCATAAGGTGTTTTTTTTTTTAGTGACTAAGCATTCAGAAATAGTCCACCTCTCCATCTTCCTAGTTTGTCTTAGTCTGGAAGCTAAGCTGAAACCTATCCACTGTGGGTGACCCTGCCAGTAATTAAAATACTGGTGACATAGTTTCCAGCATCACAGCAACACACAAGCCACCACAGTACGACAACCGACAGACGAGTAGTGGCATCTTTTAACATTGCAACTTGAGGCTTGAATTTTTTCGGCAGTTCCTTCAGCTTGTGAAATGCCAACCATGCTCTTGCTTTTTGGTCTTCTAATTCCGAGCCTTTGTACATTTCATTCTAATGCTTTGTCTTTTCACGTCACCTTTTCAAATCTTCCATTCAGCTCTTTCACTTCCTCATTCCTTCCACATGCTTTAGCGTCTCTATGTTCAAGAACAAGTTTCAGAGTCTGTTCTGACACTCGTTTTGGTCTTTTCTTTCTTTCCTATCTTTTCAGTGACCTTTTGCTTTCTTTATGTATGATGTCCTTTATGTCATCCAGAGTGCTTCTGGTCATTGGTCGTTAGTGTTCAGTGTGTTAAATCTTTTCTTGAGATCGTCTCTAAATTTAGGCGAGATATATTCAAGGTCAAGGAGATCTGATAGTTAGTGGTTACATATCAGGCTGCTAACCACAAGATGGAGTGGACCAGGCGCTCTATGGGAGAAAGATGAGGGTTTCTGCTCTAGTAAAGACCCCATACAGGATTGCTGTGATTTGGAACCAACTCCACAGCATATAACCACTACCACCATTCTGAAGGTCATATTTGGGTTCTTGTGCACTTGTTTTAATTTTCTTCAGCTTCAACTTGAGCTTCCATGTGAGTAATTGATGGTCTGTTTCATAGTTGGCACCTGGCCTTGTTCTGAGGATACAGAGTTGTTCTCTCACCTCTTTCCACAGATGGAGCAGATTCAATTCCTGTGTATTCCTTCCAGTGATGTCTACATGTATAGATACCATTTATGTGGTGGAAAGCAAGGCATTTGCAATGAATAAGTCATTGTTGTTGTTGTTGTTAAGTGCCGTCAAGTCGATTCGGATCCATAGCGACCCTGTATAGGGTTTCCAAGGAGCAGTTGGTGAGCTTGAACCACTGACCTTGCAATTCAAATGGCTTTGCTATCTGATGCATTAGCCCGCAGCGCCACACCAGGGCTTGAATAAGTCATTGGGCTTGCACAATTCTATCATGAAATCTCAGGCATTGTTTCTAACATCAAAGCATATTTTGTAACTACTGGTCTTTCCTCTTTAATCCGACTTTTGCATTCCGATCACCAGTAATTATCAATGCATCTTGATTATATGCTTGATCAATTTCAGACTGCAGATGTTGGTAAAAATCTTTAATTTCTTCTTTGGCATTAGTGGTTGGTGCATAAATTTGATTACTAGTGGCATTAACTGGTCTTCCTTATGGGAATATGGATATTATCCTATGACTGACATGGTTGTACTTCAATATAAACCTTGAAATATTTGTTCTTTGTGACAATTAAAGTGATGCCATTCCTCTTCAATGTGTCATTTCCGGCATTGCAGACCAAATGATTATCCAATTTAAATTGGCCAATGCAAGTCCATTTCACCACATTTGTCTGTCAGTTTGGCTTGCATGTTGCTGTGATGCTAGAAGTTATGCTTCCGGTGTTTAAAACACCAGCAGGTGTACCCAGGGTGGACAGGTATCAGCAGAGCTTCCAGATGAAGACAAACTAAGAAGATACAGAGGCAGACTTACTTCTGAATGGTTAGCCACTGAAAACATTCTAAATAGCAGCAGAAGATTGTCAGATGTAGGGGCCAGAAGATGACAACATTGTCAGATGTAGGGCCAGAAGATGACAACACTGTCAGATGTAATGCCGGAAGATGAACCCCCAAGGTTGGAAGGCACTCAAAATACAACTGGGGAAGAGCTGCCTCCTCAAAGTCGTGTTGACCATGATGATGTAAACAGAGTAAAGCTTTCAGAATCTTCATATGCTGACGGGGCACAACTCAGAATGAGGAAAAAGAGCTTTAAACATCTATCAATAATTGGAACATGGAATATATGAAGTATGAATCTAGGAAAATTGGAAATTGTCAAAAATGAAATGAAATGCACAAAGATTAGTATCCTAGGCATTAGCGAGCTGAAATGGCCATTTTGAATCAGAGAATCATATGGCTTACTATGCCAGGAATGACAAACTGAAGAGAAATGGCATCACATTCATCAGCAAAAAGGACATATCAAAGTGTCTCCTGAAGTATAATGCTGTCTGTGATAGAACCAATAAACGACATTCTTATCAATGGAGAAAAGATTGAAGTTGTCAAGGACTTCATTCTTCTTGGATCAACTATCAACATTTGCGGAAGCAGCAGTCAAGAGACCAGACAACGTATTGCATTAGGCAAATCTGCTGCACAGGAACTTTTT
>NW_006408830.1:2397983-2406069 GCF_000296735.1 Chrysochloris asiatica
GCTTTAGCTTCTCTATGCTGGAGAGCAAGTTTCAGAGTCTCCTCTGACATCCATTTTGACCTTTTCCTTCTTTCTTGTCTTCTTAATGACGAACTTGTAGGTAGACCAAAAGACAGTTGTTAGAACAGAACAAGGATATATGGAATGTTTTGAAATTGGGAAAGGGGTACACTATGATTGTTTTCTTTCACCATACTTATTCAATCTGTAGGCTGAGCAAATAATCCGAGAAGCTGGATTATATGAAGAAGAACGGGGCATCACAACTGGAGGAAGACTCATTAACAATCTGCGATATGCAGATGATGCAACCTTGCTTGCTGAAAGTGAAGAGGGCTTAAAATACTTACTGATGAAGATCAAAGACCACAACCTTCAGTCTGAATTGCACTTCAATGTAAAGAAAACAATAAAACCTCATACCTGGTTAATAAATAACATCATGATAAATGGAGAAAAGATTAAAGTTGTCAAAGACTTTATTTTGCTTGGATCCACAATGAATACTCATGTAAGCAGCAGTCAAGAAATCCAACGATTTATTGCATCAGGCAAATCTGTACAAGATTTCTTTCAAGTGTTGAAGAACAGAGATGTCAGTTTGAGGACTAAGGTGCGCCTGACCAGAGCCATGTGTTTTCAATTGCCTCATTGTTAAGTGCTGTCGAGTTGGTTCCAACTCATATCGGCTGAGGAGCAGCTGGTGAGCTTGAACAGTCGACCTTGCAGTTCAAACCAACCTTGCAGTCCAGCGCATTAACCCGTAGCACCACGCCAGGATTCCTGTTGTTGTTATTAGATGCCATGGAGTTGGTACCGACTCATAGCGACCCTATGCACAACAGAATGAAACACTGCCCAATCCTGGGCCAATCTCACAATTGTTGCCACACTTGAGCCCATTGATGCTACCACTTGGCCAATCCATCTCACTGGGGGTCTGCCTCTTTTTCTCTGACCCTCCACCTTACTTAACATGATAACCTTCTTCAGTGACTGGTCCCTCCTGATAATCTGTCCAAAGTTTGAGAGATGAAGTTTGGCCATCCTGGCCTCCAAGGAGCACTCTGGCTGCACTTCTTCCAACACAGATCTGTTGGTTCTTTTGGCAGCCCATGGAACTTTCAATATTCTCCTCCAACACTACAACTCAAAAGCATCAATTCTCTTATGGTCTTCCTTATTCACTGTCTAGCTTTCTCATGCACATGAGGTTATTGAAAATACTATGGCTTGGGTCAGGCGTACCTTAGTCCTGAAGCTGACATCTTTTCTCTTCAACACTTTAAAAAGGTTTTGTGCAGCAGATTTGCCTAATGCAATACGTTGTTTGATCTCTTGACTGCTGCTTCCATGAGTGTTGATAGTTGATCTAAGAAGAATGAAGTCCTTGACAACTTCAATCTTTTCTCCATTGATAAGAATGTTGTTTATCGGTCCAGTGGTGAGGATTTTTGTTTTCTTTACATTGAGATGCAATCCATACCGAAGGCTGTGCTCTTTGATCTTTATCAGTAAATATTTTAAGTCCTCTTCACTTTCAGCAAGCAAGGTTGTATTATCTGCATATTGCAGGTTGTTAATGAGTCTTCCTCCAATCCTGATGCCATGTTTTTCTTCATAGAACCCAGCTTCTCAGATTATTTGCTCAGCATACAGGTTGAATAAGTACAGTGAAAGAATACAACCCTGTTGTACACCTTTCTTAGTTTAAAACCATTCAGTGTTCCCATGTACTGTTCAAACAACTGCTTCTTGGCCCATGTACAGATTCCTCATGAGCACAATTAAGTGTTCTGGAATACTCATACTTCACAATGTTGTCCATAGCTTGTCATGATCCACACAATTGAAAGCTTTTGTGTAGTCAGTAAAGCACAGGTAAACATCTTTCTGATATTCTCTGCTTTCAGCCACGATCTATTGGACATTAGCAATGATATCTCTCGTTCCACAGCCTCTTCTGAATCTGGCTTGAACCTCTGGAAATTCTCTATCAATGTATGCTTGCAGCTGTTTCTGTATTACCTTTAGTAAAACTTGACTCTCATGTGATATCAAAGAGATTGTCTGATGATTTCCATATTCTGTTGGGTCACCTCTCTTTGGAATGGGCACAGATACAGATCTCTTCCAATCAGATAGTTGTATTCCAAATTTCTTGGCATAGATGATTGAGTGTCTCCTGTGCCGCCTCACTTTCTTGAAAGATTTCAATTTGTATTCCATCAATTCCTGGTGCCTTGTTCTTTGCCAATTCCTTCAATGCACCAGGACTCCTAATTGCCTCATATACATGTGAAATCTGGACAATGAATAAAACAGACTGTAGAAGAACTTATGCATTTGAATTATGGTGTTGGAGAAGAATATTAAAAGTGCCATGGACTGCCAGAACAAACAAATCTGTGTTGAAAGAAGTACAGCCAGAATCCTCCTTAGGAATCAGGATGACAAAACTTTGTCTCTCATATATCGAACATCTCATCAGGAAGGACCAGTTCCCAGGAGAAGGACATCATGCTTGGTAAAGTGGATGGTCAACAAAAAAGAGGAAGACCTCCAATGAGATGAATTGGCACAGTAGTATCAGCAAAGGGCTTAAACACAACAATTGTGAGGGTGGCACAGGCCCAGACAGTGTTTTGTTCTCTTGTGTCTAAGGTCACTGTTAGTCAGAACCAACTTAATGGCACCTTACAGCAACAACGGTCCATTTTAGCTCACTAGGTCTATGTTCTATTTCATCTTTGACAACTTCCAGTTTTCCTAGCTTAATTCTTCATACATTCAACTTTCTTTTATTGATACATGTTTGCAGCTCTTTCTTCCCCTTTTGAGTTGTGTCCCATCAGTAAATGAAGGTTCTGGAAGCTTTAATCCATTCATTTCATTCATGTCTTTGAGGAGGCAGCACTTCTGCATATTTTGAGTGCCTTCTAAACTCAGGGGCTCATCTTCTAACAGTATATCAGATAACGTTCCAGCACTGTTCAAAAGGTTTTCATTGGCCAGACTTTTTAGAGGTAGACTCTTAGGTCCTGTTTCCTAGTCTGTCTTAGTCTGGAAGCTCTACTGAAGTCTGTTGACAATGGGTGACCCTGCTGGTATTTGTAATATTGTGGCATAGCTTTCAGTATCACAGTGACACACAAGCTACCACAGTATGACAAACTAACAGACAAGTGGTGCCCAACCTCGTGGAAGGGGGATCCATTCCTTGCTAGAGAAGGAGGAAGTCAAATGTGGGTGCCCACTGCACCCTGGTGCATGTAGTAGAAATGTCAGGATCAGACAGCCTGGGGCACTGGCCCCGCCCCCAGGTCTTCCATGCATGCCCGTAAGCAGGGGACCCTTCTACAGACAAGGGAAAAAGCAGGTAAAGTCATATTGGGGAGCAGGATTCCAAAGATGGTGCCATGAATGACTTAACATGCCTTTCTAACTCTTAACTTTGTGGTTCCCTTAAGGTGACTTAAGACTATTCAAACAAGGCTGTAAATCTTTACGGGAGCAGAAAGCCTCATCTTTCTCCTGTGGAGTGACTGGTAGTTTTGAACTGCTGACCTTGAGGTTCACAGCCCAACTCATAATCACTATGCTATCAGAGTTCCTTCTAGCAATGTAAATAAAATACATGGCACTCTTGTCGTGGTGGGACCATGCAAGTAAATAAGGTTTGTTGTTTTTGTTAAGTGCTGACGAGTTGGTCCCGACTCATTGCAGCTCTATGTAGAGTTTCCAAGAAGTGGCTAGTGGATTTCAACCCCCAACCTTGTGGTTTAAACCAACATTGCAATCAAGTGCTTATCCTACAATGGACAGCTGTAGAGATTGATGGGTTTTGCCATCCCACTAGGCTTAAAATGAGCCATCCCAGAGGTGGAAAGGGGATCTCATTAGCATCATGAAAGAAGAACTAGGGGTAGAGTGCATCCTTTGGACTCGATATCCCTGTGCTGGACATTCTTGATTCAGGAGACTGAGAGCAGCAGCGGAGAAATAGCTGCAGCAAAGGTGGCAGAACCAAGAGACCAGGACAATCAGAGGAGTGGGCCCGTGGAGCAAGGAAGCAGCGTGCCTTTGGGCAGAAGGCTTACTGGGGGAGTGGAGAACCTCTGGGCATTTAATAGCAGAGCTAACCGAGCTTTGTAACACTTGCTTAAGCAGGGAGGAGGCCAGGCAGAGGGATCTGCCTGTAGGTGTGATTGAGAGAGGCTGTCCTGATTGAAGAGTCATCTCATTTCTGATTTTGAATTGTAACCTGTTAGTTTCCCTAATGTTGTTGAGTCCATTCTGACTCAGGGTTTACAAGGAGCAACTGGTGAGTCTGAACCTCTGACCTTGTGATTCAAACCGACCTTTCGGTCCTGTGTTTATCCTACAGCGCCACACCAGGACTCTAGCTTCTGTAATAATTCTCATAATCTTGAATATAGTCTATGAATTCTGTGTAGCCATTGCTACAATGATTGAACTCAGCAAAGAAGTAGAGAGTGTCATGGGAGGGATGGTTAGTGTCAGAATTAATTTTAAAAAACCGCCATCTCCGGGGCTGATGAAATGAAATGTGGATAGGTCTCTTATGATACAATAGTGAATAATTGCTATCAGGACTGACTGTGAGGGTTGGAAATGTAAAGGTAGATGTTTTGTAGCCAGGAGGGGAGTGATTAACTTTGCAGTCTAGGAGCGGAGGTCCCTGGGACCATCAATGGAGAAGAGTGGAGAGCAGGACCCTACCCAGAGAAGCAGTGATGACTGAGATGGAGGCAGAGACGGTGATGTGGAGAGATGGAGCAGCTGGGGACTTTAGACACAGAGAGGAAGAGGGGCTGTGTGCTGAAGACTGGGGTGCAGGCTTGTAGTGTATATTCTTTGGTTGGGTGATGATGCATGGAGGGGATTGTAACCATGGCAATGAAACGATATATGATAGGATGAATGTAAAACTGATGTTCTCCCAAGTAAACTATCACATAATTCACAATAAAACATAAAAACAAAACAAAACAAAACAAAAACCCTGCCATCTCTTAGGAATGGGCTGTGGGCTGTTGATCTTCATTCTCCCCCTTTCTTGCAAAGTTAGAGGAGGTCTCTTGCAGTTACCTGCCATTTTACACCAGGCCATTCATTCATTCATTCATTCATTCAATTAAGCTCTGCTGAGCACCTATGGTATGCAGGTTCTGGCTCAACTTGGGGGTGGGAGGGGTTGTCAACACTTCATTCTAGATTCAGGAAACCAGGTTCACAGGGGATCTTCCACTGGCTCCAAATCACACAACCTTTCAGTCCCAGAACTCGCCCCTGTGAATCTACTGTCTTCAGGAACAATGAATGCCCTGGCTTTTGGGTGTCTTACAGATTATAGAGATCTTGGGGTAGGAAGGGTCATAGATAGGGGGTCTAGGTTAGGTGATCTAGGCGATCCACTTATAGTCTAGGCTAGGTGATCTAGGGGTTGCGCTGGTGTCACCGTTGGAGTCTTGTCCCTGGAACGGTGTTACCCTTCTTCCAAGGAATTGAGAAGGCATAATATACTTACCAGCGTCCAGGTGTGGTGATGTAGGATCAGCACTGAACTGAACAAGTTTGGTGGTTCAAATCCATCAGCCATTCCTGGGAAACCTTATATTGGGTCACTCACTATGAGTCAGAACTGACTTGATGGGCACTTAACAACAACACACTTACTCCACGCAGAAGAAGTTAGAAAGACAAAAAGAGGGCTTAGGGAAATGAAAGCGAGGTTTATTATTAGCATAGACGTTCTTACAGAGACAGATAAGAATGGGTGTTTACCTTGTGGAAGGAAAGCAGATGCCAAGAGTATCATTTGGCTTCTTTATATATCCATTCGTCAGGGGAGTGGACTATACTTTTGGTTTGAGTGCCCAGGTAACCAACCCCGGGAATTGGTCCGTATAGGCTGCCTGGATTCTTGTCTTCTAGGTTTCAGCTCATCATTAACTAACTTCATTTCTCCTGACAACAGTAACTCCTCTCCCCTACACCTCTGAACTAACTTTATTTCTCCTTACAACAATTTCCCCTCTTACTTAACTCTTATTCCCTTTATCCTCCTTTCTCAGATACTCTTCATTGCTGAGGTTGGCTCGATTCCTGCTGGGACAGGCCATACCTCGAATGACTGGAGACCCCCTTTATTCCCTGTAATAACAATCTAATACTGACTGTGTTTCCTCATCCTGAAATGAGAGAGGTACCCTCAGCGATGACCTTACAGAGCTGGAATGGAGACCAGCGAGGTGTTGTCAGGAGAGCTCAGAGCCTGGGGAGATGTTGCCTGGTGGGACTTTCTTTTTTTGTTCTCTCACCTGAAGCCAGGGAAGAAAGCTGAAGCTGGCTCAGGGCCTCTGGGGCTGTATCTGGGTATGTAAGTAAAGAAGACAAAGGCTGGACCAAGAGGCCAACAGGGGAGGCAACAGACTTCCTGTTTTTCTTTTCTGCCGCCTGCTTGTCTTTCTGGATATTTATCCCTTATCCCTGGGACTCACACCTTATCCCTCTGTAGAGATAACTATGTTGGGTTTGCTCATTTCCTGGTGTTCTTCCGACATCCGAGAATTTTTCACCGGGATCCCCAGACACCATGCCACAAAAACACAATAGCCAAATCCATCGCTGACGAGTTAATGCCAACTCTGAATGACCCCATATGACAGAGTGGAACTGCTCCCTAATGTCTTTATGGGAACAGACAGCCACATCTTTCTCCACACAGTGACTGGAACCTCTGACCGCTTGGTTAGCAGCAGAGTGCTTAACCACTGTGCCACCAGGGCTCCTTCCAGACAAAGCCACAGCCATTGAGTTGATTCTAACTGATAGTCACCCAATAGGACACAATAGAATGGCTCCGAGAGCTATCTTTACAGGAGCAGACAGCTTCATTTTTCTACGCTAGAGAGGCTGGTAGATTTGAACAGCTGACCTTGAGGTTAATGTTCCAAAGCTTATCCCTCTGTACTACCAGGGCTCCTTCCAGACATCCAAGGGGTTTGCAAATAGAATTTAAAGGCTCCAGGAGTATAGTCCTGGTGTGGCTGTGTAGGGTAAGCACTGGACTGCAAGGTCATTGGTTCAAATTCACCAGTTGCTCTTCAGAAACCCTATACAGGGTCGCTCTGAGTTGAAACCTACTTGACTGCACTTAACAACAACAGAAATGTGGGCAAAAAACATCAGCGTTAGCACAATTGTACCCCCAACACAAATCTCATGTCATATCGCACTGAGACTAAGAATTGTTGTTGTTAAGTGCTATTGAATTGGTTCTGACTCATGGCGACCCTGTAGGGGTTTCTGAGGAGCGACTGGTGGGTTTAAACTGCTGACCTTGCAGCTCAAACTGACTTTTCAATCCAGCGCATTGCCCTGCAGCACCACACCAGGCTTCTAATATCCACGGATATAATCATGTATTAAATCAGAAGAAAACACAGTACTGGATGGTTGTATGATTTAATAACCAATTTGCAAGTCTTCCTCTTGCAAGATGAAGCCTAGGAATTCTCTTGCACAGAATGGAGAATTCAGAGATTCAAATAACTTTTGCTTAAAGAGTACAGATTTCCACAGTGATGAAGTACCTAATGGCTACTGCGTTCACATTAAAAAGATAACCTCACACAGAAGATTCACCCAAGTACAGTGCCAAATCTCTAGAAATTCCAATTGAAGAGGCCATTTAATCGCTGGTTAAATGTTTTTCTTATGTTCTGCTCTGGGGAACACTTATTTTGGCTGAGAGAGAAAAATACCTGCTGTTGGACTAATTTTGGGGAGCAGTGTCGCTAGGGAGGTGCAGGGTGGTGTTGTCAGAGGGGTAATACCCAAATGATTGTCTATAACATTTGTGTGCAGTGTTCAGGAACTCTGGTAGCATAGTGGTTACAAGTTGGGCTGCTAACCTCAAGGTCAGCAGCTCGAAACTACCAGCCTTTCCATGGGAGAAAGATGAGGCTTTCTGCTCCTGAAAAGTAAAGATTTACAGACTTGGAAACCCTATGCAAGGTCACAATGAGTCGGCACCGAATCCACAGCACACCACCATCAT
>NW_006408830.1:2407474-2411639 GCF_000296735.1 Chrysochloris asiatica
ACAACAACAACAACAACAACAGTTGTGTTAGCAGTGTGTGATGTATCAGAGCAGCATCATAGGCCTATTTTATTTCCAGGTTTCCCAAAACCAGATTGGAGGGTCTGCGTCCAGTCTGGCACTCTATATCCTAGGCCTGTGGACCCTGGTTTTAAAGAGTAAAACTGTATCTTGGGGGTGGGGGAAAGAAGATGAAAGGAATACAGAGTCACTGTACCAAAAAGAAATGGTCGTTAGTCAACCATTTCAAGAGGCAGCATATGATCAAGAGCCAACGATACTGAAGGACGAAGTCCAAGGTGCATTGAAGGTGTTGGCTGAGCATACAAAAAGATGTTTACCTGTACTTGAGTTATTATGCAAAGGCTTTCTATTGTGTGTATCATGACACGCTACAGAAAATGAGTATTCTGGAAGATTTAATTTTGTTCATGAGGTACCTGTACATAGACAAGAGGCAGTTGTTAGAACAGAACAAGGGAACACTGAATGGTTTAAAATTAGGAAAGATGTGTGCCAGGGTTGTATTCTTTCACCGTACTTATTCAATCTGTATACTGAGCAAAAATTGGAGAAGCTGGATTATATGAAGAAAAAAACATGGCATCAGGATTGGAGGAAGATTCTTCCTGTGATGATTACAAACTTGCTTGCTGAAACCAAGAGGACTTAAAATACTGATGAAAATCAAAGACCACAACCTTTGGTATGGGTCACACCTCAATGTAAAGAAAACAAAAATCCTCACCACTGGACCAATGAACAATATCTATATAAATGGAGAAAAGATTGAAGCTGTTAAGGACTTCATTTTGCTTGGATCAACCATCAACACTCAAGGAAGCAGCAGTCAAGAAATAAAATAACATATTGCATTAGGCAAATCTGTTGCACAAGACCTCTTGACAGTGCTCAGGAGCAAAGGTGTCAGTTTGAGGACTAAGATGCCCCTAGCCAAGCCATGGTTTTTTCAATGGCCTCATATGTGAAAGTTGGACAGTGAATAAAGCAGACCATAGAAAAATTGATGCATTGGAAATAAGGTGTAGGAGGAGAAAAAGTACCATGGACTGCCAAAAGAATAAACCAATCTGTGTTGGACGAAGTACAGCCAGAATATTCCTTGGAAACCAGGATGGCCAAACTTTGTCTGTCATATATCAGACATATTGTCAGGAGGGACCAGTTCCTGGAGAAAGCTATGATGTTTGGTAAAGTGGAGGGTTGGAGCAATGATTGTGAGATTGCTGCAGGACTGGGCAGTGTCTCATTCTGTTGTGTACAGGGTTTCCATGAGTTGGTACCCACTCAATGTCACCTAGCAACAACAACAATGGTACCGGTGGTACCAGGTAGATACAAATGGTTCCTTACAGGAGTAGATGTTTACTCTGCACTGGGTTTAGCATCTTCTGTAATGGATGCAGAGGCCAAAAACACCATTAAGGGATAAGAACAAAAGATACTTTATTAATTTGGGTCACCAAGCTATATTTCTTCAGTCCAAAGAACACACTGTACAGCCCACCGGGTGCAAGAATGGGTCAAGAAACATCCTGTTAAATGGACATACCATGTAACATATCATCCTCAAAGTAATGGTAAACAGCACCACAGAAAAACAACAGCAACAATGAAAAAAACAAAATGCACAGCAAAGTGACAGCAAGCGATTCATATCTACTGACAATTACACTGAATGTCAATGAATTAAATGCACCAATCAAGAGTCAAAGAGTACAGAATGGATAAGAAAATAGGATCTTCAATATGCTGTCTACAAGAGACACATCAAAAAGATGGAGAGGGCCCATCAACAGAAGAATGGTTAAACAAACATTGGTATGTACACACAATGGAATACTATGCCAAGTTGAAGAATAACTATGAATCTGTAAAACACTTCACAACATGGATGAAGCTGGAGGACATTATGCTGAGTGAAATTAGTCAATCACAAAAGGACAAATGTTGAATGAGACCACTGTTGTAAAACATTAAGAAAAGGTTTTCTTGATAAAAGAAACATTCTATGATGGTTACAAACTGGGAGAAAGGGAGAAAGGTGAAATTATTTATGAGCTAGAGGGTAGACATGGATGACCAGGAAGGCAATATACAACAAGAGGGAGGTTGGCAGAGGAAAGATGAGGTAGCAGGTGACTCAGGGAAGAATGCAAGAGTGAAATTTGTTGTTGTTAAGTGCTGTTGAGCTGTTTCCGACTCATAGCGACCCTGTATAGGCCTTCCGAGGAACGGCTGGTGAGTTTGAACTGCCAATCTTGCGGTTCAAATAGACCTTGTGGTCTAGTGCTTATCCTACAACGCTATACCAGGACTCCATAGAAGTAAATACTCTTAACTGATGGTTACATGGAGGGGATTGTCATCATTGTAACGAAGCAAAGTATATGATTTGATGAATGTAAAACTGATGATGATCTGCTCTGTAAATCTTCACCAGATTCACAGTAATTTTTTTTAAATTCTGAGTTCAACTGTAGGGTTTTCAAATTGCTAGACTGCTAACCGCAAGTCTGACATTTCAAACCCACCAACCATTCTCAGAAATCCTGTACAGACTCAACATCACACACGTGTTCCTACTGGGTTACCTTGCATTTGGGAAAAATGGTGCAGATAGCAAGTACCTTGCTGGGCATTGGGAAGAACCCCAGGAAAACAGCCCCAGAGTCCTAAACCAGAGGTTACCAACTTCCAGGAATTCAGGTGCCAGACACATTAATGAGGTATGATGATGCTGGGTGGAAGAAAGTGGTGGTGAACTGAAGGGTCCTATCTAAAAGCGCTGGACTCAAACACTGTAAAAAACATGGCTGCCAGTCAAAGGTCAGCTACTGGCCAAATCTGAGCCAAGGCCTCGAGTTTGAGAGCCCTGTGAATGGTCAAGTCAAAAAGACAAGCAGTAATAAAACTGGGATGAGGACTCTCCTTCCGATCCAATTGGCAACTGAGAACCTTATTATGTAAATAGCAGGCAACAAGAATGTTGCTTTTGATAGGAAGACTTAACATTGTGAAAATGTCAATACTACACAAAGCAATAGACAGATATAATGCAAGCCTGATCCAGATTCCAATGACATTCTTTAAAGAGATGGAAAAAAATGTTACAAACTTTACATGGAAAGGAAAGAGTCCCCGGATAAGTGAAGCATGGCTTAAGAAGAAGAACAAAGTTGTAAGTCTTTCACTCCCTGATTACAAAATTTACTCCATGGCTACAGTGGTTAAAACAGCCTGGTACTGGTACAAGGAAAGATACATCGATCAATGGAACAGAACTGAGAATCCAGACGTTAACACATCCACTTACAGCCAACTGATCTTTGACAAAGGGCCAAAGTACATTGAATGGGGAGGAGATAGTCTCTTCAACAGATGGTGCTGGCAAAACTGGAAATCGATATGGAAAAGAATGAAACAAGACCTTTTTCACACACCACATATGAAAACCAACTCAACATGGGTTAAAGAGCTAAATGTAAATCCTAGAACTATAAAGGCCATCAATGAAAAGAAAGGGACAAATTTAAGGGCTCTCATACAGGACAAACAGACTATCAAACATTGCAAAAATTGCACAAACGAAAGAGGACAAAGTAGATGATTGGGGCATACTAAAAGTTAAAAACTGATGTGCATCAAAAGATTTCACCAAAAGAATAAAAAAGGAGCCCATAGAATGGGAAAAAATTTTTTGCAAGGACATCAGACAAGGGACTAATCTCTAAAATCTATAGGAAGCTACAATAGCTCTAAAAGAAAAAGACAAATAAAAATAACCAAATTTAAAAATATGGGCACAGGACATGAACAGACACTTCACCAAGGAAGACATTCAGGCATCCAACAAACATATGAAGAAATGTTCACGATCATTACCATTGTTGTTGTTGTTATAAGGTGCCATCGAGTTGGTACCGACTCATACTGACCTTATGAATAGCAGAATGAAACAATGTCCGATCCTGGGCCAACCATTAGAGAGATGCAAATCAAAACAACAATGAGATATCATCTCACACTAGCAATAACAGAGAAGTTCAAGAAAGCAGAGGACATGGGCCGGCAACGTCTGGCGCATGGGGTCCCCAGCCGATCTCCTCCCTCCCTGCCTTCCTCGGATGGCGGCTGTTTATGC
>NW_006408830.1:2412527-2414737 GCF_000296735.1 Chrysochloris asiatica
ATCCAGCAAATCCTCTACTTGGTATATATCCACAAGAAATACAATCCAGAACATGAGTAGATATATGCACACCAACGTTTATCACAGCACTACTCACAACAGCAAAAAGATGGAAACAGCCTAAGGGCCCATCAGCTGAAGAATGGATAAACAAACTGTGGTACATACACACAATGGAATATTATGCTACCTTGAAGAATAACAACGAAGCTGCAAGCCACCGCATAGCATGGATGAAACTTGAGGATATGAAGTTGAGTGAAATTATAGTCAGTCACAAAAGGACAAATATTGCATAAGACCATTGTTGTAAAAACTTAAGAAAAGATTTCTATACTAAAAGAAAAAAAATTTTTTGATGGTTACCATGGGTGGCAGGGAGGGGACAGTAAGGCACAGGTTAGGGGATAGTCACATCATAGCTTGGATGATGGGTAGGGGAGGGCAGTACACAAGAAGGGGAAGGGGAGTGGAAGGACAAAGAAGATAGGGAAACACTTAGGTAGGTTTGCATGGGCTAAATGGGTCAGAGGTAAATAGTGATGTATACTCAACCTTGGAACAACAGGGCTCTGTGATACAGGGATCGAGGGATGGTCTAAATAGATATAAAATATGGGAAATAATCTTAAGATGCTTGACTGTCTTGTGGATATTGATTTCCCTTGCTTACTATTGTAAAATAGACATTTAAGTGGGATAGAAAGGAATATGGGGAAACATTATTACAGAAAACTTGTAAGCCCCTGTCTTTAGCTTATAGCTGATTGGAATACCTAAAGGGGTTCTAAAATTTGCCAAGTGAAATGGGCTTCCTGTTGAGTCTTTGTAGAGTATAGGGCCTTAGGTGGACTCCTGAGCCCCATCCAGAACCTTCTGAGGTGGACATTCCCACTTGAAAAGATGTGCAGACCAACCCGGAACGGTTTGAAAGAAAGACCAGCAGGGAAAACAAACAAACAAAAACAACAACAGACTATTTGGCTATTACAAGAACAAGCAAACTGTTTGTCTGGGAGCCATCAAGGCCAACCATCAAGGTCCTTCAGGATAAGCCCCCTTCCAAGATTGAAACTCAAAGGGAACGCACTAGCAAACTTGTCAGGCAGTAATGAAGATATGGGCTGAGTCTGACCATGTTCCATAGACTCTTGTTGACCTTGAGATGAGAGAGAGAAGAGGAAGGGTTGGTTGGTCCAAAGTCTTGGGAGACTTGGGTACTCCTGAGCCCATGGACACTGACCTAGCCATTGGGGACTAGAGCTGAGAGTGAACCATCCAGTTAATACAAAGTGGGGTGTGTGTGTGTGCAAGAATGCCTAAACTTTCAGATAGTACCCATTTGATCTAGTTTGGATGGCTTGCTGATCAGAACTCAACTAGAGAAAGACAAAGAAGTTTGATACAATTTTATGAACTTGACCTTTGCTTATGGATGTAGTTGCTCAAATACCAACCAAGAGGGAAGAAGTCTTCACATCAAGGATGAAGCCTATCCCCTCAGTACACAGGGTTGATAGGGACAGGCTACTTAGATATTGGCTACCTAAAATGGGGGGTAAGGCTATAAAGGCATAAAGTGGCTGGTTTACAAGTTTTCAAGAGTTTAGTTTCAGAATGTGCAGGGGAAGGTAGAATCCCCACTAAATAGTTTTCATCTTTTCTAGATGGGTCTGGTGAAAGGAGTTGGGATAGAATTCTTTTGATTCAATAATGAGTAATTATTATAACTAATTGTGATTGTCACAACTGTAAAGGTAGAAGTTTTGTAATATAAAAGGGGTAGTAGTTAATCTAACATTCCAGGAACAGAGAACCCTAGGACCACCAAGAGAGAAGAGCATGAGTGGAACATGGGATTCTAACTAGAGAAGTAGCGGCACCAGAGATGAGGACATGAAGAGACAAAGCATCTGAGGACTCTAGACTTAGGGAAAGAGAAAGGCTGTGTGCTGGCAGTCTGGAAGCTGGATTGCAGAATATGCCCTTTGGTTGTTTAAATGATTATATATTCCTGCATGTTTTTGTGTACATAAACAAAAAAGGAATAGAGACAAATATTAACTATTGGACCAATGAACAACATCCTTATCAACGGAGAAAAGATTGAAGTTGTCAAGGACTTTATTCTTCTTGAATCAACCATCAACATTCACAGAAGCTGCAGTTAAGAAATCAAATGATGTATTGCATTAGGCAAATCTGCTGCA
>NW_006408830.1:2414837-2422115 GCF_000296735.1 Chrysochloris asiatica
ACAGTGAATAAGGAAGACTGTAGAAGAATTGATGCTTTTGAGTTAGGTGTTGGAGGAGAATACGAAAGTGCCATGGGCTGCCAAAAGAACCAACAGATCTGTATTGGAAGAAGTGCAGCCAGAGTTCTCCTTGGAGGCCAGAATGGCCAAACTTAATCTCTCATACTTCGGACATATTGTCAGGAGGGACCAGTCAGTGGAGAAGGATATCATGTTTGGTAAGGTGGAGGGTCAGAGGGAAAGGGGAAGACTACCAGAGAGATGGATTGGCCAAGTGGCAGCATCGATGGGCTCAAGTGTGGCAACAATTGTGAGGTTGGCCCAGGACTGGGCAGTATTTCGTTCTGTTGTATATAAGGTCACTATGAGTCAGTACCAACTCGATGGCACCTAACAACAACAACAACTGTTAACTGATGGTACATGGAGGTGATTGTAATCATTACAATGAAATAAAATACAATTGGTTGAGTGCAAAGCTGATATTCTGCCATGTAAACTATCAGTCAATTCACAATAAAAGCTTTAAGGAAAAAAAAAAGATAAGAAGCAGGGGGACTAGAGTACTGGAAAGGGAACAAACTGAATGTCATTAAAGAGAATGTTGACTCATTTAGAAAAAAAAAAAAAAGAATGTTGTTGTTAAGTGCTGTAAAGTCAGTTCTGACTCATAGAGACACTTGAGTTGATGGTGAGTTTGAACTGCCAGTGTTGTGGTTAGCAGTCCAGTGCTTGTTCTCCAGCGCCACACCAGGACCCCAATCCTGAGAACTTATAAAGAAGCAAAGAATGAACACATTCTGCTTATGACGCAAACTATTGCTCTGGGACTCCTTTGCTGTGGAATGCAGTGCAATGGCGTCAGCGGCCAGGAGGCTGGAGAGCAGTTAGGAGATAAACATTGGATATCCACAAGTCAGAGGGTCTGTGCTGTCCTCAACTGGAGTCTGCCAATTATCCCTGAGTAGGCAGTCTGGGTCACTTTCCAGCTCAACTGGGAAGGCCTTAAGGAGCCCCAGTGACGCTGTAGAATAAACACTGGGCTGCTAACCACAGGTCAGCAGTTCAAATTCATCAACCACTCCAAGGGAGAAAAAAAAAAAAAGATACTTTAAGTTCTAGTTAAGATTTACAGCTTCAGAAACTTATACCAGGTCACTGGAGTCTTGGTGTGGCACTGTAGGATAAGCACAGGACTGCAAGGTCGGCAGTTCAAACTCACCAGCTGCTCCTCAGAAACCCTATGTAGGATTGCAATGAGTCGGAACCGACTCCATGGCAGTTAACAACAAGGAGACTAATGGCAGTGGAGATTTGGTTTGGTTTCTAGAGCTTCAGTAAGACAAAAGGCAGAGCGGAGGGGATGTCTGGGACCTGGAAGATTCAGGGTCTAACTATAGCCCACGACTCCCCTGAGAACTTTGTCTGGTTTCATTTCTAATCATTCACTCCAACAGACATGTATTGAGTGCCTACTGTGTGCCAGGCTGTATGCCCAAAGTTGTCTAGGAAACCGGGTGGGGTGGTAAGTTTGATTGGAGTAGTTTTCCATGAATGATGCAGAAAGGGGAGCTTGGAGACGTTGACAAATTCTAACCAGACTTGATCTCAAGTACACTGGGGGACCATGGGAAGATTCTGAGCAGGAGGGAAGATGGCCCGATAAGTGTTTTAGAAGGCATGCCCTTATTCTAAAGTGGAGTATAAATTGGAAGGGACAAAAGTGAGGCGGCAAGAAAGAGCTGATGGCATCTTGGGCAAAGGCAGGGACTGAGAGGACAGAGAATGAACAAACTTGAGGAGACTTAGAGCAGAAAGGACAGTCCTTGTGTTTAACTGGAAGTATCCCTCAGTTGCCCATTTAGTGGGAGATAACCAGAGCTGATTCTCTGAACTCCTTGTGTGGCGCTGTAGGATTAGCACAGGACTGCAAACCACAAGATTGGTGGTTCAAACCCACCTGTCTCTCCTCAGTAAACCTTATACAGGTTTGCTATGAGTTGGAATCTACTTGACGGCACTTTAACAACAGCAGATCTCTAAACCAGTTCATTCTGAGAATTCCCCTTTCCACCCCAGATATACTGAATCAGAATCTACATTTTAAGCATCTCCCCAGATGATTCCTATAGATTTGCCTGCAATAATGGGCTCAAATACAGAAATCACTGGAAAGATGGCACGGGATAGGCCACTGTTTAGTACTGTTGTACACAGTATGCTAAGGAGCTCTGGTAGCGTAGAGGTTATGAATTGAGCTGCTAACCTCAAGGTCAGAAGTTCAAAACTACTGTAGGTTCCATGGGAGAAAGATGAGGCTTTCTGCTCCCATTGCGATTTACAGCCTCAGAAACCCTATACAGGGTTGCTATGTGTTAGAACTGACTCCATGGCACACCAACAACAACAACACATGTGATGCTACAAGCGACGTGGAGATTGAAGGAGACAGTACAATCCACAACACCCCACACCTGATTGTGCCCTGTTCCTCCCGGCCGACTGCCCGCCAGGTCTCCCACCTCACCAGGGTCAAAGGCAAAGTCCTCCCTGAGGTCCACCAGGACCTTCATGACCTGCCTGTCCCCGTCCCCACCCTCCCTCTGCTTCCTGGTCTTTGCACTTGAAGTCCTCTCTGTCTAGAATGCCTGCAATGTTCTCCCCCAAATATCAACCAGATATTCCTTACAGCCTTGGCCCCGGAGACCTTCCCCAGCCTTCCATAGATAGCCATGCCTTATCTCTCCACATGACATTTGGCATCATTCCATACCCAAAACCAAACCCACTGCTATTGCTATAAGTTGGAAGCGACTCAAGGGCACCTAATAATGGTATTTTAGGGTGACACAATACAATCAAGTCCTGGTGTAAGTCCTAGTGTGGCGCTGTGGGTTAGTGCACTGGTCTGCAAAGTCGGCTTGAACCTCAAGGTTGGCGGTTCAAGCTCACCAGACACTTGTCGGAAACCCTATACAGGGTTGCTATGGGTTGGAATCGGCTTGATATCACTTAACAACAACAATGAAATCCATGACACCTCTACAGAGGGCGCCTGTGCACACCTAATCAGACCCTGTCCCTCTGCTGACTATCTGCTAAGGTTCCCATCTATTCGGTCTCAGAGCAACCTTACGTTGTTGTTGTTATTAAGTACTGTCAGATCCTGACTCATAGTGGCCCTGTATAGGGTTTCTGAGGAGCAGCTGGTGGGTTTGAACCGCTGACTTTGAGGCTGGCAGCCCATTGCTTATCCTTCAGCACCACACCAGGACTCCATATTGAGGTTGTAAATCTATACAGAGCGGACTGCCTCATCTTTCTCTTACGGAGCTGCTAGTGGGTTTGAGAAGCCTTATGCATAACCCACAGAACCACCCATTTTGACACAATTATACATCTGTTTATCATCTCTCCCTGCTTCCCATCTCACAATCACTCCTAGGATGTCAACTTCTTGAGAACTTGTCCCAGCTGCGTCCCCAGTGCCTACAACAGGGCCTGGTACACAAGAGGTATCAATATAGTCCTGTTGAATGCCTGAGGCTTAGAGAGGTGAGGTCAAGGTCATGTGGCAGCCAATTTACAGAGCTGGGATTTGAACCTAGTCCTTGAATCCAGCCCTATGCTCTCAACCATCCTGCCAGTGACTCTCTCCCCTCCATCCTAATGGAAAGGAGAGACCCCACAGTGAGCAAAGGATTGACTTGGGATCCGCCCCAGTGCCTGTCCTGTGAACTTAACCTGACTTCATTCCCTCACTGGTGGTGTTAAGTGCCGTCTAATTGGTTCTGACTCATAGTGACACTGTACAGGGTTTCCTAGGAACAGATGGTGGGTTTGAACTGCCGACCTTGTGGTTCGGAGTCCAGGGCTGATCCTACAGCGCCTCACCAGGAGTCCTTCGCTGGTGTGGTGGTGGTGGTTATGTGTCGTGGAGCCGGTTCTAACTCATAGTGACCCTGTACAGGGTTTCTGAAGCTGTAAATCTTTATGGGAGCAGAAAGCCTCATATTTCTCCTGCTGAATGGCTGGTAGTTTTGAACTGCTGACCTTGAGGTTCTCAGCCTGACTCATAACCACTATGTTACCAGAGCACTTGCATTTTACTGATAAGGTAGCCAGGACTCAGAGACATGGTCATTGTTCCCTAATGTGACCCTGGAGGCAACCATGGCACAGAACTAAGAGGTCAGGATTTGCATTTTGCTGGAGTCTGTATGCAAATCCCTTGCCCTTTCTGAACCTCAGTTTTCCTTATTCATGAAATGGAGTTAATGACAACATGCTACCGTTGTACCATGCCATCAGCCAATAGCTAATGTTACTGTTGTTGAGTGGTGTAAAATCTGTTTCAACTCACGGCAACCCCATTTATAACTGAACAAAAGTTTGTCCAGTCTTGTGATAGATAGCCTCACTATCATTGCTATATTTGAGCCTCTTATTTCGGCCACCACGAAAATCCACCTTGTTGAGGATCTTCCTCTTTTTTCTGACCATCTACCAAACATGAGAAAAGATTGATGTTGTCAAGGACTTCATTCTTCTTGGATCAACTATCAACACTCATAGAAGCAGTAGTCAAGAGATCAAATGATGTATTGCATTAGGCAAATCTGCTGCACAAGACCTTTTTAAAGTGTTGAAGAGCAAAGATGTCAGCTTGAGGACTAAGGTGCTCCTGACCCAAGCCATGGTATTTTCAATAACCTCATATGCATGCAAAAGCTAGACAGTGAATAAGGAAGATGGTAGAAGAATTGATACCTTTGAGTTATGGTGTTGGAGGAGAATATTGAAGGTGCCATGGACTGCCAAAAGAACCAATAGATCCATTTTGGAAGAAGTACAGCCAGAGTGCTCCTTAGAGGCCAAGATGGCCAAACTTCATCTCTCATACTTTGGACATATTGTCAGGAGGGAACAGTCGCTGGAGAAGGATATCATGTTTGGTAAGGTGGAGGGTCAGAGAAAAAGAGGAAGACCCCCAGTGAGATGGATTGGCCAAGTGGCAGCATCGATGGACTCAAGTGTGGCAACAGTAGTGAGGTTGGCCCAGGATCGGGCAGTGTTTCATTCTGCTGTGCATAAGGTCACTATGGGTCGGTGTTGACTCGATGGCACCTAACAACAACCAAACATGATGTCCTTCTCCAGGGACTGGTCTCTCCTGATAACATGGCCAACACTTGCCGACCTCACTTCTAAGGATCATTTTGCTGTACTTCTTCTAACACAGATTTTTGGTTGTTGTTTTTCTGGCATACCATGGTTTATTCAATATTCCTTGCCAATGTTGTTATTGTTGTTAAGTGCTGTCGAGTCGGTTCCGACCCATAGCGACCCTGTACAGGGTTTCCGAGGGTGTAAATCTTTACGGGAGTAGAAAGCCTCATCTTTCTCCCGCGGAGCGTCTGGTAGTTTCGAACCGCTGACCTTAAGGTTCACAGCCCGATCCTTGCCAATACCATAATTAAATTCCTCAATTCTCTTTCAGTCTCTTTATTCATTGTCCAGCTTTCACATACTTATGAAGCTAAATATTGTTACTAGCAAATAACAACAGCACCAAAACCATAGTGTTCTTACCACCACCGAGATGTCTTCTTCTACCAAAAGGAAAAAGATTTTAGCTGAAGAAATTCTTTCTTTCTCGAGCTTCAAAGCATCAACAGAGAAAATTTAGCTTCCAGCATTAGTAGGCAAATGTTCTAGAAAACCATCTGTCTTCTTTTCTTCTTTGTGCTGTTGTAACAAAAACACAAGTGGTTGACTTGAACAAACAGAATTCTATATTCTCAGTTTGTTGCTATGATTGTTGTTAAGTGCCAGGAAGCTGTTCCTGACTCATAGTGACCCAGTTTAGGTTGTAAGTCTCCGAGGGAGCAGAAAGCCTCATTCTTTCTCCAGTCCTTACAGTTTAGGAGGTTAGAAGTGTCCCAATTCAGGGCTCAGGATGGAGTGAAAGGCTGTCTCTGCTCTGGAAGAAAATCCTGGTCTCAGATTCTCTGGTTCGGGCATCTATTGGTTCTTGACCTTTTCCATGTCACAACTCTCTTTCCCCCATTGTGCCTCTGTGTCTAATCTGCTTTTTTTTAGATCTCAAAAGAGCTTCTTCTTAAAACACACCGTGCACTGACATTACAGAGTGTGGGGCCGTGAATTAGGACTATTACATGGTCTTTGTAACTCCCATGGAATGATTGGGTGGTGGTGGTGGTTATATGCCTTGGAATCTGTTTTAACTCTTGACGACCCTGTATAGGGTTTCCAAAGCTGTAAATCTTTATGGGAGCAGAAAGCCTCATTTTTCTCCTAAGGAGTGGCTGGCTGATTCGAACTACTGATGTTGCAGTTAGCAGCCTAGTTTGTAATTTACTATGCTTCCAGAGGTCTTCGAATGACGATTCAATGGTGGTGATTGTGTGCCACCAAGTTGGTTCTGTATAGGGTTTCTGAGGCTAGAAATCTTTACTAGAGCAGAAAGCCTTATCTTTCTCCTACAGAGTGGCTGGTAGATTTCAACTACTGGCCTTGTGGTTAGCAGCCCAGTTAGTAATCCGTTACACTACCAGGGTTCTTTTGAATGATTAGGTTGTTGTTGTTAGGTGCCATCGAGTTCTTTCTGACCCATAGTGACCCTAGGCACAACAGAACGAACCACCGCCTGGTCCTGCGCCAGTCTCACAATCTTTGTTCTCTTGAGCCCATTGCTGCTGCCACTGTGCTAATCCATCTTATTGGGGGTCTCCCCCTTTTTTGCTGATCCTGCACTTTACCAAGCATGATGTTCTTCTCCAGGGACCGCTCCCTCCTGACAATATGTCCAAAGTATGAGAGATGAATGGAGTCCTGGTGTGGCACTGTGGACTAATGTGCAGGCCTGTGAAGTCAGTTTGAGCTGCAAGGTCAGTGGTTCGAACTTACCAGCTGCTCCTTGAAAACCTTGCACAGGAGGGGAAGACACATGCATGATCTGGAGAGAATGAAAAGTGATAACATTGCATATGAAAGGAAGAAGGTTGAGATATATATGACTTCTAAGTGTATGAGGGATGTATGAACTAGTTTTAAAATGAGGTTTTATTGAGTCTAGATGAATGCAAATCAGAACCAATGATCCCGTGTCTGACTTTACCAGTGTGATCTGCCTGTGAAAGCCAGTTCACACAACCCTTGATTTCTTTGTTTTTATTACTATTATTATTTTTGTTGTTGTTTTTATTTGGGGTTTCTTGTGTTTTTGTTCTTCTTTTGCAACTCCCCACACTAAAA
>NW_006408830.1:2424560-2426192 GCF_000296735.1 Chrysochloris asiatica
TGATCCACACAATCGAAAACCTTTGCCTAGTCAATAAAGCAAAGGTAAACATCTTTCTGATATTCTCTGCTTTCAGCCAAGATCCATCTGATGTCAGAAATGACACCTCTTGTTCCACATCCTTGTCTGAACCCGGCTTGGCCTTCGGAAGTTTCCTTCAATGTACTGTCACAGCCATTTTTGAATTATCTCTAGCAAAATTTTACTTGTGATAATATTGCCTTGTGATTTCTGCATTCTGTTGAGTCACCTCCTTTGGAATGGGAACACATATGGATTTCTTCCAATCAGTTGGCCAGGTAGCTGTCTTCCAAATTTCTTGGCAAAGATGAGTGAGTGCCTCCAGTAGTGCATCAATTTATTTGAAATATTTCAATATGTATTCCACCAATCCTCAGAGCCTTGTTTTTTGCCAATGTCTTCAGTGCACCTTGGACTTACTTTTTCCTTCAGTATCATTGACTCTTAATCATATGCTACTTCTTGAAATGGTTCAACATTGACCATTTCTTTTCATTACAGTGACTTGGTATATTCCTGCCATCTTCTTTTGATGCTTTCTGCATCATTCAATATTTTGCCGAAAGAAGCCTTCAGTATTACAAATAGGCTGTACAAGACTGTAACGTGGGACCTGGTTAGTTCTGTCATCCTGCTGAGTTTAAAAGGATCCATCTCAAAAGCAGCAACAGAGGATCTCAAGACCATCAAGAAAGGAGAGCCACATGGAGAGTAATCCTGTGGCCCATAAGGTCCCTTCAGGGAGAAGTGACAATGGCAGAGGTGGCAGCAACATGGAGAGACAAGGCAGTGGGCTTTCTGGTCCACTAAATGAGTAAAGCTGAGTGCTTTGGGCAAGGAGCTAGGCTTGCAGAACTAATGCCCTTTGGGCATTTATCAGCAGAGCTAGAGGAACTTGTGACACTTCTAAGCAAGGCAGATGCCAAGGGGCCACATGTCTGAGAGGCTGAGGACCAGAGAGAGATGTGCCTGGGTTACAGCTAACAAGTGGCTGTCCTGACCACAGAACGTATGCTAAGCATTTCTGATCCTGAATTGTAACCTGTGAAGTTCCCTGTAACCTCAGAATCGTGAATAAACGTTCTGTGAGTTCTGTGTGGTCACTGCAACAAATTATCAAACCCAGCAGAGAAGTAGAGCGTGCCATGGAGGGGCAATTGGTGTCAGAATTGATCAAGAAGGTTGCAGCGTGAAGGCATATCTAACCTTCACTGCACAAGGATAGACCTTGGGCTAATGTGGAATCTGATTCTCCTTCTCCCTTGTGAAGCTGGAGAAGGTCAGACATGCCCCCATGTTGTCGAACAGAGAAAATCCTATTTTCAAATAGGATTGCATCCAAATGCATAACCACCCCCACTTTAAACAACAACAACAACAACAACCCCCCACCCACCACCAAATCCACTGTCATCAAGTTGATTCTCACTCCTAACAACCCTATATAGGGTTTCTGAGACTGTATATCTTTACCCAAACAGACAGGCTCATCTTTCTCCTATGGTGCAATTGGTGGGATTGAACTGCCAACCTTGTAGTTGACTGTCCAACATCTAACCCACAATATTACTAGGGCACTGTAGGGGTTAGGATTCCAACATATGTTTTGTG
>NW_006408830.1:2428177-2434581 GCF_000296735.1 Chrysochloris asiatica
TTCTGCTGTGCATGGGGTCGCTATGAGTCGGTTCCGACTCGATGGCACCCGACAACAACAAGAAGCAGTATGGTGATAAGATGTTGTTTTTAACAAAATATTATTATATATAACACCAAAATCATGACCAGCAGAAGACAAAATAGGTAAACGGGATCTCATAAAAATTCAATTAATTAGTTTTGTTCATCAAGGGACTTTATCAACAAAGAGATGAGACAACCTACAGGCTGGGAGAAAATCATGTATCTGAAAAGGGTCTAATATCCAAAACACAATTCAAAAGACAACAACAACAACATCTACAGCCTAACAACAAAAAGATAAACAGCTCAATCAAAGAATGGACAAAAATACTGGAAAGACATTTCAACGAAAGGACATACAAAATGATGTTTGAGTCTGTTTCAACTCATAGCGACCCTCTTACAACAAAAGGATTCGCTAGCTGACCCTGTGCTATCCTCACAATCTCTGCCATGTTTGAACCCATTGTAACCACGATGTCAGTCCGTCTCATGCAGGGCCTTCCTCTTTTTCACTGAGCCTCTATTTTACCAAACATGATGTTGTTCGCCAGGGACTAGTCACTCCTAATATGTCCAGTGACATGAAATCCTGCCATCCTCACTCCTAAGGAGCATTCTGGTTGACTTCTTCCAAGACAGATTTGCTCATTGTTCTGGCAGTTGATGATACTTTCAGTATTCCTTGCCAATACCATAACTCATACCAGTGAACCAGAATTCAAATGCGTCATTAGGGAGATGCAAATCAAAACCGTATTAAGATGCCACCCGACACCAGCTAGAATGACAATGATTAAAACCCACACACAGAGAACACAATAGGTGTTGACAAGGATGTGGAGAAATTGGAACCCTAGACCATTACTGATGGGAATGCAAAATAATGCATCTACTGTGGAAAACAGCTTGGCAGTTCTTAAACAAGTGGAACATAGAGTTACTCTATAATTCAAGAATCCCAATTCTAGGTTTATACCCCAAAGCAGGACTGTCAACAAAAACCTACATTTTGGTGCTTATTTTAGCACTTTTCAAAATAGCCAAAGGTGGAAACAATCGAAAGGTCCATGAATGCATGGTTAAATAAACACAGTGAAGTACACATACAGTGGACTATAGTTCAGCCATAAAGAGAAAGGAAACTGAGGGTGTGGTGCTGCAGGGTAAGGCACTAGACCACAGGTCAGTTTGAACTGCAAGGTCGGTGGTTCAAACTCACCAGCTGATCCTCCAAAACCCTATACAGGATGGCTGTAAGTCAGACCAACTCAACGCCATTTAACAACAACAATTACCACAGTAAGATTTGTTGTTGTTGTTGTTGTTGTTAGGTACCATCAAGTTGGTGCCGGCTCATAGCAACCTTATACACAGCAGAGCGAAACACTGCCTGATCCTGGGCTTGAGTCCATTGATGCTGCCACTTGGCCAATCCATCTTGTTGGGGGTCATACCACCTGGCAAAAGTCAGGAGTGGAGTGTGTTCTTTGGACCTGGAACCCCTGCATTCTGAAGCTCCTAGATCTAGGCGAAGACTGGAGCCAAGACACAGAGAGAACTCCAAGGAATGCTGGGCCTACAGACACTGAAGGAAGGCAAGGACTTTTCTCTAGAGCGGGCAAAGAGAGTAGGCCTATGCCTGGAGTGAGCACTCTGAATTTGAACTTCTAGCCTCCTAGTCTGTGACAGGATAGATTTCTGTTTGTTAAAGCCAGAAGAGAGAGAGAGAGAGAGAGTCCTGATTCGTGCCACAGCATGTGAAAACTTTGAAAACATCATACGGAGTGAAATGAAGTCAGTCACAAAAGGACAAATACTGTAAGATCTCATGTATATGAAAGAGGCAAATGTAAAGAAACCAAAGCTTACGATTGGTTACCAAGGTTGGGAGTGAGGGAATAGAGGAAGTTGTTGCTTAGTGGGCTCTGAGTTTCTGTTAATGGTGATTTGGAAAAGTATAGCTATCATGCTGCACAACATGAAGAACATGATCAATGTCACTGAATTATATGTGTAAAAATTGCTAAAATGGTAAAAAAAATGCTCAAGTGATAAATGTTTCATTACATATACTTTCACCACAATTAAAAAAACAACAGTAAAAACTATAGAAAGGACTGTGGAACTGTAAGTGTGTTCTTAGCCAGGACGTGCTAAGAGCCGACGAAAAGTATAAGCTGGAGCCGGAAACCTTCAAAAGAATTTTCTCATCCACCCCCTCAGTCTTCTGGGTTGGACTTCTAGGTGAAAGCAGATCTCTCCTCCCCAGAGGCGGCAGGCTGCTCCCCCTGCTGGCCAGCCTGAGTACGACCATTGTGCATTATTATCAGTGCCATCTGCAGGTTATAGAGTCTTACGGTGGCTTGGTGGCCCAGTGAGTTAACTGCTCAGCTAGTAACTGGAAGGTTGGTGATTCATATCCACCAGCTGAATCTCCACAGAAGAAAGCTGTGGTCATCTGCTTCCGTAAAGATGATAACTTTAGGAACCCTATAGAGTAGGTTCTACTCTGTCCTATGCTTGTTGATAAATGTTGATTCTGTTCTGACCCATAGCAACCCTGTATAGGGTTTCTGAGGAGCATCTGCTAAATTTGAACTGCCGACTTTGTGGTTCAAATCAAGTTTGCAGTCCAGCGCATTAACCCTCAGCGCCACACTCGGTCCTACAGGCTCACTATGAATTGGAATTGACTGCAACAGCTTGAGGTATTTTGGTTTTTTTGTTTTGTTTTGGTGGGGGACATTAAAGGAACCCTGGTAGTGCAGTGGTTAAGCACTTGAATGCTAACCAAAAATTAGGTTTGAACCCACCACAGCTGTTCCTTGGGAGAAAGATGTGGCTTGGAAACCCTATGGGACAGTTCTACTCTATCATTGTGAATTGGTATTGTCTTTTTGGGCCATTGAGAAAAACAGTCTTTCTGATTCCCGGGCATTGCCTAGGACAACATTAAGGCGAGAGTCTCTGAACCTGTTTAGCGGGGTAGTGGGGAGAAACCTCCAAGTCATTCTGAACTTGGATCTTCTCCACCCTACAGTCCATTGGGAGTTACCTTTTGGTAACTCTTACAACCCACCCATCCCACTCCTCAGCCTAAAATTTACCCCAAAATTAAAACATTTAGATTGTGAGAACTGAATAAATATGGTGAAAGGATCCAACTCTGACATACACCTTTCCTGACTCTGAACTACACAGTATCCTTGCTCTATCCCTACAACTGCCCTACCAGACCTGACTGAGGAGAACCTATTCCCGCTTGCCTTGTCCCCACGATAACTTCACCCCAGGAGGAGATGCAGCTCCTGGCCAGCACGTCCACGGCCAGGGTGAAACTCCTGCACAACTGCAGTAGCAACAAGTCCCCTACACCAGCACTTCACACCACAACCTGCTTAACAGGTTGATCCACTGGCAGCTGCTCTTCCTCAAGGTGTATGGGGGATGAAATCTGCTGCCCGTCTTTCTACGGGCAGGGCCGCAAAATCGCTGAGCTGTGCAGTATCTCCATTGTTTATGCCTTGGAAGAGAAACAGCCCAAGGTGGAATTCCTAGAGACTCGGATCTTTGAGGAAACCCTGAACATCAGGATCTACAAGACTTCCCAGGGCCCAGACCCTGCCGTCCCGGAGGTGGTGAGGCAGGCTAAGGGGAGGATGAGGAGAACCGAGAGCACTGTGTCCGTAGACCCATGTCCCGCACCACATCACCCATGCATGATGAGCATCCTCATGGCCAACAAATCATCTTCAAGGACTGACCTCTGACCTGTTCCCTGCCTTCTTCTTTCCCCTGGGACTTAGTACCATTTTTCTTTTCCTTCTATTCCCAGACCTTTGCCCCTACTCTGGTGGCCACATCGTGGGTCTTCCTTTTGTCCTTTCATTGTATGGTACACTTTACATGGTTCCTTTCCACTTGTTCCCACCTCAGTGCTCATTCCAGATGAGCCCTTCAGAAGTTCTATATTCATCTACTCATCTCCATTTCTGTCCTGCTATCATTCCTTTAAGGAGCTTTGGTAGCATAATAGTGGTTAGAAGTCAGGCTGCTAATCTCAAGGTCAGCCATTCAAAACTACCAGCTGTTCCACAGAAGAAAGAAGAGGCTTTCCGCTTCCAAAACAATTTAACAGCTTTGGAAACCCTATGCAGGGTCGCTGTGAGTCTGAACTGACTCCACGGCACACCACCACCACCATGATGCTAATGAGGTCAGATGCCATCTCTAGAACTGGGTTGTACTTTTGAATTGACTCTTTTGAGATATAGAAGGAGAGAGAAGTGAGTAGAGAAAGAAGGACTAAGGAATAGACCCAGGAGTAGAGTGGGTCCTTTGGACCTGGGGTTTCTGCAATGTGAAGCAAACAGATTCAGGGGCAGATTAATGCCAAGACATATAGAGAGCTCCAGATCTGCAAGGAATTCTGGGCCTACAGATGCTGAAAGGAGACCAGGACCATTCCCTGGAGCTGGCCCTCTGAATTCGGGCTTTCAGCCTCCCAAACTGTGAGAGAGCACATTTTGGTTCATTAAAGCCAACCACTTGTGTTGTTTGTCATATAGCGACACTAGAAATCTAAAACAGATACTGTTTGATAATTTCCACATTCTGTTGGATCACTTCTCTTTGGAATGGACACAAATATGGATCTCTTCCAGTCAATTGGCCAGGCAGCTATCTTCCAAATTTTGAGGCACAGACAAAGGAGCCCTTCCAGTATTGTGTCAATTTGTTAAAACATCTCAACTGATATCCCATCAATTCCTGGGGTCTTGTTTTTCATCAATGCTTCATGAACTTGAACTTCTTCCTTTAGTATCATTGGTTCTTCATCATAGATTACCTCCTGAAATGGTTGAATGTGGACCAAGTCTTTTGGCTACATTAATTCTGTGTCACTGTATCAGAAAAAGAGATACTGCAAAGTTTAAAATCAAGGAAAGGCATGCATCAGGGTCACATTCTTTCACCATACTTACTGAATTTGTATGCTAAGCAAATATTCTGAGAAGCTGGATTATATGGAGAACATGGCATCAGGCCTGAAGGAAGTTTCACTAACAACATGCAATATGCAGATAACACAGCTTTGCTTGCTGCAAGTGAAGAGGGCTTGAAGCACTCACTGATGATCAAAGACTTCAGCATGGATTACAACTCAATGTCCAAAAAACAAAAGCCCTCAAACTGGACCAATAAGCAACGTCATGATCAGTGGAGAAAAGATCGAAGTTTCCAATGATGTCATTTTACTTGGATCCACAATCATGAAAGTAGCAATCAAGAAATCACACGACATATTGCATTGGGTAAATCTGCTGCAGAGACCTCTTTAAATTGTTAAAGAACAAAAATGTTAGAGGATTCATGCCCACCAGACCCAAACCATGATATTTTCAACCACGTCATATGCATGCAAAAACTTTACCACGACTAAAGACTAAAGAAGAATTGGTGCTTTTGAATTCTACGGTGTTGGTAAAGAATACTCCATAGACCATGGATTACCAGAAGAATGAACAAATCTGTCTTGAAAGAAGCAAAGCTAGATGCTCTGTAGAAACAAGGACATGTTCTAAGGAGGGACCTGTCTCTGCTGAAGGACATCATGCTTGGTAAAGTGGAAGGTAAGAGAGAAGAAGGAAGACCCTTAATTAGATGAATTGACACAATGGTTGCAACAATGACCTCAAACAGCAATGACTTTGAGGATGGCATAGTGCCAGACAGCGCTTGTTCTGTTGGACATAAGGTCAGTATGAGCTGAAACTGACTTGATGGCACTTAGCAACCACAGCCACAAAGGTGTGAGGTGGCATAGCATAGCGGTCAAGTGCATACTTTAGGATCAGACTTCTGTTTTCTAATTTGTAGGATAGGGCTGTTTGATCATAGAGAGGTAACGTGGGTGTTGTTGTTGTTACGTGCCTTGGAGGCAGTTCCAACTTATAACGACCCTATACACAACTCTATGATGATACACCACCTGGTCCTGCACCATGCTCACAATTATTGCTACGCTTGAGCCCCTTGCTGCTGCCACGGTGCCAATTCATCGCGTTGGAGGTCTTCTTCTTTTTCACTGTCCCTTCACACAAGCATGATGTCCTTCTCCAGTGACTTGTCCCTCCTGATAATATGTCTGAAGTATGAAAGATCAAGTCATCCTGACCTCCAAGGAGCACTCTGGCTGCACTTCTTCCAACACAGATCTGTTGGTTCTTTTGGCAGCCCATGATACTTCTAATATTCTCCTCCAACACCACAACTCAAAGGCATCAATTCTTCTACGCTCTTCCTTATTCACTGTCCAGCTTTCGCATCCATATGAGGTTATTGAAAATACCATGGCCTGGGTCAGGCACACCT
>NW_006408830.1:2436066-2440993 GCF_000296735.1 Chrysochloris asiatica
ATGTATCAAATCTGTTCTTCAGATGATCTCTAATTCAGGTGGGATATATTCAAGGTCATATTTTGACTATTGTGGACTTGATTTCATTTTCTTCAGCTTCAGTTTGAATTTGCATATGAGTAATTGATGGTCTGTTCTACAGTCTGCCCCTGGCTTTGTTTTGACCGATGATATGGAGCTTTTTCATCTTCTCTTTCCGTAGATGCAGTCAATTTGATTTCTTTGTATTCCATCTGGTGAGGTCCATGTGATAGTCATCTCTTATGCTGTCTAAAGAAGGTATTTGAAATGAAATAATTGGTTTTGCAGAATTCTATCATGTGTTCTCCAGCATTATTTCTATAACCAAGGCCATATTTTCCAACCACTGATCCTTCCTCTTTGCTCCCAACCTTTGCATTCCAATCACCAATAATGAGCAATACATCTTGATTGCATGTGGTTTTGTTTGTTTGTTTGTTTGTTTTTTGTTAACACACACACAATTTTATTCCAAAACACATGGGGTTATAATGAGTTGGAGTTATGTGGATCATGACAAGCTATGGACAATATTGTGAAGTATGAGTATTCTGGAACACTCCAACTGGTTAGGCTGTTATAAATCTGTGAATGGATTTTTCTTTTTGTGACAGAATAGGAAAATAATTAAACCAATCCTTACTTATACAAGAGAACTTAAATTTCAATTAGGGCCAAATTTTCATTGATGTGATTCCCAATTCATTCAATGTTGAGATGAGCTAATTTATTTCACACATATTTTGCACAATTAGAGATAAAGAAGCTGCTGTTTTTATGCTGTTGCTTGATTGCATATTTGATCAATTTCAGATTGAAGAAGTTGGTAGAATTCTTCTATTTCATCCTCACTGGCTTTAGTAGTTGATGCGTAAATGTGAATAATAGTGGTATTAACTGGGCTTCCCTGTAGGAAACCTTACACAGGATTAATTTGAGTTGGAACCAACTCCACAGTATTTAACAACAACAACATAGTTACAGCTACCCATTTATTCTAATCAGAAAAGATGTTGTTGTTATGCGCCATTGAGTCAGTACTGATGCATAACGACCCTGTATTTTTTTTTCAAGGAGTGACTGGTGGGTTTGAACTGCAGGCCTCGCAGTTAACAGCTAATCCTATGGTGCCACACACTTCCAGAAGAGACATAAACTCTCCAAGACACTCGTCAAACAAAGTCTGAGAGGTCATTGTCCCCATGGATATGTCTCCTTCTCCCTACAAGTATGTTCTCAGTTTTCCTGGAAGCCCCAAAGAGAACTCAAAGGCTTAACATCCCTTAGTCATTGGGGACCCATGCATACACGTGGCTGGGCTTTAATGCACAGTCACGATCTATCCAATCCGTAACTATTCATGACTGGATCCTACCTCCCTTCTTGAGGCCTATTGCCAGGGTGGGGTCTGTGTTGTCGTTAAGTTTTATCCAGTTGGTTCCAGCTCATAGTGACCTGGGATAGGGTTTCTGATTAGTGGCTGGTAGGGTTACACCGCCAGTCTTGCAGTCAGCACTTATCCTGTAGGACCACACCAGAACTCTGGGACTGTGTAGCCCCCTATTGATTTATGCATAGCACTTAACAACAACAACAACAACAAAGCATTGCCTAAGGAGCCCTGGTGATGTTATATATAGGTTACGCAGTAGATGGCTAACTCAAGGTTGGCAGTTCAAACCCATCAGCTCCACGGGAGAAAGATGGGATTTCCTGCTCCCGTAAAGATTTGTTGTTAACTGCCATCAAGTCAGTTTCAACTCTTAGCAACCTTGTATAGGGTTTCTGAGGAGTGGCTGGTGGACTGGAACCTCTGACCTTGAGGTTAGCAGTCCAGTGCTTATCCTGCAGCTCTATACCAGGACTTCCCTGTAAAGACTTACGGCCTTGGAAACCCTATACAAAGTCACATGTGTTGGAATCGACTTAGTGGCAGTTGGGTAAGCATTACCTGGCTATTTTATGAAACAAAAGTCTCTTGATTGCTGGCAAATTCCAAGAACTATTTGCAGAAACCAGAGGTAAAAGGTCATATAAGTGCTTTGTCCCCCAAATTGATCATGGGTTTGTCATAGGACTGTTGGAAATTTGAATGAATATGTAAAGCATTTAGAATGCTACCTGACACAGAGCAGAGTTCAAATACCACCAGCGTTGAGAATTTGTTTCATTTCTGTCTTTGTCATTGGGTGGTGAGCTCACTAGGACTATCCCAGTCCCACTACATCCCAAGTGGGCCATTCCAACAGAAGATGCCCAATAAATGTAAGCTCAGTTGGTTTGTGGATCCAAGTCAAATGAAAGCTCTCAGAAGTGAGGATGTGACGCTTTGTTGTCACCCTGACTTTGAACATGTTATCAGGAGGGACCAGTCCTGGAGAAGGACATCATGTTGAGTAAAGTAAAGGTGAAACAGGGTAGAGAGGAAGTAAAACTGCTGATCCATTGCTAAGCTCTGAAAACAAGCTCTGGTATCAGTCAGTTTGCTCGAGCCAAAGGTACGCAGTGTACCCTGAAATTCCCCTGCCCTCATTAAAACCTTCGGAGTCCTGGTGTGGCGCTGGGGGCTAATGCGCCAGACTGCAAAGCCATTTGAACTGCAAGGTCAGCGGTTCAAGCTCACCAGTTGCTCCTCGGAAACCCTATACAGGGTCGCTATGGGTCGGAATCGAATCGACGACACTTGACAACAACAACAACATTAAAACCTTCAGGCACCGTTTAGACATCATTTTCTGCACATACGTGTATGTAAGAGTCATACAACTAAACTACAGTATGCATGTGCAATGTGTTGCATGCACATCCTTAATTGGAAGGCATCGAAAAGCCCACCCAGTTTCCCGGTCAGGGTGCTGGATCTGAGGTCTAACCTCCTCTCCTCACCTGGTCAGAAGAGACTAAAACCTGCTTTTACTTCTCACCTGGGTGTCTTGTCATTGGTCTGTTAAAGTTGCACCAGCAGAAGTTACCCCTACTGTGTAACAGAGGGTCAGTGAAAAAGAGGAAGACCCTCAATGACATGGATTGGCAACAATGAGTGCCTGCAAAAATGGGCTCAAGTACAGCATGGGTTGTGAGAATGACGCAGAACTGGGCAACTCAACAGCACCTAACAACAACAACAACAGATTGTTTCCAACTGTTTGCCTTTCTGAAATGAGCATAAGACCCTCTCCCCACATCCCACAGCCACAAGCCCCAAGTGAGCTGTGAAGGTGAGAACTCCCCGTGGGTTCCAGTTCTTCCTACCAAGGGGAGCTCCCAAGGGGCCAAGTGAGGCAGAGCTGAATTAACTCACCAGGGACAGTCTGGCATTTACTCAGCAATAGATATCTCCAGCAAATGCCAACTGGTGAGTCAGAAAGATGCCCTTTGAAGTGGAACAATCCTATTGTAAATAAAGAATTAAAAATCCAAATTGTATATTCAGTGAAGTCCTGATGTGTTCGTTGCTGTAGGATCAACACTGGACCACTAACTGCAAGGTCGGTGGTTCAAACCTGCCAGCTGCTCCTTGGAAACCCAATACAGGGTCGCTGTGAGTTGAAGCCCCTAGAAGGCACCTGACAACAATTGCATGGCTAATTAAAAAGAGGTGGGATTTCCCCCCAACCTGGATATCCGTGATTCTCTTCTCAAAACACCCAGTTTATGAGATGCACAATACCATCTTATTATGCCTTGTATTTCCTTATTAATTCATGTTTTTAAAAATTATTTATTGAATGCTCTCTCTATACTGATAATGTCTGTTGTTATTGTTAAGTGCCATTGAGTCAGTTCTGATTCATAGCGACCTTGTATAGGGTTTCCGAGGGGCAGCCGGAGGGTTTGAACCACCGACCTTGCAATTAGCAGTCCAGTGCTTATCTTACAGGGCTGTATTAATATTTATTGCTATTTATCATGCTGGACACCATTCTAAATTTGACCCAGATAATCTCATTTAATCCTTATAACAACTTTCTGAAGTACATACTATTATCAACATCCTGGTAGATAAATGAGGAAACTGAGGCCCAGAGGGGCAGAGTAAATTCCTAAGGGCACACAGCTTACAAGAGACAGAGCAGGAATTGGAACCCAAATACTCAAACCTGAAATGGAATCCTGGTGTGGCACTGTAGGATAAGCACTGGACTGCTAACTGAAAGGTCAGTGGTTCAAACCCATCACTCACTCCTTGGAAGCCCTATTTGTTGTTAAGTGCTGTGTAGTCAGTCCTGACTCAAAGTGACCCTGCGTCCCAGGTCACCCATCAGGGAACACAATAACAACAGCACCTACTTCCAAGGATGGGAGCACAGGTTTCAGACCATTAGTCCAGCATCTGGCACACAGTGAGAGTGCCAAGAAACTCACACCAGTGTGCTCTCAGATTTTTAGAGAGAATCCCAGAAAAACAATACCTACCAAGGCAGCCTGCAGAAGGAAATTCCTGCTCTGGGCGGGATCGGTTTTCATGACCCCTGAAGTCCTGGCTAAGTTTCGGGTCACAGTGCTCTTTGTTTCCCTCAACACTCTCTTCCTTCTCAGGTCCAAGATGAGGTCTTGGTTTCCAGTATCCCTGCCAAGCCCAGCAAGGAGCGTCTACTGATATCGCTAGAAAACCCTCCCTAAGAATGCATCAACGCTCACGGAAGCAGCAGCCAAGAAATCAAACAATGTATTGCATCAGGCACATCTGCTGCAAAAAATCTTTTTAAAGTGTTCAAGAGTGTTGGGGTTTGCCCTCGACATAGTTGTGTTGTTCACGAGTGTTTGGTTCACGAGGAGGGGAGATCCAGAGGCGATAGGGATAGTGAAAGAATACACAGACAAACAGAAGAAGGGAGACAATGAGGCACCCCAAAGCCAGGGTGGATACATCACTGGTGGGCAGGCTTGGGACTACAGGCATCAT
>NW_006408830.1:2441634-2443455 GCF_000296735.1 Chrysochloris asiatica
CAGTTTGAGGACTAAGGTGCACGGGACCCAAGTCAGGATATTTTCAAATAGTTTCATATGCATGTGGAAGTTGGACAATGAATAAGGAAGACAGTAGAAGAATTGATGCATTTGAGTTATGGTGTTGAAGAAGAATTTTTAAAGTACCACGGACTGCCAGGAGAACAAACTAATCTGTGTTGGAAGAAGTACAGCCAGAAATGTTCCTTGGAAGCCAGGATGGCCAGACTTTGTTTCTCATACTTCAGACACAGTATCATGAAGGACCAGTCCCTGGAGAAGGACATCATGCTTGGTGGCATAGTGGTTACGAGTCGTGTGCTAACCTCAAGGTCATCAGTTTGAAACTGCCAGCTGTTTCACCAGAAAAACATGAGGCTTTCTGCTCCCATAAAGATTTACAGCCTTGGAAACCCTATGCAGGGTCGCTATGAGTCGGAACTGACTCCACGGCACACCATCACCAGAGTAGTCCGTGATCAAGAGGAAGGCCCCCAACTCTATGGATTGTCACAGTGGCAGCAGCTAGAGGCTGTGATTGAGATTGTGAGGATGCTCCCATCCTGGCTTCTAAGGAGCATTCTGACTGTACTGCTTCCAACAGATCCTTTTGTTCTTCCAGCTGTGTTTCTTTCTGTTATGTATAAAGTCACTAGGAGTTGGAACTGACTTGAAGGCACCTAACAGCCAAAACACACAGCAACAAGGCAGCAGACCCCTGAACAACCTTTTATTAATTAGCTAAGTTTTAAATTGACAAGTGTGTGTTTATTTACATGACATTTTTCTCTAAACACTTCTTACTCTCTGATAAGAGAGGCTTATATGTTAAAACCAAACCAAAAAAACCAGTTGTATAGAGTCGACTCTGACTCACAGTGGCCCGGGTGTGTCAGAATAGAACTTCAATGTGTAAGTGTTTCCACACTGGTTTTCCGGAAGTATATTGCCAGGCACCTCTGGGAAGGTGGTGATTTGAACCTCCAACCTTTCAGTTAGTGGTTGAGGGGCTTACCTGCATCACCAGAGACTCCTTTGGATTACCATATTGTGGTTTTAAGTGCCATCAAGTTGGTACTGACTCATAGAGACCCTGTATAGGGTTTCTGAGGAGCGGCTGCTGAGTTTGAACCACCAACCTTGTAGTTTTTCTGTGTTTGGGAGCCATGGAACGCTTCTCAGCAGTATTTTTGCAAAAGAAAATTTAACAGTGAGATAATGCTACAATATTCAAGAGAAGTGGCCCTTAGTTGTCCTTCTAGTGTGGAATAAACTCATTCCTATGGCTCAACTTTCAGTCGAACAATAGACAGGACTGTAAGCTGAGCAACAACACTAGGGAAGTACCACTCCTGACAACAATCAGCTCCTGAGATCAAAGGGGCAGTGTTTGCCAAGGGATAAAGCTCAGAAGGCAGGTATGGATCGGAAAGAAGGACAAATGGAGAGGCAAACACAGAGAGGAAGTAAGAAGACGACTGTTACATCGTGAGGACTGCAATCAATGCCACAAAACAAACATGTAGGAATTGCTGAATGGAAAAAATCAATCTGCTCTGTAAACTTTCACTCAAATCACAATAAAAAGTAAAAACACAAAAAACTCAAAAGATGCGTGATACATCGCTTGGATGAGCTGAAACATACACTGCTATGTGGTAAGCTTTTTAGGTAGAAAGTGCAATACACCCTTTGGTTGGTTGATGATGCATGGAGGGATGGTATTTAGAGTTTACTACCTGCATGAATTTAGGTCAAGTTCATCAAACTGTGGCAATTTACCCTCATTTCCTTTATCAAAATTTGTTTTGTTCTTCCCTT
>NW_006408830.1:2459050-2465949 GCF_000296735.1 Chrysochloris asiatica
CCCCCCCACACACATACTCTTAAACTAAACTCCCTCTTGAAAACTTGTAAGCCTGTCATTTCATGCCTTTATCACCCCTCATTTAAGGGGATAGTTAAAAAGGCCTTTTGCATCAGATTTGCCCAAAGCAATACATCATTTGATTTCCTGACTGCTTCTGCCATGGGTGTTGATTATGGATCCAAGCAAAACAAAGTCTTTGACAACTTCAGTCTTTTGTCCATTTATCATGTTTATTGGCCAGTTGATTAGCATCTTGATTAATATGGTGCATTTATTATAATGAATTAATCAATATCAATATTAGTATATTATTAGTAAGTAAAGTCCAAACAACTTTAGTTATTAACAATATGATCTTTGAATTGTACAGTCATGGGTTTTGACAAATGGGTAATGTAATGTATAATGTCTGCCGTAGGGAGCGCAGCGGTTCTGTCCAGTAATCATTGGACTGGAAACTACAAGTTCAGTGGTTCTCCTTCAGGAGAAAGATGAGGCTTCTGCTCTTGCAAAGATGTACAACCTCAGAATCCCTGTACAGGGCTGCTCTGAGTCAGAACTGACTCAATGGCACTTAACAACAACAACGATGTCCACCATTGCAATATATACAATAGTTTCACTGCCCTAAAGTCCTCCGGGCTCCACTTCTTCATCCCTCTTCTCTGAGCCTTTTGTAGTCTTTGACCTTATTTTATTATCTTTATGTTGTTGTTGTTGTCAGGTGCCATCAAATCGGAACCAACTCATAGCGACCCCATGCACAGCAGAACAAAACAATGTCTGATCCTGGGCCAACCTCACTACCGCTGCCACACTTGAGTCCATCAATGATGCCACCTGGCCGATCCATCTCATTGGGAGTCTTCCTTTTTTTTCTCCAACCCTCCATCTTACCCAGCATGATATCCTTCTCTAGCGACTGTTCCCTCCTGACAATATGTCCAAAATATGAGAGACGAAGTTTAGCCATCTTGGCCTCCAAGGAGCATTCTGGCTGCACTTCTTCCAAAACAGATCTATGGGGTTTTTTTTGGCAGTCCATGGCACGTTTAGGATTCTCCTCCAACACCACAATTTAAAGGTATCATTTCTTCTATGATCTTCCTTATTCACTGTCCAGCTTTCACATCCATTTGAGGTTATTGAAAATACCATGGCTTAGGTCAGGCGCACCTTAGTCCTCAAGCTGACATCCTTGCTCTTCAACACTTTAAAAAGTTCCTGTGCAGCAGATTTGCCCAATGCAATACGTCGTCTGATCTCTTGACTGCTGCTTCCACAAATGTTGATAGTTGATCCAAGCCCTTGACAACTTCAGTCTTTTCTCCATTGATAAGAATGTTGTTTATTGGTTCAGTGGTGAGAATTTTTGTTTTCTTGACATTGAGATGCAATCCATACCAAAGGCTGTGCTCTTTAATCTTCATCAGTATGATCTTTATAGTTTTGCCTTTTCCAGAATGTCCTGTACTTGGAATCAGACAGTAGGTAGTGATTTCAGACTGGCTGCATTCACGTTAACGAACCCCGGTAGCAGAGTGGTGGGAGCACTCAGTGGCTAACCTAGAAAGGTTGACAGTTGAAACCCACCAACTTGAAAGATACACCAGTCTACTTCCATGAAGAATTAAAACCTTGGAAACCCTATCAGGTAGTTGTACTCTATTTCATAGCTCAGTATGAGTTGGAACTCAGTGGCAGTAAGTTTCTTGGGTGGCTTGGTTTCTTTCATTTTGTAACAAGCATTTGATGGTTACACTGAGTCCCACCGCCAGTTTTGTTCCCTGGAAACACTGGTAGTAACAAACAACTTTTTTTGAAATCACCAGTCATAACCAATCACTGGCTGGTGGACAATGAGGTTGCTTCCCATGTTTCATTTTTTTATAAATGATGGTGCAATGAAACAGTTCCATAGGTTTTTGGCATTTCTTTAGGAAATACGGAAATCAGGAGTTAAATTGCTGGGTCAGCAGCATACCCATTTTTCTAATGTGGATACCTAGTGTTAAACTGTACCCGCTGAACTCTGCCTTAATTCTCTTGGCTTTAATTCTCTATTTATGGCACAGTTGATTGAGTGTTGGGCTGGTGGGCAGATCGAACCCACTAACCGCTCTGAAGGAGAAAGCTGAGACATTCTGCTTCTATAGGGGTTTGTAATCTTGAAAACCTATGGGGCAGTTGTCTTCTGTCCTGCGGGTTCACTCTGAGTCAGAATAGACTTGATGGCAGGGGGGTTGGCTTTGGTTTATTGATAGGTTTTCAGGGACCTCAGAGTTCATTCCAAACCTGCTGTAAAATGAGCTGTGTGGTTTTTTTTTAGCTTTTATTGTGCACTGACTGGTGGTTTACATGGGAGAACATCAGTTTTGCACTCCACCTATCATATTTTGTTCCATTGCAACGATTACAATCCCCTCCCTGCATCATCAGTTAGCAGCATTTACTTCTATTCCCTTTGTTTGTTTTACTGTATACAAAAACCCACAGGAACATATAATCTTTTAAACAACTAAACGTCACATTCTGCAAGCCAGTCTTCTGGCCGTCTAACTGTGTTCTTGTGAGGAAATTCTTTCAAGTTTGCATGTAGCTCCTTTCATCAATTAGATATGATCTTGTTTGCCCCCCCTCCCCCACCTACCATGAGAGAGAAGAGTGTCTAGCAGAAGCTCTTACACAAACATGTTGTTGTTAAGTGCCATCAAGTTGATTCAGATGCACAGCGACCATGTGGGGTTTCCGAGGAACGGCTGGTAAGTTTGAACCACAGACCTAGCGGTTCAAATGGACTCTGCAGCCCAGCAATTAACCCACAGCGCCACACCAGTACTCCCTTCAAACAGCCTAGTGGTTGTGTATCCCTAAGGGTGAGGAAGTCAGTGCTGACGAGCTCCAGGGTCCGTCATGTTTGTTTTCTACGGAAGTAGTGCCCCCTAGAAGTCCTGGGATGATACTGTAGGATCAATGCTGGACTGCTAGACATAAGTTTGGTGGTTCAAATGCACCAGCTGCTCCTTGGAAACCCTACACAGGCTGGCTATGCATCAGAACTGACTGGACAGCACTTAACAACAGTACCCCCTAGAGTTAGGCAAGATGGTGGCCTCAGAATCCACAGGCTCAGCCCTGGAAGCCCTGCAGCGTAGTTGGGCAGTTCATGTTCACAAAGAAGTTTCCCTTCTTTCTGAAATGTGGTCGATTCAACAGCTCCGCTCGTTTCAGTGGCTCCGAGTTCTTTGCAGAAAGTCGAACATTCCTCACACACTGCAGGCTGCAGATAGGGGCCTGCAAGCTTTCACAGGCTGATGATAAATAGAAATTGGGTAAGTAAATCATGTCCCTGAAGGAGCAGCCTGCCCGGCTGCTGAGTGACCTTCAGCCTGGAATCTTAACAGCCTGCTCCTGATGGAGCAAGGCCGCAGAGACAGGTATATAAAACCCAGAAAACCACAAGGACACTGAGCTGCACACACAGGTGCCTTAACGGCTGTCTTCAGACCCCCAGTACCCACCAGAGTACTGGGGTGAGAGTTCCACCCAGTGGTAGCAGCCAAAGCCAAACCTTGCCATCGCTGTCAAGTTGATTCCAGCATTAACAATGTTCCAGACAACACACCAGCGGTCTCGAGTTTCCATAATTTGTCCATCTCAGAGGTAAGAGACTCCAACTCCACATGGAGGTGCCATAGTTAGCAGTAAGGTCTTCACTGGCCACACAAGGCTGCTGGAAGGGGAAACTGCTGCCCTCAACACCCTGGCTTGAACCAAATCCTGAAAAAGCAGAGACATCTCCTTTTCCTCACCTTATTGCAGCACGCCTTTTGACATGGGGAGGATGTGGTCTCCCTCAATACTCTGCCAACAGTGATGGTGCGGTTGGGCTCCTAGTGGTGGTGCTGGGAACATACACAATCCGGAGTCTCTGGCAGTGTCCAAGTATAATACATCAGGGTCTGTGATGCATTCAGTGGGGGAAAACCCCACCCTGGCATAACAAGGGCCCCAAATGGCCCTACCCCCAGCCTGCTTTACCTTGCCTGATGAGACCCTTTTGGCTGAATGGCCCCCCTCTCCCCTCTAGCTCCCCCATTCAGCTCCAGTTTCTGTTTGACGCCCACCTCCTGTCTTCATGAGAACAGGGGGAGCTCAAACCTTAGCCTCCACTCTAAGCTAACTGGAACTTGGTTAGATCTGGATACACAGAACCCATGGCCTCAGCTTCTGAAATATTCCAGTTCTTTTGCAGGTGAGGTGGTAGGGATGAGGAAAAGTTCTTGTACAGATTGTTCTTCATTACCCCTGCATGCTTTCTCCCGTACCGCCCAAATCTACTAGCTTAGGCTCAGGACTTCCCTCTTAGCAGCATCGCTCTCATAAATCATGAGCTGAGATCCCATTTCTTCCCAAGGAACACCGCTATGGAGTAACTGTAACCATACTTCTCTGAGGAAGTCATGGGCGATGCCATCCAAACTTTAAAGGGTCAGATCATTAGACTGTAGAATAAGATGTGGCGCTATGGGTTAATGCGCCAGACTGCAAAGTCGTTTGAACTGCAAGGTCGGCAGTTCAAGCTTACGAACTGCTCCTCGGAAACCCTATACAGGGTCGCTATTGGTCAGAACCGACTCAACGGCACTTCACAACAACAACAAACTAACTACAAGTTTGGCCATTTGAGTCCACCAGCTGTTCTGAGAGAAAAAGATGAAGCTTTCTGCTCCTGCAAAGATTTACCACCTCGGAAACTCTGTAAAAGCTCACTATGAGTCAGATCTGACTCAACAGCACTTAACAACAACAACATCATAACAGCGACTGCACAGATTAGAAAAACTCAGGGCACTTGGTGTGCGTCATTAACGGTGCTGTGCTCAGACCCAAGTCCCCACTAGAGAACTAGAGTGAGAATTCAGCCCAGTGGTACCAACAACTCCTGGGTCTTATGTTCATTTCTCCTAATCAAGTCATACACACAAGACACATAAGTATTGTTGTTAGGTGCCATCGAGTCGGTACTGACTCAGAGTGACCCTATGAATAACAGAACCAAACACTGTCCGGTCCTGCGCCAACCTTACAGTTGTTGCTACACCTGAGCCCATTGCTGCTGCCACAGTGCCATCTGTGTCATCTCATTGGGGGTCTTCCTCTCTTTCTCCCACCCTCCACTTTACCAAACATGATATCTTTCTCCAGGGACTGGTCCCTCCAAAGTATGAGAGACAAATTCTGGCCATCCTAGCTTCCAAAGAGGACTCTGGCTATAGTTCTTCCAACACAGATTTGTTTGTTCTTCTGGCAGTCCATGGTACTTTTAAATTCTTCTCCAACACCATAACTCAAATGCATCAATTCTTCTAAGGTCTTCCTTATTCACTGTCCACAACTTTCCCATGCATATAAGGTTATTGAAAATACCATGACTTGGGCCAGGCGCACGTTAGCCCTCAAACTGATAGCTTTTCTCTTGAATACTTTAAAGAGGTCTTGTGCAGCAGATTTACCTAATTCAATATGTCATTTGATTTCTTGACTGCTGCTTCCATGAGTGTTGATGGTTGATGGTCTTTGACAACTTTAATCTTTTCTCCATTTATATGGATGCTGTTTATTGGGCCAGTGGTGAGGATTTTTGTTTTCTTTACATTGAGGTACAACCATATTGGAGGCTGTGATCTCTGATCTTCATCAGTAAATATTTTAAGTCCTCTTCACTATCAGCAAGAGGTTGGCAATAGTGAAAGCCCTTTTAATTGCTCACAGACAACACCATACAACAGGCAAAGTTCCGTTACGGGCAGTCCTCCCTGGATTAAAAGTAGTTCTGGACAGCATGAAGAACTTCAATGAGTGCCCCATCTCTCTTTGCACCATGAAGGACTCCAAGTAAAAAATTCACACCTTGACTTGTGGTATTGAAGGATTCTTTGGGCAAAATACTGAATGATGCAGAAAGAATCAAAAGAAGATGGAAGGAACACACAGTCACTATACCAAAAAGAAATGGTCAATGCTCAACCATTTCAAGAGGTAGCATATAATGAAGAGCCAATGATCCTGAAGGAAGAAGCCCAAGATGCACTCTTGAAGGCATTGGCAAAGAACAAGTCACCAAGAATAGGTGGACTACAAATCAAAATCTTTCAACAGACTGATGTGGCACTGGAGACACTCACTCATCTATGCCAAGAAATTTTGAAGACAACTACCTGGCTAACTGACAGGAAGAAATCAGTATTTGTGTCCATTCCAATGAGAGGTGACGCAACAAAATGAAATCATTGGAAAATCTCTTTGATATCCAATGTGAGTAAAGTTTTACTAAAGGTAACACAGAAGCGGCTGCAAGCATACATTGATAGAGAACTTCCAGAGGTTCAAGTCAGATTCAGAAGAGGAGGTGGAACGAGGGATATCATCGCTGACGTCAGATAGATCTTGGCTGAAAGCAGACAATACCAGAAACATGTTTACCTGTGCTTTACTGACTATGCAAAGATTTTCGATTGTATAGATCATGACAAACTATGGAAAACATTGTGAAGTATGAGTACTCCAGAACACTTAATTGTGCTCCTGAGAAACCTGTCCATAGACCAAGAGGCAGTTGTTCAAACAGAACAAGGGGACACCAAATGGTTTAAAATTAAGAAAGGTGTGTGCCAGCATTGTATTCTTTCACCATACTTATTCAACCTGTATGCTGAGCAAATAATCCAAGAAGCTAGGTTATATGAAGAAAAAGGTGGCATCAGGATTGGAGAAAGACTCATTAACAACCTGTGATATGAAGATGATACAACCTTGCTTGCTGAAAGTGAAGAGGGCTTAAAATACTTACTGATGAAGATTAAAGACCACAGCCTTTGGTATGAGTTGCATCT
>NW_006408830.1:2466674-2467836 GCF_000296735.1 Chrysochloris asiatica
GTACTGACTCAATGGCACCTAACAACAACAACCAGCAATGTAGGAGGGTCCTGGTCTATCCACACCTTTGTCAGCATTTATTCTTACCTGAATTTAAGATTTCCAAGGCTGTTAATGCTGGTGTGAGATGACATCTCATGGTTGTTTTGATCTGCATCTCTCTAATGGTTAATGATCATGAACGTTTCTTCATATGCTTGTTGGCTGCCTTGAATGTCTTCTTTGCTGAGGTGTCTGTTTATCTCCTGTACCCATTTTTTAATTAGATTATTTGTCTTTTTTTGTAGAGGTGTTATAATTTTCTATAAATTTTAGATATTAGTCCCCTGTCTAATATGTCATTGCAAAAAAAAAAAAACAGTTGCCCAGTCTGTTGGCTCCTTTTTATTTTCTTGGTGAAATCTTTTGATGCACATAAGTGTCTAATTTTTAAGAGGTCCCGGTTATCTGTTTTGCCTTCTGCTGTTTGTGTGCTCTTAGCAATGTTTGATAATCCATGGATTAGAGCCCCTAAGTTTGTCCCTAGTTTTGCATTGATGATCGATGATCTTTATAATTCTAGGTTTTATATTTAGGTCTTTAATCTATGTTAAGTTGGTTTTTGTTTATGGTATGAGATATGGGTTTTGTTTCATTCTTCTACCAAAAGATCAATATCCTAGGCATCAGTGAACTGAAATGGACTAGTATTGGCCATTTTGAGTCAGTCAACCACATGGTTTACTATGTTGGGAACAACAAATTTCATCACCAAAAATTACAGTTCAAGGTCTACTTTGAAATATGGAGTCCTGGTGTAGCACTGTAGGATAGACACTGGACTGTTAAGCCATTGGTTCAAATCCACCAATGGCTCCTCCGACACCTTGTATAAAGTTGCTATGAGTTGAAACCGACTCAATAGCACTTAACAACAACAACATCTTGAAGTACAATGCTGTCTGGGATAGGATAACATCAATACCTCTACAAGGAAGACCAGTTAAGACCACTATTCAAATTTATGCATCAACCACTAAAGCCAGTGGTGATGAAACCAAAGAATTCTACCCAGTTCTTCAGTGTGAAATTGACCAAACATGTAACCAATATGTGTTGATAATTATTGTTGATTGGAATGCAAAATTGGAAACAAAGTGGTAAGGTTGTTGTTGTTGTTGTT
>NW_006408830.1:2469636-2470602 GCF_000296735.1 Chrysochloris asiatica
GGGTTATAAAGGCAATAAGTGGCTGACTTACAAGCTTTCATGAATGCGCTTAGTTTCAGAACAAGGGGGGGTAAGGTAATAATTTAATGCTTTTCCAGATGGATTTGGGAAACGGGGATTGGGGAGGATGGTAACAGGGCTTTATAATCATGAGTAATTGTTATTAGGATTAATCGCAATTGTCACAATTGTAATTGTAGAAGATGTGTAACTCAAAGGGGGTGTAGTTAATCTTTCATTTCAGAAACAGAGGACCCAAGACCCTCAAGAAGGAAGAGCATGAGTGGATCATGAGATCTTACCTAGAAAAGTGGAGGCAGCTGAAACAGTGGCAGAAGTGATGGCATAGAGATAGAGCAGCTGAGGACTCCAGGTCCGTGGACTGAGAAAGGCTGTGTGCCTGTGGGCAGGAGGCTGGCTTGTAAAACATGCCCTTTGGACATTTAAATCAATATATAATTTTTGTTTTGTATGTGTGCATCAAATATTTTTACTTTGTTCATTTGTGAAAAGTAAGATGTAAAAGGGAAAGCCACATGTTGGAAGCAAGGTAACTCTTGTTACAGGGAGGGGAGTGTAATCAATGAAATGAAACAAAACGTATGATTGGTTGAAAGTAAAAAACTAAAAAGAAATAAACAATCTATGATGATTACGGTGTGGGGAGGAAAATTATTCATGGGCTAAAGGGTAGACACATGGGTGACAAGGCAGGCAACCTGCAACAAGGAGGAGGAAAGATGAAGGTAGTAGGAGGCACAGAGGAATGTAATATTAAAGTGAATAGAGGTAAATACTGTAAATGTTGGCACATAAAGGGATTGCAATCATTGTAATGAAGCAAAGTATGTAATGTATTGAATGTAAAACTGATGGTCGACTCTGTAAACCTTCACTCAGTTCCCAATAAAAAGCTTAAAAAAAGACGTCAGACTAGACTCTGAAACTTGCTCTCCAGATTAGATA
>NW_006408830.1:2471052-2472828 GCF_000296735.1 Chrysochloris asiatica
ACCTGGCCAACCAATTGGAGGAGATTATTTGTGCCCATTCCAAAGAGGTAAAGCAACTGAACCATCCAATGGTATTATTAGTAATATCAGATGCAAGTAAAAAACAGCTGCAACAGTACATCGACAGAGAACTGCCAGAAATTCAAGCCAGATTTAGAAGAGGACATGGAACTAGAAATATCATTGCTAACATCAGATGGATCGAGAATACCAAAAAGATGTCTACTTGTGCTTTATTCACTATGCAACTGCTTTTGACTTTGTGGATCATGACAAGCTATGGATAACATTGTGAAGAATGGGTATTCCAGAACACTTAATTGTGCTTATGAGGAGCCTATACTTAAACCAAGAGGCAGTAAAAAAGTAGCTGATGAAGATCAAAGACTATAACCTTCAGTATGGATTGTGCCTCAAATGTAAAGAAAATAAAAATCCTCACAACTGGATCAATAAATAACATCATGATAAAATGGAGAAAAGATTGAGCTTGTCAAAGACAACAATTTGCTTGGATTCGCAATCAACACTCCTGGAAGCAGCTGTCAATAAATGAAATGACACATTGCATTAGGCAAATCTGCTGCACAAGACCTCTTTAAAGTGTTGAACAACAAAGATGTCAGTTTGAGGACTAAGGTGCATCTGACCCAAGCCATGGTATTTTCAAGAACCTCAATATGCATGTCAAGTGGACAATGAATAAGGAAGACCATAGAAGAATTGCTGATTTTGAGTTAGGTGTTGGAGGAGAATATGAAAGTAATGTGGACTGCCAGAAGAACAAACAAATCTGTGCTGGAAGAAGTACATTCAGGATGCTCCTTAGAAGCCTGGATGACAAGGCTTTGTCTCTCATACTTTGGACATGTTATCAGAAAGGGCAAGCCCCTGGAGAAGGTCATTATGCTTGGTAAGGCAGAGGGTCAGTGAAAAGAGAGGAAGACTCCCAACAAGATGAGTTGACACAGTGGCAGTAGCAGTGGGTTCACGCATAACAAAAATCGTGAAGGTGGCTCAGGGCCGGGCAGTGTTTAGTTCTGCTGTGCAAAGGGTCACTACGAGTTGGAGCGGACTCAACGACACCTAACAACATCCACATTTGGACCTTTACCCAAATCCTCTCAGGCTGCTAAAATACATGCTATTCACCGCCCGCTGTTCCCACTTGGGGTAATCAGAGTTGAAGACAAATACTTGTAGGGGCTTGAAATAGGTGTCATTTCACTCTCTCCCCACCAGGAGGCCTTCTATTCCTGCTACTTTTTAAGACTAGAGTGAAACCTTCAGTTTCAGTATGGGCTTGGAAGCCCTGTCAGAAGTTTTGAAAAGCATTTAGCCAGTGCCCGCCAGCATGTTCTTCACATGCAAACCTATTGCCTAGAGCGGATCAAGGAAGCTGGTGGACCCTGGGGGTCAGGAGTGTCCGATTTCCTCGTTTGACAGATGAAGAAACAACAGAGGCCCTGTGAGGAGAGCACCTTGGCTGAAATCACTCAGCCAGTCAGTCGGGGGACACCAGAATTCAGCAAGCAAAGTGTTCGAGTCTCCCCTGTTAAGGAATGAATTGTGTTCCCAAAATATGTGTTGTTTACATGTGGAGAAAGATGTGGCAGGCTGTTTCCATAAAGATTTGCAGACTTGGAAATCCTATGAGACTGTCTTATAGGGTCACTATAGTTGGAATTGACTCACTAGCAGGGGACACTTGTGGAGGAGGAGTCTTGGTGCCGCAGTGGTTAAGCATTCGGTTGCTAATTGAAAGGTCAGTGGTTG
>NW_006408830.1:2474186-2475663 GCF_000296735.1 Chrysochloris asiatica
GAACTGACTTGACAGCTCTTAACCACAACAACAACATGCAGTTCTGGAATCTCAGTGCGGTGTTGCAGGATAAGCACTGGATTCCTAACCTCAAGGTTGGGTGGTTCAAGCCCATCATCCACTCCTTTGAAACTCTACCAGGGTTGCTATGAATCAGAACAGACTTAACAGTACTTAACAACACATACAATTCTATTCTGTTCTGTGGATTGCTATGGGTCTGAGTTAACTTGGTGCTCAATGGCAGTTGTTGTTTTTCTAACTTTATATGAATTAAGTGAAGGCTTGCAGAGCAGATCATCAGTTTTACATTCAACATCTCATACATTTAATTTCTTTCATCTCAGTGACTGCAGTTCTCTCCATGTAAAATCACGTGTCCTTCTTGTTCCCCATGACTCTTGTTTCACTTCCTCCTTTTCCCCCAACCCTTCTGAGTTTTGTCCTTAAGTAAATGCTGCCCTTTTGATCTTGAATGGTGGACCATTCTATGGTGTGTGTGTACCTCACTAGTGTTGTTGATCCCCTTAATTCCTGTCTATTGCTTGGCTGGAAATTGAGTCATGGGAGTGAGTTCAGTTCTAGATTTGAAGGCTGATCAAGGGCCATCGTCTTAGGGTTCCACCAGTCTCTGTCTGACCAATAAGCTTGATTTTTTTTAAAAAAATGTTTTATTGTGAATTATGTGATCGTTTACACAGGAGAACATTAGCTTTACATTCATCCTATCGTATATCGTTATATTGCCATGGTTACAATCCCCTCCGTGCATCATCAACCAACCAAATGGTATACCCCACAAGCCTGCTCCCTGGTCATCAGCACACATGCCCCCTCTCTCTCTGGGTCTAAAGTCCCCAGCTGTTCCATCTCTCCATTGTTTCTGCCTCCATCTCTGACATCACTGCTTCTCTGGGTAGGGTCCCACACACTGCACTCTGCTCTTCTCCCTTGATGGTCCCAGGGACCTCCGCTCCTGGATTACAGAGTCAACCACTCCCCTCCTTTAAAAAAAAAAACAAAAAAATTGTGAATTATGTGATAGTTTACATGGGAGAACATTAGCTTTACATTCCTCCTATCATATATCACTTCATTGCCATGATTACAATCTCCTTCATGCATCATCAACCAGCCTCTACATCATCGTCTCTACCTCCATCTCAGGCATCACTGCTTCTCTGGGTAGGCTCCGGCTCTCTGCTCTTCTCCCTTGATGGTCCCAGGGACCTCCGCTTCTAGACTGCAAAGTAAATCACTCCCCTCCTTGCTACAAAACATCTACCTTTACATTTCCAACACTCACAATCAGTCCTGATAGTAATTATTCACTATTGTACCACATGAGTGCTATCCCCATCTCCTTTCATCAGCCCCGCCTAGTCAGATTGAATACTACTCACTGGAGATTCTACCTTCCTCCAGGCCCTCTGGATCTAGGTTCCCTCTTGAAAGCTTGTAAGCCAGTCACTTCTTA
>NW_006408830.1:2477353-2484926 GCF_000296735.1 Chrysochloris asiatica
TCCCTAGCACCCAAACTATCCTATGTCTATTCCCTACCCTGTGCTCCACCTTCCCCTCCCTCCCCTCACCCCACTCACCACATCCTGGTAACCAGCAAAGAACCCACCCCTACCTTTTCTTAGTCTTTTACAGTAGTGGTCCTATGCAATATTTCTCCCTTTGTGACGGACTAATTTCACTCAACATAATGTCCTCAAGGTTCATCCATGTTATGTGGTGGCTTACAGTTTCCTTCTTATTCTTCAATGTAGCATAGTATTCCATTGTGTGTATGTACCACAGTTTGTTTATCCATTCTTCCATTGATGGGCACTTCATGTTGTTGTTAAATGCTGTCACTTGAGCTCTGACTCATAGCAAGCCTGTAGAGTTTTGGAGGCTTCAAATCTTTGTGGGAACAGAAAGTCTGGCGGCTGCCTGGCTCGAATTGCATAGCACCACTGTAAAGGAAGCATTGTAATATTATCTAGAACTTTTGAACAGTGATTGATGTATTGTACTCCTTCCCTGCATTTGCCAAATGTCTCACATTTTCAATTCCCAGGATGCCAGCCCAACGCAGTCTCTTCACATCAATGCAGCAAGCATATGTTGGGAAGGCTGGAGGGTGTTTGTCCCTTCTTTATTTCCTCATATTGGTGGAGACGAGGGCACATTCGGATGTGTCTGGCAGGGAGATGTCAAGAGTCAGTGCGCTGCCTCACAAGGAACCCTCAGTGGAGGGGCGCACCAGGAAATCACGTCCTGTCTCCCCCTGTCCAGCGCATAAGGTCGTGCTTCCTCCAAGGGCCGCCAGGGGGCACGCAAGACCAGGACCTGGGAGAAAGCCCGGCAGGGCGCACAGGCTCCTCCTTTCCCGCCAGTTCCCGCCCCGGGCTGCTCTGCTTGGGCCTATTTAGGCTTGCCTCACTCCATCCCAGTCTCCATTCATCTCTGTGCCTCGATTTTCTGCCTTCCTTGATGTCAATACTTTCTTGTTCTTTGCACCGGTTGACTCACCTTCCTTCAGATTCGTTTCCATTCCCTAGTCCTCCTTTGTGCGTCTCTTCTCCATATCCTTTTGCACCCCGTTTTCCTGCGCTCCCTATGACCACATTTTCCCAGTCCTCTTGCTCTTTCCATTTTCTCGCCCTCCTTTTCACCCCCATGTTTGAGCCCTCAGCCTCTGGCTCTGAAGCTCCTTTTTCAAATGACCTTTTTGAGAAAGATGTGGAAGGACACACTCCTGGCTGTGAATGGTGGTGGTATGTGTAGGACACAAGCAATCCTCTTGCCTGGTTCTACATGCTCTAAGGAGCAGAGCATTTAACAAATATTGCTTGCTGTTCCTATTAGGTGGTCACAACACCAACTCATGGTGACCGCATGTGTGCAAGGTAGAACTGCTCTCTAGAGGGTTTTCAAAGCTGTGGCCCTCGGGAAATGGATTGCCAGTCCTTTCTTCCTGGTGCCTCTGGAAGAGTTCGAACTGCCAACTCCAGCTAGTAGTCAAGTGCTTAACTCTTTGTGCCATCCAGGGCCTTCTTTGACAAACATTAAATTAATTAATTAAAATGTGATTCACTTTCTCCCTTTGAGTGGGGGGCCCAAGGTCAGAGCAGATTGTGAAAGCTTTGCGTGCTCTGGGAAATGGACACAGACCCAATCCAGGGCTGGACAGAGGGGATACTAGGCTGGGGTGGTGTGAACTCAGACCTGGTGGGGCAGGGGCAAGGTGGGGGGCTGCAGGAGTTGGGCAGTGCCTGGATGATATTTTTGCCCCCAAATGCTCTCTTGGTCTCTAGCATCACCCAGAAAAACCCAGAGGCTGATGACTCATGATTTCCCCAAATTGTGGCTGAAACAGCCTCAGAGGGACAAGGACAGGCTCACTAGAGGGGTAGTTTCCATCCCATGCCTCTTGGGGTTTCAAAGCCCAACCTTGTCTCTGCTTCTTGTATGGCCTCAGCTCATCCCTAGGTTTCTCTGAGTTCTACAAGAAGAATGGGGCCAAGGAAGCTAACGTGTAGACCGGGGCTTTAGGCGTCTACCGCTTATAGCTACTGATGCTTCATGGGCTCTCTCTCTTTTTTTTTCCCCTGTGATTTTTTTTTTGTTTTTTAATAATTCACTTAATTTTTTACTGTCAGTGTTGAGACTATACAAACAGAACAGACACCAATTCAGTTGTTTCTACACGGCCCGTTCAGTGGCACTGATTATAGTCTCTGAGTTGTACCATCACCTCCACCCTCCTTTTCTGAGGTGTCCCTCCCCATTCACATAAACTTCCTGCCCCTATGTTTCCTACCTAACCTTTCGAGTTTCTGTTGTCAATTGGAGTCCTGGAGCGTCTTCACTCATTCATTCTGCACCAGTTTCTTGTGAACCTACTGTGTGCCAGGCCCCGGGGACATAGCTGTGAAGAGGACAATCCAGGGGGAGGTGCCAACCACTGGAGTGTTGAATTCTGAGCCACAAAGACCTGATGCCATCAGGGGGTTCCCGGGGCAGGGTGATGCCTTCTCTCCACACCCATTGTGGCCTGTTAGGAGGGTGAGGAGTGACCAGGTGCAGTTTGGGATATCTGCCTCCCTCACTGTCCCAATGAGTCCTCCTCCAGCATCTGATTGTGATGTGACAAAAACTAATGACTGAGGCGGGGCAGCCTGGGAAGAGAGGAGCAGAGTGAGTCAGCTTCAGTGACCCCTCACCCTAGACCTCTGCCATCTTGGGAAACAGTGACCCAGAGTTCTAAGAAGATGCTGACTTAAATGAAGACATTGCACAGAGCACCCAGGCCTGGTCAACATGGCTGAAATGCACACTCCATACTCCTCCTTGAAGAAGCTGTTGTTTTTCCTCAATGGCCTCCTGGCGGTAAGTATGTCACAATCCCAGGCCCCACAGCTTCACAGCCCTTCCTCCATGGCTGGTTCCCTCCAAGACAGAAATAAGTTGATCCAAATTCATAGCCTCCCAGATCTGTGGTCCCCAGGGCAGCAGGAGGGATGTAGGGCAGACTGCCATGGAACAGGGCACATTGGAAACAGGCTGACAGAGACTTACCCAGAGCTGGTGAAATAGCACTGAGGAGCGGGGTCTAGGGACCCGGGGTTGGGATGGAAGAGCCTAACTCTGAGGCAAATCCTGCAGAAAACCAAGGAAGGCAGGATAAGGGTGTTTTATTTTCTTGATCTCTTAAAATTTGTTCTTATTATGAAAGGAATTTAAGTGTGCATTGTTAAAGAAGTAATTGTTTTAATTGTGGTAAGTGTTAAGAAAGGCTTCCAGGCAAGGGAAGGATATGAAATATCACACCTCATCCTCATACTGGAGCCCTGGGGTACAGTGCTTAAGTGCTGGAGGCATCCTGGTACTGACTCACAGAGGCTTGAACTTACCAGCTGTTCTGAGGAACAAAGATGTCGAATCTGCTTCTTCCAACTACTTACAACCTCAGAAACACTATAGGGCAGTTTGAACTGCAAGGTCGGTGGTTCAAGCTCACCAGCTGCTCCTTGAAAACCCTATACAGGATATGTGACGGGAATCAATGTGAAGCTGATGTCCTCCTACATAAACTATCACATAATTCACAATAAAGCATTGGGAAAAAAAACAAAACCCTATACAGGGTCGCTATGGGTCAGAATCGACTTGACGGCACTTAACAACAATTACTGTCCTCTAAAGTCACTGAGTCAGAATCTTCTCGAAGGCAGTGGGTTAAGCTTGGAAATCTTGTCAACTGGCTTAACATTCTGATGTAGACATTAAAGGAGGCTTATGCAATGTTGGTCTGAACCGCAAGATCGGCGGTTCAAATCCACCAGCTGCTCCTCGGAAACCCTATACAGGATCACTATGAGTCAGAATCGACTAAATGGCACTTAAAAACAACAACATGCCTGCCATGACATTATTATGTTTTACATGATTAACTTTCATCAATTATCTAATAAATATTTTAAGTGTTCATTATTCAATTATAATATTGTTTTAATTTTAATGCCATGCTCTATATTATTATGATGTGTTATATTATTGTTGTTAAGTGCCATTGAGTCAGTTCTGACTCCGAGTGATTTTTTTTTTAAGGTTTTTATTGTGGATTGAGTGAAAGTTTTCAGGGCACATCATCGGTTTCACATTCAAACATTCATATACCTTGTTTCATTACATTGATTATAATCCCCTCCACATACCATCAGTTAACAGAGTTTCTCTCTATCCTCTTTAGCTTTTTTTGGGGGGAAAAACTTTGCCTTTTTGGAATTTACAGTCTCGGCTTTTAGGGAAGGTTTTACATTTATCTGTGGCTATCCAGGGCTCATGTATGGAATTACTATCCAGCATAACTGAATAATCAGATGAGGGACAGTTTGCTATGTCTGCTAGGTAGCTAAAGTCTGATCCTCAGAGCCTATGGTTTGGACGGTCAGCAACGCTCAGGCCCACAGGGTTGACTCCGAGTGATTTTGTATAGGGTTTTCAAGGCTTTTTAGATCTTTGCGGAATCAGAAAGCCAGGCTACATCGTTCTCCCAAGGAATGGTTGATGGGCTCGAACCACCGACCTTTTGCTTCAGAGCTGAATGCTTATACCCCGGAACATGATTATTCTATTTATGTTCACCATTATTATATCCTTCCAGTCTTTAACAGCAAAAAATGCATGAGATGCTATTGTTTTACAATTCATTTTTTTAAACCTGTTAAGGTTTTAAAAGAAATATTATATATATTTGCAGTTGGGAATATACGCAACAAAACATACACCGAGCTAACAGTTTCTCCATGTACAATTCCATAACAACGGCTACATTCTTCAACTTGTGTGACCATTCTCACGCTCCTTGTCCGAGTTGTTCCTCTCCCATCAACATAAACTCATCTTCATTCCTGTCATCACTTTTATCCCCTATGGATAGTTCTTAAGAGAGCATAATGTCCGAGGCATATATTCTTTGGTTTTAAGAAGACTTTAGGGAATTATTTTTGGTTGGATAGTTCTTAAGAGAGCATAATGTCCGAGGCATATATTCTTTGGTTTTAAGAAGACTTTAGGGGATTATTTTTGGTTGGATAGTTCTTAAGAGAGCATAATGTCCGAGGCATATATTCTTTGGTTTTAAGAAGACTTTAGGGGATTATTTTTGGTTTCAGATTTGAAGATAATCTCAGGACAATCGTGTTGGGGTCCTTCAGCTTCCTTGACTCCAGAATGTTTGGATTCCATGAGAATTTAAAGTTCTGTTCTGCTTTCAAAATGCATTAAGTTTTCATAAATATTCTCCTACAGCAGCCTTGCCTATTTTTTATAAATCATTATTAGAACACGGCAAAGCCTGTTTTGACTTTGTAGACCATCGGGTCTACAGCTGGTTTTGAACTACAGGCAGAGCTGACTAGTTTTAACAGAAACTTTATAGCCTTCAAAACCAACAGTATTTACTAGCTGGAGTTTTCCAGAACACACACACACACATATATACATACACACACATACATCTATGCATATATACACACACTCATATATGTATACACACACATATATATACATATGTGCACACACACACACACATATATGCATACACACATACATATATACACACACACATATATATATACATATACGCACACACACATATATATACATATATATACATACACACACATACATCTATACATATATACACACACACATATATATATATACATACACACATACATCTATACATATATACACACACATATATATATATACACACACACACACACATATATATATATATATATACACACACACATAATTAAACCCTGCCCTTGTTAGCTTCTGTTGTTGTTGTTAGGTGCTGTTGAGTCGGTGCCAACTCAGAGACCTTACTGACAGCAGAATGACACACTGCCTGGCCCTGGGTCCCCCTCACAAGCATTGTTCGAGCCCATTTTTGTAGCCTTTGTGTCTACCCATCTTGTTGGGAGTCTTCCTCTTTGTCACTGACCCTTTACTCTGCACGATGTCCTTTTCCAGGGACCGGCCCTTCTGATAACATGTCCCAAGTATGTGAGATGAAGTCTCACCATTTCCAAGGAACATGCTGACTGCCCTTCTTCCAAGACAGATTTGTTTGTTCTTTTAGCAATCCATGGTACTTTCAATTTTCTTTACCAACATAATTTAAAATAACTGCCTAGAATCATGTTGTTGTTGTTATGTGCCGTGGAGTCAGTTCCGACTCATAGCGACCCTGTACAGGGTTTCCAAGGCTGTAAATCTTTACGGGAGCAGAAAGCCTCCTCTTTCTCCCGCAGAACAGCTGGTAGTTTCGAACTGCTGACCTTGCCATTCGCAGCCCGATTCGTAACCGCTACACTGCTGCCTGGCTATACCGTGATTTACCTACTTCCATTGTTTGTATTGGTTTGTTCTTATAAACTATGATGGAACAAGCATCTCTGGGTATCCTGGTATTGAGGCACACCCAGGATTATTTTCTTTAGGATACATTTCTAGAAATAGAATTTTTGAGTAAAGGATTTACTTTAAAAAGCAAAACCTTCAGGGTTTTAAATATTTATTAGAACGTGCCCCTCCACCCCCAACACTAATATAATTGCTGCCCACCAACAATGTGTGAGAATGTTTTTCCACATCCTTACAAATTCTGGGTATTACCCTTTTGTAAATACTTGTGCTGATTTGATTGGTCTTTGCTCTATCCTCCCTCCCTTCAAGAAGAGTTCCATTTGTGTGCAACTCACGGATGGTTTCTCCTTTCTGGTTTCTATCCTTAGATGTCTGGCGTGTTCCTCATTGGCTTGGGCACCTGGACCAACGGACAGGCCACCCTGACGAGGGTCCTTGGCTTGTCTTCCACGTACCTCCTTCACATTGGCTACCTGTGTTTGGTGATGGGATGTATCGCAGTGCTACTTGGCTTTGCTGGGTGGTATGGAGTTACTAAAGAGAGCAGAGGCATTCTCTTGTTTGTAAGTTTGATCTGCACACAGACCCCAAAACTCCCCCTGACGTATAAACCCTTCATTGCACCCATGCAAATGCAAACGCCTTCTCCCACTCTCTCATATTCTTAGCTTTGTTTACAGTGCACCAGATATATCTACCGTTGTCTCTATGATGGGTCTTGTTTAGAACACCTCCCCTACCCAAAACTCTTTCAGTCTATTCCGAACAGAGCAGAACTGCCCCATGGGGTTTCTGAGGCTGTAGATCTTCACAGAGGCAGACTGTCACATCTTTCTTCTGAGAAGCAGCTGGTGGCTTCAAACTGCTGATCTTTTGGTTAGCCAACCAATGCTTTACCCACTGCACCACTAGGACTCCTTTTCCTCTCTCCAAGGTCATGAATACAATATTCTTCTAGGATTTCTTCCTATAATTAAAAATCTTGATTTGTCACATTTACCTTTTTAGCCTTTGGGAATTGAATTATGTATGTGGTGTGAGGTAGGGAATCTAATTAGATTTTATTTTTCTCCCAGTCAGGGGATGTATTGGTGGTTGGACCATCTGGTCCTCCTCTGTCTATTGTTGTTGTTACCCCTGTTAGGTGCCATCAAGTCGGGA
>NW_006408830.1:2485186-2486938 GCF_000296735.1 Chrysochloris asiatica
CCTTACCAAACATGATATCCTTCTCCAGTGACTGGTCCCTTCTGACAATATGTCCAAAGTATGAGAGACGAAGTTTGGCCATCCTGGCCTCCAAGGAGCACTCTGGCTGCAATTCTTCCAACACAGATCTGTTGGTTCTTTTGTGTTTCTATTAGGCTTTAGGCACTGACCCATTTGTATGGGCCTCACAATCCATAGACCACCCTGAACTCAGACACCAATTCCAGGTTCAAGAATTCCCAAGACCATCTTTAGAGTTGGTAATTCACTAGGCCTCACAGACTCAGCGCAGTGTGTGCTCATCACTCTGGTTTATTACAGTGGAAGGATACAGATTTTAAAAGGTGCGCAGGACGAATCCTGGAACGTTCCACACGTGCTTCCACTGTCCTCCCTCCATGGACTCCTGGACTCTGCTAACTTTCCTATCTATGACAAATTGCCCCAAGAAATGTCACCTGAGCCTTGGTGGTCAGAGTTTTATCAGGGCTTGGTTATGTAGCTATTTAGCTGGACATAGTTTCAAGCCCCACTAGTGACTGAGGTGATACTACGTGACCCAAGTCCCCACCACAAATCACATTGTGAGATTATCTGGGTGGCCCAAAGCCCCGGGGTAAACAAACACACCCTTATCAAGCATGACTGTCCATGGGGGACCTAGAAGCTCAGGGCAGGGCCAGATCCCTTTCTCAGCAAGGTTAAGTAAGTCCTTTATATCTTTACTAATACAACATAAGGATACAAGGGGGCTTCAAAAAGTTTGTGGGAAAATTCCATTATCTTTCAATTTCATGTTTTCCACAAACCTTTTGAAGCCTGTTTGTACATGTATGAAGATTTCTAGCAGGTGAATGCACACAACATGGCACAGATTTTAAATGTCCTACACATTCTCACAATTTCTCCTGTGTCTGTCTTAGTCTGGAAGCTCAGCTGAAAACCTGTCCACCATGGCTGTACCCTGCTGGTATTTCAAATACCGGTGTCAGAGTTTCCAGCATCACAGCAACACACAAGTCACCACAGTATGACAACATGACAGATGAGTGGTAGACTTCTTAATGGTTAGCCACCAAAAACCTTATGAATAACAGTGGAACACTGACAGATAGCACCAGAATATTGACTATGGAACATGATGAAAAGCGCCAGAATATTGTCAGATACAATACCTACCGGAAGATAAGTCCCTCCCATTGGAAGGCACTCAAAACATGACTGGGGAAGAGCTGCCTCCTCAAAGTAGAGTTGATCGTGATGACGCAAATGGAGTAAAACCTTCAGGGACCTTCATTTGCTGATGGGGGGTACAACTCAAAATGAAGAGAAACAGCTGCAAACATCCATCAATAATTAGAACATGGAATGTATGAAGTATGAATCTAGGAAAATTGGAAGTTGTCAAAAATGAAATGCAACTCAGAAAGCTCAATGTGTAAGGCAGTAGTGAGCTGAAATGGACTGGTATTGGCCATTTTGAATCTGATAATTAAATGGTTTGCTATGCACGAAATGACACGTTGGAAAGGAATGACATCACATTCATCATCAAAATAACAGTTCGAAGTCTTCTTGAAGTATAATGTGATAGGATAATATACATATACCTAAGTGTTTCATTCTGCTGTTTATAAGGTCACTGTGGGCCAGTACCAACTCGATGGCACCTAACAACAACAAACAAAAGGAAAACCAGTTAATACCACTATTATTCAAAATTTTACACCAACCACTAAAGCCAGTGTGGTG
>NW_006408830.1:2487215-2489862 GCF_000296735.1 Chrysochloris asiatica
AGATTATGGAACAGACCATCAATTACTCATATGCAAATTCAGGCTGAAGCTGAAGAAAATGAAGACAAGTCCACAGGAGACAAAATGTGACCTTAAACAAATCCTACCCAAATTTAGAGATCATCTCGAGAACAGATTTGATGCATTAAACACTAATGACCGAAGACCAAAAGAATTGAGGGTTGACATCAAGAACATCATACAGAAGAAAGCAAAAGGTCATTAAGAAGACAAGAAAGAAAGAAAAAACCAAAATGGATGTCAGACGAGACTGAAACGTGCTCTCCAGCGAAGAGATGCTAAAGCAAATGGAAGGAATGAGGAAGTAAAAAAGCTGAACAAAAATTTTCAGAGGGCAGCTCAAGAAGACAAAGTCAAGTATTATAATGAAATGTGCAAAGACCTGGAGTTAGAAAACCAAAGGGAAGAAGAATATGCTCAGCATTTCTTAAACTGAAAGAACTGAAGAAAAAAATTCAAGCTTTGATTTGCAATATTGAAGGTTTCTATGAGCAGAATGTTGAATGATGCAGTAAGCATCAAAAGAAAATGGGAAGAATAGTCACTGAACCAAGAAGAAATGGTTGATCTTCAATAATTTCCAGAAATAGCATATGATCAAGAGTCAATGGTACTGAAGGAAGACATCCAAGGTGCATTGAAGGCATTGGCAAAGAACAAGGCTCCAGGAGATGATGGAATACAAATGTAAATCCATCAACAAACTGATGCAGCACTGGAGGCACTCGCTCATCTCTGCCAAGAAATATGGAAGACAGGTACCTGGCCAACTGATTGGAAGAGATCCATAGTTGTGTCCATTCCAAAGAGAAGTGACCCAAAGGAACGTGGAAATTATCAGACAATATCATTAATAACACATGCAACTAAAATTCGCTATAAATAATTCAAAACAGCTGCAACGGTACATAGACAGAGAACTTCCAGAGGTTTAAGCCAGATTCACAAAAGGATGTGGAATGAGGGATATCATTACTGGTGTCAGATGGATCTTGACTTAAAGCAGAGAATACCAGAAAGATGTTTACTGGTGCTTTATTGACTATGCAAAGGCTTTTGATTGTGTAAATCATGACACACTATGGATAACTTCGTGGAGAATGAATATTCCAGAATACTTAGTTGTGCTCATAAGGAACCTGTACTTAGACCAAAAGGCAGTCGTTCAAATAGAACAAGGGAACTGAATGGTTTAAAACTAGGAAAGGTGTGTGTCCGGGTTGTATTCTTTCATCATACTTACTCAAATCTGTTTGATGAGCAAATAGTCTGAGAAGCTGGATTATGTGAAGAAGATCATGGCATCATGATTGGAGGAAGATTCATTAACAACCTTTAATATGCAGATGATACAACCTTGCTTGCTGAGAGTAAAGTGGACTTAAAATGATGATCAGAGACCACAGCCTTCAGTATGGATTGCACCTCAATGTGAAGAAAGCAAAAATCTTCACCCCTGGACTAATAAATGCATCATGATATATAGAGAAAAGATTAAAGTTTTCAAAAATTTTGTTTTGCTTGGATCCACCATCAACACTCAAGATAGTAGCAGTCAAGAAATCAAGTGACACATGGCATTAGGCAAACCATCTGTGCAAGACCTCTTTAAAGTGTTTGAGAGCAAAGATGTCAGTTTGAGGACTGGAGTGCACCTGACCCAAGCCATGGTAATTTCAATAGCCTCAGATGCATGTGAAAGTTGGACAATGAACAAGGAAAACCATAGAAGAACGAATATATTTGGGTTATGGTGTTGGAGAAGGATATTAAAAGTCCCATGGACTGTCAGAGGAACCAACAATTCTGTGTTGGAAGAAGTACAGCCAGAGTGTTCCTTAAAAGCTAGGATGGTCAGACTTCATCTCTCAAACTTTGTACATATTATCAGGGGGGACTGGTCTAGTCTCTGGAGAAGGACATCATGCTAGGTAAAGTAGAGGGACAGTAAAAAAGAGGAAGACCATGGACAATGAGTTGAATTGGCACAGTGGCAGCAGCAGTGGGCTCAAGCTTAGCAAAGAATGTGAGGACGGTGCAAAACTGGGCAATGCTTCGCTCTGTCGTGCATAAAGTCAGTATGAGTCAGAACCAACTCAGTGACACCTAAAAACACACACTGACACATACAGTCATGATTAAATATCTCCCCAAAGTCCATCTCACACTCCTCCCCATTCTCATTTCCCTTTCTTTATTAAGAGGACAAATCTAATGCAAAAGATCTCTTTGAAGTGTTAGAAAGAAAAGAGATCACTTTAAAGACTAAAGTATACCAGACCCAAGCCATATGTCTTCATTATCTAGTACTGCTATAGCAGAATTGTCACAGTATTTCTGGCTTTAACAAACAAATTCATTATCTCCATGTTCAGGAGACTGTTGTTGTTGTTAGGTGCCATTGAGTCAGGACCAACTCATAGCGACCCAATGCACAACAGAACAAAACACTGCCCAGTCCTGGGCCAGCCTCACAATTGTTGCCACGCTTTAACCCATCAATGCTGCCACTTTGCCTATCCATCTCACTGGGGGTCTTCCTCTTTCTCTCTAACCCTCCACCTTACCAAACATTATATCCTTCTCCAGTGACTGGTCCCTCCTGACAGTATGTGTGAAGTATGAA
>NW_006408830.1:2490732-2503560 GCF_000296735.1 Chrysochloris asiatica
GTAAACATCTTTGTGATATTCTCTGCTTTCAGCCAAGATCCATTTGACATCAGCAATGATATCCCTCATTCCACGGCCTCTTCTGAATCCAGCTTGAACCTCTGAAAGTTCTCTGTCAATGTATGCTTGCAGCCATTTCTGACTAGACGTCCCAATTAAAAGGGTCAGCTCTGGAGAAAGCCCTTGTCTCCTTTTAGTATATGCAGGCCCAGCGTTCTTTGGAGATCCCAGTGTGTCTTTTCATCAATCTTTCCCTGGATCTAAGACCTTCACTTCTAGAATGTGGCATAAAGATTGGAGGAAGGCTCATTAACACCCTGCAAAATGCAGACAACATAACTTTGCTTACTTACTAGAAGTGAAGAAGAGTTGAAACACTTGCTGATGAAGATTAAAAAATACCACTTACAGCATAGATTACAACTCAGTGTAAATAAAACAAAAATCCCCATAGCTGGACCAATAAACAGCATCATGATAAATGAAGAAAAGAGAGAAATTATCAAGGATTTCTTTTTACTTGGATCCACAATCAGTGCTCATGGAAGCAGCAGTCAAGAAATCAAACGATGTATTACATTGGGCATATCTGCTGCAAAAGACCTCTTTAAAGTGTTAAAAAGAAAATATGTCCCTTTGAGAACTATGGTGTGCCTGATTCAAGCTATCGCATTTTCCATCATCTCATATGTGTGTGAATAATGGAGACCAGAGAACTAATGCATTTGAATTACAGTACTGGTGAAAAACATTGAATATACCATGGACTGCCAGAAGAACAAATAAATCTGGGTTGGACGAAGCATGGCCAGAATGCTCCTTATAAGCAAGGGTGGCCAGACTTCATGCCACATACTTTGGACATGTTATCAGGAGAGACAAGGTCTTGGAAAAGGGCATCAAACTTAGTAGAGCATCGATGAAAAAAGTGGAAGACTTTCAACAAGATGGGTATACACAGTGGCTTCAACAATGGGCTCAAACGTAGCAATTGTTTGAGAGCGATGCAAGACAGGGCAGTGTTATGTTCTGTTATATATAGGATCATTACGAGTTGGAACCAACTCAATGGCCGTTAACAACAACAACAACATTAGAAGGACCCCTTAGAATCTTATTACCCCACCCCAGGCAAGATTTTTCGTTTTCCTTCCTCCTCTCCTTTGCTGATAAACACAATTTTTCTCAAGGATCCAAGTAGATCCTTAGTCTTGTCATCTCCCCAAACATAGAAGATCCTAACTGTTAAAAGCACAGCTGCCCCCACCATCCTTTTCCGTTAGACTCCATCATTTCTCATTTCCCTTCATTACTTACATTTATTGTAATATTTCATTTTATCTTGGAGAAAATGTAGGTACTATTTTATCCATATAGTCACTTGGAGTAATCCAAGACTCCTCTCACATCCCACATCCAATAAATCAACAGATTCCATCAGTGTTACCCTCAACATCTGTCCCTCCATAACTTCTTTTTTTTCTTTCATTTTTCTTTTGAGGAATCACCACATTGTTTTTTGTTTTTTTAAAGTTTTATTGTGAATTATGTGACAGTCTGCATGGGAGAACATCAGTTTTACATTCATCCTATTGTACATTGTTTCATTGCCATGGTTACGTTACAATCTCCTCCATGCATCACCAATCAACAAAAGGGTTCATCCTGCTTCTCCCCACCCCCCGCCATCAGCACACAGCACCTCTTCCTCCTTGGGTCCTGAGTCCCCAGCTGCTCCATCTCTCCACGCCATCATCTCTGCCTCCATCTCAGGAATCACTGCCTCTCTGGGTAGGTTTCTGCTCTCTGCTCTTCTCCCTTCATGGTTCCAGGGAACTCTGCTCCCAGCCTGCAAAGTTAATCACTCCCCTCCTTGCCACAAAATGTCTACTTTTACATTTACAACCTTCACAATCAGTCCTGGTAACAATTATTCACCCTTGTATCACAAGAGACCTATTGCATTTCCTTTAATCAGTCCTGCCTAGACAGATTCCTCCATAACTTTTGAGACTGCACTCAGAAAAGCAAAGTTCTTTTGATGGTGTTGGGAACCCGAGTTGGCTGTGAGTTTAGAAGAGACGTGCCCTCACTCAGGTGTGCACAGGTGCCCTCTGGACACTGTGGGGGCCTGGGGCAGAAGCCAGTGTGAGGGTTGAGGGGCTGCACTGGTCCAGGTGAGAGATGAAAGGCTGGACCAGAGAGGTGATGAGGAGTGAGTGGATTCAGGCTAGATCTGAAGGTGGAACAGACAGCACACACTGGCATCTCACACTCTGATACACGAACCACTTGTCTGGGGTCCTGAACTGATGCTTGCTCACGTGGGATGTAGCAACCCAAGGTGTGGGGGGCTCCATGGCAAGGAGGACTAAACTCAGCCCTTGGCCAGTCTGATGACTCAGGGCTTTTTTCTTTCAACAGCAGAAGCTGGAATTCTCAGATGTTAATAATAGTAATATCGGAGCTACATGAATAGGGATGAGTCAAAGGCAGCGGAGAGCTGACCTGGCTTTGCTCCCATGTGGTCCTGAGAGAAGCACCGGGAACCACTGAGACTCCCTGAACTGAACTGGCCGCATCCTCATCACCATTGTCAGGTGTCGTTGAGTTGATTCCTACTCATAGCAACCTTCTAGACGACAAAATGAAACGTGACCTCACACTGGTTGCTGTTTGAGACCATTGCTGTTGCCACTGTGTGGCTTTATCTTGTGTACTTTGCAGCCTAAGGGGCCCGTCTTCCAGCCTATATCAGACAGTGTTCCACTGCTAGCCATAAGGTCTTCACTGGCTAAATTTTTTAGGAAGTAGATCACCAGGTCCTTCTTCCTAGTCTTAGTCAGGAAGCTTCGCTGAAACCTATGCATTATGGGTGACCCTGCTGGTATTGGAAATACCAGTAGCATAACTCCCAACATCACAGGAACACGTAAGCCACCCTGTTGTTGTTGTTGTTGTCAGGTGCCATCGAGTCGGAACTGACTCATAGCGACCCCATGCACAGCAGGATGAAACAATGTCCGATCCTGGGCCAACCTCACTACCGCTGCCACACTTGACGCCATCAATGATGCCACCTGGCTGATCCATCTCGTTGGGGGTCTTCCTCTTTTTCTCTGACCCTCCACCTTACCCAGCATGACATCCTTCTCCAGCGACTGTTTCCTCCGGACAATGTGTCCAAACTATGAGAGACGAAGCTTAGCCATCTTGGCCTCCAAGGAGCACTCTGGCTGCACTTCTTCCAAAATAGATCTATTGGTTCTTTTGGCAGTCCATGGCACTTTCAGTATTCTCCTCCAACACCACAATTCAAAGGCATCAATTCTTCTACAATCTTCCTTATTCACTGTCCAGCTTTCGCATCCATATGAGGTTATTGAAAATACCATGGCTTGGGTCAGGCGCACCTTAGTCCTCAAGCTGACATCTCTGCTCTTCAACACTTTAAAAAATTCCTGTGCAGCAGATTTGCCTAATACAATATGTCGTCTGATCTCTTGACTGCTGCTTCCATGAGTGTTGATAGTTGATCCAAGAAGAATGAAGTCCTTGACAACTTCAATCTTTTCTCCATTGATAAGAATGTTGTTTATTGGTCCAGTGGTGAGGATTTTTGTTTTCTTGACATTGAGATGCAATATCAACGTAAGCCACCCTACTACAGTATTATAAACTGGTAGACGAGGAGGGATGAACCCCAACTCACATTGTGCAGGCCCAGAGAGGGAAATGGTTCTTTGTGCTGTGAAACTTCAGGACAATCCCTCTGCTTGCTGGATTTCCTATGGTTTCCACCGTGTACATGGAATTTATCAGAAACATAAGCCAACCCCACCAACCTTGATTCTCCTCTACAATCCCTTCTCCACCCACCCCATTTGCATTACTGAATTTCTCACCCAATCCTCCTCTCAGCCTTCTTCTGACTGCTCTTGTGCCCCTGCGCACACCCCTGACTGAAGAAGGTACCAGGGTGTGAAGTAAGGCACAGCTGGCCACTCTTAAAATGTATCCTCTGGCCAGCACCCTCTGTCTCCCCACTTCCAGGAAAGCCACACTTGGAAGAAATAAAAACTCCAACCTTCCTCCCCCTACACCCTGAGTGAGTTCTTCTCACGGTGAGGCCAGTTCAGCCGGAGGCAGCGCCCTGCCCTGTATGGGGCCTGCCCTGTATGGGGCCCTGTATGGGGACGCAGCTGTCTTTGCCCCAATCCCTGTGTTTTCCAGTGCTTCCTGTCCCTGGAGCTCATCGTCCTCATGGAAGTCACGGTCGCCACGGTGATCCTTGCTTTCTTCCCAGTTGTAAGTACCACACAGCTGCTCCCTCTCAGCTTTAGAAATAGCAGAATCCCTTCCTTCCCTGGGGAGGCAGCAGGCCTCCAGTCTCACTTGGGGAGATGTGATGCAGTCTCACTTGGGGAGATGTGATGGAAGGGGAGGTGTCTCCAAAGGTGGGTGAAAATCTAAAAACCTCAGGACTCAAGAAATCTGCCAAGTGAATTCAGATCATCTCTCCTGCCTTTGAGTCACTGAGTGGTACAAACGTTTAACGTGCGCAGCTGCTAACTGGAGGGCTAGTGATTTGGATCCACCCAGAGACACCAGGAAGAAAGGCCTGGTGATATTATTCCAAAAACTCAGCCACTGAAAACCCGCTGGAGCCCAGTTCTACTCTGACACATAATTGATGGCAAGTGAGTGGTTTCTCCCGCATTTGGTGTAGAAGGAAAAGTGTGTGAGTGTCATTGTGGTTTTGAAACACACTGCTCAAGGAAGGCTATTTGGCAAAATCCATTAATGACAAAAGTATGGGCACTCTGATCCAACAATGCCAACTCTAGAAACACTCCAAGGAGGTATGGGGCACATGCAGAAAGACATTTGTGCCAGGTGTGACTCGCAGTATTGTTCGTGAGAACAAGAGACTGGAAGCAACCAGATGAGGACCCCCAGGGATCTGGTTTCGTGATAACACAGCCACACAATGGAACCAAGGAAGGGGTGGTGCTCCATGGCTGTGATGGGCAGAATTCCAGGATAACCCACTTTCCTTGTTCATGTTCCCGTAGATGCAGGCCCTGGGTCAGGATTCGAAGGCATGAGGTTTATTTGGGAAGTGATCTCAGGGAGCATTTATAGGGGATACAGGGAAGGAAATGGGAGGGAAGGCAGCCAAGATGAGGTGACATTGTGGGTCACTGGACCGAGTCCCTGGGGACCTCTGGCATGCAGCGTAGAACACACATACCTGTTATCCCACCTGAGGGGCTTGGGAGCTGGGGTACTTACTGATCCATCAGCCCCTAGCAGTCATTGATTGGGGGCAGGCCCCAGGGAGTACATGGGCTCAGAGGCCACAGAGACTCCCCCCAAGTGGTGGCAGATGAAAGATAGGCCAGTGTGCAATGGAATGGGTCACCAATAGAGAGGGCAACAACATCATCTGCTCTTACCCAAGTGACCAAAACAAGGTGTTTCCAACTCCTGGTGCCCCCTGTAAGCCAGCAGAACTGTGCTCCAGAGGATTTTCAAGGACTGTTTTTTCAGAAGTGGATTGCGACGACTTTCATCCCAGATGCCTTTGGCTAGTCTCGAACCATCATCCATAGCAGCCAAGCGCATGGACAGTTTGCACCCCTCGGGGATTCCCGTGGACAATGAGAGCGTATGAAACAAGGAGAACAATACTGTGATTAGACTTTGCTTTGACACACATAGAACATCTCTTTGGGGACACAGGAAGCAGTGACAGCCATTGTCAGGGAGTGGGAGGAAATTTTTTGGCTGGGAGAAAAAGGTGGGAGGGAGACTTTTCACGGTCTACCTTTCTGTGTTTTTTTTTTTCCATTTCAAACCATGTAACTGTATTATCTTGTCAAAAAGAAGTTTTAAAAAAATGTTTTCAAACCTTTATTGAAAAAATAGAAAATGAAGTGTGCAGAGCGAGTCAGTTGCTGAAGATGATATTCAATTCCTTAATCAAGTTACAGCCAAGCTGTGGGTGTAGCCGCTGTGGGGACGATTCAAAAGAGCAGATGATTCAAAAGCGTTTGTGATGAGGACAACCAGATGCTTGGCTTGAGACCCATGACACATCCCTGCACGGGTCTTAGGGCTCTTGTGGCCTGAGTCTCTCTTCCTCTTTAGTAGACCCATTGCTGAGAGTAGGAAAGAAGACCAGAGCAGAAGAGAGGCCCCCACCTCCCAGCTCCCCCTCAAAGAATCACTGTTGTCATTTAGACATCATTGAACTACTGCTCGGTTCTTTTTTGAGGTTCAAGACATGGCCTTTGAGCACATCCTTGCCACCATGAGGAAGAATTACAAAGGTTACAATGAGCCAGACGACTATTCCATGGAATGGAATTTGGCCATGGGGAAGGTGAGACTCTTGAGCCTTGTGGGTCATCTCAGCCCTTGGGGTGGGCAGGTGAGGGGAGAGCATGGAAGAAAAAGAGTTGCTGGCCATTCCTAGGCATGTTTGACGTTCTAGTATTGGCCAGGGAGCTCTGTGGGAATTCATTCAGGCTCGGGAGGTGCCATGAGCTACCTACCATGCCTGTCCACATCCTGGGTTTAGCTTTTCATGCTAGAGTTGATAAAGCATGCCCATCACATGTTGGCACAGTCCCTCAGTTAATACATGCTGGGCACTGTGCTGGGGACACATCAGGGCCCCAAACAAAATCCTTCCCTTGTATTGTTGACACTCAAGTGAGAGAAACAAGAGATCAGTCAGTAACTAAGCATCGTTCTTGGGGGCGATACGTGATTTGAAGAAAGGCAAATGCTCAGAAGGGCTTTGTCAACTATTTTTAACATGCGGTAGGATGACATTGGAGAGCGCGGTGGCTCCATACGGTAAGCACTGGACTGCAAACCATAAGGTTAGCGATTTGAGCCCAGCAGCTGCTCCGTGGGAGAAAGATGAAGCTTTTCTGCTCCCGCAAAGATTTAAAGACTCAGAAACTCTACACAAGGTCACTGTGAGTCAGAACTGACTCAACAGTGCTTAACAACGACAATGACAACAACAGGATGCCATTAAGGAACCCTGGTGGCACAATGGCTAAATGTACGATTGCTAACTGAAAGGTGGGTGGTTTGAACCCACCAGCTACTCCACGGGAGAAAGGTGTCGCAGTCCATTTCTGTAAAGGTTATAGTCTTGGAAACCTTCTGGTCAATTCTTCTCAGACTTGCTATGAGTCAGAATTGACTCACTGGTGCAATGGGTTTGGATTTTTTTGGTTTAGAATGACCTTTCTTGGAGTCCTTCTGGGGTCATGTAACAAATTCTGACCAATGAGCTGTGAGGAGAATATGTAAATCTATATAAGAGCCTGCAGAATTCTCTTTCCTTTGCCACAGCAAGAGGAACATTCTAGATGGTGACTACTCCCTCAGCCTGGGTCTTGGAGTGCCTTTGATAAAATAAGCAAAAGTCCCTTGCCAAATCATGCCAAGCATGTAGTACGAATGATGTAGAAACCAGAGATTGCTGGCCTGTTTGTTACTGCCGCACGCCTTAGCTCACACTGACTGGTACAAGGGTTGTGGTAAATTTAGAAAGAGAGGCCAGGACAAGGTCCTTCTGAAGAGAGACATTGGAACAAAAACCTGAATGAAGTGAAGAAGGCAGCCAGGCAGATATCTGAGGCAGGAACATTATAGAAAGGTCCTGAGGTTTCAGCTTGCTATGTGTTTGAAGAAAGATGGGCACAGCTGGGATCCAGAGTCCAGTGAGGTAGACTGAGCAGAGGTGAGGACAGGGAGGTGATGGAGACAGAGTGCGAGGGCCTTGTGGGCCACAGTGAGGATTCAGCTTTTACTTCAAGGGAGACAAAAACCCCATGAGATGGCAGAGAGAGACATTCAGCACAGGCGCTGGAATGTTGTGACGGCTCACTTACCAGTAACCATGGTAATCGCGATTTCTATTATTTTCTTATTTGAAAGGGAGTCTGTAATTGTTTCTTCTTTCCCAGCTAAGGTGCTGTGGGGTGAATAACTACTCAGATTTTTCGGGCTCCTCCTTTGAAATGATGACAAGCCATACCTACCCCCGGAGCTGCTGTAAATCCATCGGGGCCACAGCCTGCGATGGCCAAAACGTGTCCAGAGATGTCATCCACCCGGAGGTAATTCGAGACTTGGTTTGTGTGTCACCTCCACAGATCTCGTGGGCTGGTGACTTTGATCAAAAATTGCCTTTTAGCGAGAGACCCGGCAGAGAGGGCTGGAAGAGAGAGACATTGGCTCCCACTGGGTGGGTGTTCAGATCATTTGGACAATCTTGGGGAAATCTGTCATTGCCAACCCCATTTTGTTGTTCTTAGGTGCCATCGAGTCGGTACTGACTTATAGCGACCCTCTGTACAACAGAACAAAACACTGCCTGGTCCTGGGCCAAACTCACAATTGTGGCCACACTTGAGCCCATTGATACTGCCACTTTGCCAATCCATCTCGCTGGGGATTTTTCCTCTTTTTCTCTAAACCTCCACCTTACCAAACATGATATCCTTCTCCAGTGACTGGTCCCTCCTGACAACATGTCTGAAGTATGAGAGACAAAGCGTGGCCATCCTGGCCTCCAAGGAGCACACTGGCTGCACTTTTTCCAACACAGATTTGTTGGTTCTATGGGCAGCCCATGGTACTTTTAATATTCTCCTCCAACACCATAACTCAAAAGCATCAATTCTTGTATGGTCTTCCTTATTCACTGTCCAGCTTTTGCATGCATATGAGGTTATTGAAAATACCATGTCTTGGATCAGTCAGGTTCACCTTAGTCCTCAAGCTGACATCTTTGCTCTTCAACATTTTAAAAAGGTCTTGTGCAGCAGATTTGCCTAATGCAATATGTTGTTTGATTTCTTGACTGCTGCTTCCATGAGTGTTGATGGTTGATCCAAGAAAAATGTTGACAACTTCAATCTTTTCTCCATTGATAAGAATGTTGTTTATTGGTCCAGTGGTGAGGATTTTTGTTTTCTTTACAATGAGATGCAATCCATACCAAAGGCTGTGGTCTTTGATCTTCATCAGTAAGTATTTTAAATCCTAAGATAATATCCATGTGCCTACAGGTAAGACCAGTTAATACCACTATTATTCAAATTTACGCAGCAAACACTAAAGCCAGTGAGGATGAAATAAAAGAATTCTACCAGCTTCTTCAATCTTTAAATTGATCAGGCATGCAATCAAGATATATTGATAATCCCTGGCAATCGGAATGCAAAGGTTGGAAACAAAGAGGAAGGATCATTAATTGAAAAATATGGCTTTTGGGTGATAAAAATGATGCTGGAGATTGCATGATAGACTTCTGCAAAACCAATGATTTGTTCATTTCAAATACTTTTTAAAAACCACGTAAGAGAACTATACACATGGATCTCACCAGATGAAATACACAGACATAAAATTGACTACATCTATGGAAAGAGATGGTGGAAAAGTTCCATTTCATCAGCCAAAACAAGGCTAGGGTCAGATTGTGGAACAGACCATCAATTGCTCATATGCAAATTCAGACTGAAGCTGAAGAAAATGAAAACAAGTCCACGAGAGCCAAAATATGACCTTGAATATATCCCACCTGAATTTAGAGATCATCTGAATAACAGGTTTAATACATTAGACACTAAAGACCGAAGACCAGAGAATTGTGGGATGAAAGCAAGAACATTATACAGGAAGAAAGCAAAAGTCATTAAGAAGACAAGAGATGAGGAAAAGACCATGAAGGATGTCAGAAGAGACTCTGAAACTTGCTCTCCAGCATAGAGATGCTAAGGCAAATGGAAGAAATGACGAGGTAAAAGAGCTGAACAGAAAATTTCAAAGATCAGCTCGAGAAGATAAAGCTAAATGTTACAATAAAATGTTCAAAGGTCTGGAGTCAGGAAACCAAAAGGGAAGAACACGCTCAGCATTTCCCCAGCTGAGGGAACTGAAGAAAAAATTCAAGCCTCAAGTTTCATTATTGAAGGATTCTCTGGGCAAATTATTGAATGATAAAGAAAGCATGTACAGGGTCGCTATGGGTCGGAACCGACTCGATGGCACTTAACAACAACAAAGAAAGCATCAAAAGAAAATGAAAGGAATACACAGAGTCACTGTACCAAAAAGAAATGGTTGATGTTCAGCCATTTCAAGAAGTGGCATATGATCAAGAGCCAATGATCCTGAAGGAAGAAGTCCAAGGTGCATTGAAGGAATTGGCAAAGAACAAGGCACCAGGAATTGAGGGAATAAAAAATGAAATCGTTCAGGAAAGTGAGGTGGCACAGGAGGCACTCACTCATCTCTGCCAAGAAATTTGGAAGACAACTATCTGGCTGACTGATTGGAAGAGATCCATATTTGTGCCCATTCCAAAGAGAGGTGACCCAACAGAATGTGGAAACCATCTGACAATATCTTTTATATTCCATGCAAGTAAAGTTTTACTAAAGGTAATACAGAAATGATGGAAACCATACATTGACAGAGAACTTCCAGAAGTTCAAGCCAGATTCAGAAGTGTGTAATGAGGGATATCATTGCTGACATCAAATGGATCTTGGCTGAAAGCAGAGAATATCAGAAAGATGTTTACCTGTGCTTTATTAACTACACAAAAGCTTTCAATTGTGTGGATCATGACAAGCTATGGACAACATTATGAAGTATGAGTATTCTGGAACACATGCAGAACCTGTACATAGACCAAGAGGCAGTTATTCGAACAGAACACGGGAACATTGGATGGTTTAAAATTAGGAAAGGTGTGTGACAGGGTTGTATTCTTTCACCAGACTTATTCAACTGTATGCTGAGCAAACAATCTGAGAAGCTGGGTTCTATGAAGAAAAACGTGGCATCAGGCTTGGAGGAACACTTATTAACAACCTGGCATATACAGATGATACAACCTTGCTTGCTGAATGTGAAAAGAGCTTAAAATCCCCATTTTACAGCTAGGGAAACTGAGGCTTAGGGAAGGGACATGACTGCCTCAAAGTCACATGGTGTTGGCACAGGTGGGATATGGCTCCAGCTGGTCAGACTGCCGGCCCTATAGCATGTTGACAAACTGTAGAGATAGTCCTTAAAACGATCCTTGTAATGAAAGTAATGGCTACACAGGACCAAACACACACTGGGTGTCAGGTGCTTCATGAGAGTCGACTTGAGGAATCTGCACAGGTGGGACTGTTCTTCTCCCTGCTTTACAGGAAACAGAGGCATGGAGAAGTCTCACAACTAGGGAGTGATGGAGCTGAGTTTCAAATCCCTCTTTCAGCTCCTCCTTAATGATATCTATGCAAATACAGACCTTCTCTGAGGGAATAAAGAGGAATCACTCATCCCTGTGAGATACTAGACAGCTTTAGCGCTCTGTGGAGAGTCAGCTAGGGTGAGTCCCAGGCCAGGGACCCAAAGATGCACACGGGGCCATGTAACCTGCCTGTTACCTCCCTGACCTCTTCTCTTCCATTCCATCCTCATCTACTCTGCTCTGCTTGCTACTGCTGAAACACACCCACCAGTCACGTGCTCGCCTCAGGGCCTTTGCACAGGCGGTTCTTTTTGCTGGGAATACTTCTCCAGTCTGTGCCCAAATGTCATTTCCCTGGAGAGGCGGTGCCTGGCTCCCATCTATAAAGGGATTTCCCCACGGTCATAGACCAGCCCGTTCCCATCTCCTGCTGCTCTTGTCTTCCTGCATTTAAACCAGGAATGAAATAGTCACTTCTATACTGGTTCCAAGGCTCCCGACTTGAACAGGCAGGAATGTGATTTGTTTTGTGCATAGGCCAGTGCTCAGCACACAGGAGACAGTTGGACAATTAGAAGAATTGATGCATTTGAATTATATGGTGTGGGGGAAGAAGATTGAAAGTACCAGGGATTGCCAGAAGAACAAACAAATCTTTCTTGGAAGAAGTGCAGACAGAATGCTCTTTAGAAGTGAGGGCAGTGAGATTTGTTCTTTGGTTCTTTGGACATGTTAAGAGGGACCAGTCCCTGGAGAAGGATATCATGCTTGGAAAAATGAAGCGTCAGTGAACAAGAGGAAGGCCCTCAGTGAGATGATGGATTGACAGAGTGGCAGCAGCTATGGGCTCAAGCTTAACAGTTACGAGGATGGCAGAGGACCAGACAGTGTTTCGTTCTGCTTTGCATAGGATGGCTATGAGTCAAAACTAACTTGAGGGCACCTAACAACAATGACTAATAACAAAGTATCAAGGAGCCCTGATGGCCCAGCCGCTTAAACATTGAGCTGCTAACTGAAAAGTCAACAGTTCAAACCCACCAGCTGCTCTGCTGGAGAAATATGAGGCAGTCTGCTGCCATTAAACCCTAAGGAACAGTTCTACGGTGTCCTGTAAAGCTGCCATGAATGAGAATCACCTCAACGGTGGTGGATGTGTACACTTACTTCCACATACAGTCAAAAGCAAGCTCAAGGCGGCCAAGATTTTATAAGCAAGAGGCTTCAGGGGATTTGAAGAGGGAGTCACTAATTAGCCTCAGGGATTGGAGGCCCCACTGCCTACACGTGTTGGGTCTCCTAATCACTCTGAACCTCAGTTTCCTCACCTGTAAAATAGAGAAAAGGTCTAATGGTACTGTAGTGATAAATGAGCGCAAAAATACAGATAAAGGTCCGTTTGTTGTGAAGTGCCATCGAGTCGGTTCTGACCCATAGTGAGCCTGTATAGGGGTTTCCAAGGAGCAGCTGGTGAGCTTGAACTGCCAACCTTGCAGTTTAAATGGCATTGCAGTCTGGTGCATTTACCCACAGCGCCACACCAG
>NW_006408830.1:2503940-2506664 GCF_000296735.1 Chrysochloris asiatica
AGGGTAGATGGGTAGAGGGATTGTTGTTGTTTTTAAGTGCTGTTAAGTCAGTTCCAGCTCATAATGACCCTGTATAGGGTTTCCAAGGAGCAGCTAGTAGGTTTGAACCACAGTCCTTGAGGCTCAAACTGACCTTATAGGGTGTGAGTGATATATTTGGAGCAGGGAAGTGAGGACGCCATGGACGGTGTTGGAGGGGGACTGTCAAATGAGAAGTCAAAGCAAGGCCCTCATGGCTTTGTCCTCTTCTCCTCCCTGAATCGGAAGGTATCTGGATGGTCCAAGGGCTGGGGGTTCATAGGGGGGCAGAGTCTTTAAGCTCCTATACAGCGCCTGCCTGTTTTGACATTTGCTTCTTTAGGGCTGTTTCCTCAAGTTCATGCGAATAACCAAGATTCAGAGTTTCACATTGAGTGTGGTCTCACTGGGGGCAGCGGCGATACAGGTAAGACACAGCCCCTCTGGGACACATCAAGCTCTTTTATTGAGCACCTTCTATGTGCCAGGCACTGTTCTAGGTGCTAGGGACACAAAACTGAACAAGAGACGTGAACAAATCCCTGCCGTAGTGGAGCTGACATTTTAGCTGGGGAGATGGAAGTAAAACATGGTGCTAGGATAGGGAAGGGAACTAGGAAGGGCTTTCCTGAGGCGGTGACACTTGCACTGACCTGAGGAGGGAAAGGTGGCATGTGAATACATGGGGGAAGGCAGAGAGAGCCGGCACAAGGGCCCTGGGGCAGGAATAAATGATGTGGCTTATTCAAGGAACTCTGGTAGCGTAGTGGTTACGAATCGGGCTGCGAACCTTAAGGTCAGCGGTTTGAAACTACCAGCCGCTCCGCGGGAGAAAGATGAGGCTTTCTACTCCCGTAAAGATTTACACCCTCAGAAACCCTGTACAGGGTCGCTATGGGTCGGAACCGACTCGATGGCACTTAACAACAACAACAACAATTCAAGTGTTACAGTGGAAGCGTGCTGGGCCTATAACCCAGAGTTAGACGGATCACAACCATCCTCTGCTAGTTTTCTAGAAGTGCGGACACTATATAGGATCAACAGTGGACTGTAAACCACAAGGTTGGCAGTTTGAGCCTACCAGCCACTCCAATGGAGAAAGATGACACTTCCTGCTCCCGCAAAGATACACAGCCTCAGAAACCCTGTACGGGGTCTCTGTGAGTCAGAACTGACTTGACAGCACGTCACAACAACAACAAAGCAAACCCTAAAAGCGAGTGAACGAGGATGGTATTAGGGGAGAAGAGCACAGACAGCTGATGGGGGCAGATTGTACAGGATCTTGTGGACTGCCCTAGTGGGGAGCAGTTGTGGGGGTGGCTTTTATCCTGAGTACATTAGAAAGATTTTAAACATTCATTCTTCATTCCAGGCACTGAGGTAAGCACTGGGGACACTGCAGTAGGTAAAATAGACAAAAATGTCTGCCCTCACAAAGTTGATATTTTAATCAGGAGAGACAATTTTTTTAAAATGCAATTTAAAAAGAAAATATACTAGGTGATAGAGAATGATTACGCGTCAAGGAGAATGCCATTGCAAATAGAGTGATGTTATTGGAAAGGAGGAAGGCAAGAGGACTCCAGAGGCCTCAGCCCTGATTTAAAGAAAGAACAGGGCTGCCTCACCCCAGCTAATGAGCCTGACTTGCATTTACGTGGTGGGGCTTGCATGGACAAATGCTGGGGCTGGACTTCACTGGGCTTCACTAGCTCCTTGAGGACCAGTGTCTCAGCCTCCCTCTTGTTAAATGAGCTGTCCACTACTTGTTGGGAGGCATGGATGAGCTCTTGTCACCAGAGGGTCCTGAAGGCCTGCCTGCAGCAAGTGTGAACTGACGCCAGGAAACTAACACACCAGCTTTAGAGCAGTCTCGGCTGAGGCAGGAATCACAGACAGAGGCTAAAAAGCGTTTATCAGATGATGAATTTTCTATTCACCAAGAAAGATACTTGAAGATCACTCACCATGGAAACACCATTCCCTGAGCCCTGTTCACAGATAACTCCCAGGAAAGAAAGAACTAACCAATAAGCCAGGGCAGTAAACAGAAGTCCTCTTCAATTCAGCTGGCCCTGATTTTTCACACCTTCCAAATTTTACAAAACTAGAAGGAAATATAGTTTGTGAGTGGCAGAATGGATGAAGTAGTTAGTACACATTGGAAAAATGTTGCCCAAGTTTTGAAAACCCAGGCCTCCTTTTTGGAAAAAGAAAAACTAACATCCCAGCCACTAAGCTAAGCAGAAACTTCAGTGGCCACACGTAACAGAGAATACGCACACATTTTACATAATCAGTCCAGAGAAATCTTGAAATGAACATCAGTAATAACAACACCTTGGCAGGTGGGAAGAGGGGCTCGGATTTCCAGAGTTTTACCAGGTGATAGTCTATGAAATGTCTACTTTTCCCACAACTCTTCTGGTCTTTGGTCTTTAGTGTCTAATGCTTCAAATCTGTTCTTCACATGATCTCTAAATTCAGGTGGGATATATTCAAGGTCATATTTTGGCTCTTATGGACTTGTTTTCATTTTCTTCAGCTTCACCCTGAATTTACATATGAGCAATTGATGGTCTGTTACAGTCTGCCGCTGGCTGATGATATGTAGCTTTTCCACCATCTCTTTCCACAGATGTAGTCCATTTGATGTCTGTGTATTCCATCTGGTGGGTCCATGTGTATGTTGTTGTTGTT
>NW_006408830.1:2510309-2514232 GCF_000296735.1 Chrysochloris asiatica
AGAATCATAATTTGTACATTCCATGTTCTGATTTTCAATGGATGTTTACAGCTGTTTCTCTTCATTTTGAGTTGTGCCCCATCAGCAAATGAAGGTTCTGTGGGCTTTTCTCCCACGAGCTTTACTCCATTCGCATTATCACGGTCAACTCTACTTTGAGGAGGCAGCTCTTCCCCAGTCGCATTTTGAGTGACTTCCAACCTGAGGATCTCATTTTCTGGCACTATATCTGACAGTGTTTTTCTGCTATTCATAAGGGTTTCAGTGACTAAAGATTCAGAAGTAGTTCATCTCTCTTTCTTCCTAGTCTGTCTTCATCTGAAAGCTCATCTGAAACCTGTCCACCATGGGTGACCCTGCTGGTTATTTAAAATACCGGTGGCATAGCTTTCAGAATCACAGCAACTCACAAGTCACCACAGTATGTGTATAGTTGTCTTTCTTTTTTTTAAGTTTTTATTTGAATTATGTTATACTTTACATGGGAAAATACCAGCTTTACATTCATCCTATCATATTTCATTTCATTGCAATGATTACAATCCCCTTCATGCATCATCAAACAACCAAAGGCTACACCCTACAAGCCTGCCACCAGGCCATCAGCACACAGTCCTTCTTCCTCCCTGAGTCCAGAGTCTGCAGCTGCTCCATCTCTCCACATCATTGTCTCTGTCTCCATCTCTGGCGTCACTACTCCTCTGGGTAGGGTCCTGCTCTCCGTTCTTCTCACTTGATGGCCCCAGAGACCTCCGCTCCTGGACTGCAAAATCAACGACTCCCCTCCTTTAGTTTCAAAATATCTACCTTTACATTTCTGACCATCACAGTCAGTCCTGATGGCAATTATTCACTATTGTACCACAAGAGTCTTATCTCCATCTCCTTTCATCAGCCCTGTCCCAACAGATTGGGAACCACTCAGTGGAGAGTCTACCTTCCCCTGTACCCTCTGGAACTAGGCTCCCTCTTGAAGGCTTGTAAGCCAGTCACTTCTTGCCTTTGTAGCCCCACCATTTTGGGTAGTCAATGTCTAAGTTGCTCATCCCTGTCAACCCTGTGTACTGAGGGGATGGGAATGATCCTCGCTGTAAAGATTTGTTCCCTCTTTTGATCTACTACATCCATAAGTATAGGTCAAGTTCATCAAACTGTAGTAGATTATTCTTTTTCCCCCTCTTCTTTCTTCTTCTAGTTGAGTTCTGATCATCCAGCCATTGAAGCCAGGTCAAGTGGGTATATCTGCAAGTATGGGTGTTCTTGTGCACCTCTCCTCACTTCATTACTTTCCACTCTTGTCCTCTGTGGCCAGGTCACTGTCTCTGGATCCAGGAGTCCCCAGGTCTTGCCATACTGCTGGCCATCCATGTCTCAACCCAGATTGACAGGAGTCTATTGAATGTGGTCGGACTTAGCTCACAACTTCATTGCTGTTTTTCCCCCACTTCCCCTGATAAGTGATTTGGAATGAGCAAATCATTGGTTTTGCAGAATTCTATCATGCAATCTCCAGCATCATTTCTATCACCAAAAGGCCATCTTTCACAACTTCTGATCCTTCCTCTTTGTTTCCAAGCTTTGCATTCCAATTGCCAGTGATTATCAATATATCTTGATTGCATGTTTGATCAATTTTTTATTGAAGAAGTTGGTAGAATTCTTCAATTTCATTATCATTGGCTTTAGTGGTTGGTGTGTAAATTTGAATAAAAGTAATATTAACTGGTCTTCCCTGTAGGTGCATGGACATTAGCCTATCACAGATAGCATTGTACCTCATGACAGATCTTGATATGTTCTTTTTGACTACGAATGCGACACCATTCCTCTTCAATGTGTCATTCCTGGCATAGTAAATATGTGGTTGTTAGATTCAAAATGACCAATACCAGTCCATTTCAGCTCACTAATGCCTAGGATATTGATGTTTATGTATTCCATTTAATTTTTGACAGTTTCCAAATTTCCTAGATTCATACTTCGTACATTCCATGTTCCGATTATTAATAGATGTTTACTGTTGTTTATCTTCATTTTGAGTTGTCATTTTGAGATGTCTTCATTTTGAGATGTCAGCTTGAGGACTAAGGTGCTCCTCACCCAAGTCATGGTATTTTCAATAACCTCATATGCATGCGAAAGTTAGACAGTGAATAAGGAGATCGTACAAGAATTGATGCATTTGAGTTATGGTGTTGGAGGAGAATATTGAAAGTGCCATGGGCTGCCAAAAGAACAAACAGATCTGTGTTGGAAGAAGTGCATCCAGAGTGCTCCTTGGAGGCCAGGATGGCCAGACTTTGTCTCTCATACTTCAGACATATTGTCAGGAGGGACTAGTCGCTGGAGAAGGACATCATGTTTGGTAAAGTGGAGGGTCAGAGAAAAAGAGGAAGACCCAGTGAGATGGATTGGCAAAGTGGCCGCATCAGTAGGTTAAAGCATGGCAACAATTGTGAGGTTGGCCCAGAATGGGGTAATGTTTCGCTCTGTTGTGCATAGGGTCGCTATGAGTCAGTACCAACTTGATGGCACCTAACAACAACAACAACATCTACTTTCCACACACAAAAATTACACGACAAGCAAAGGCCCATTGTATTGTTGTTGTTGTTAGGTGCCGTCAGGTCAGTACCAAATCATAACTACCTTATGCAAAAAACCAAAAGCAGAACACTGTCCATTCCTGTGCCCACTTCACAATGCTTGTTATGCCTAGCCCGTTACTGCTGCCACTGCGCCAACCAGAATGCGCTTAGAAACCAGGTTGATGAGACTTTCTCTGTCATACTTCAGACATAACTGGAGGGACTTGTCCCTGGAGAAGGATTTCATGCTTGGTAAAGTGGAGCCAAGGAAAACGAGGAAGACCCCCAATGAGATGGGTTGGCACAGTGGCAGCAGCCATGGGCTCAAGCGTAACAATGATTGTTAGGTTGGCTCCAGATGGGGCAGTGTTTCCATCTGCTGTGTGTAAGGTCGCTATGAGTTGGAATCAACTGGATGGCACCTAGTAACAAAAAAATCACGAAGTTGTTTATTGGTCTGGTTATGAGGATTTTTGTTTTCTTTATATTGTGATGTAATCCATACTGAAGGTTGTACTCTTTAATCTTTATCAGTAAGTACTTAAAGTCCTCTTCGCTTTCAGCAAGCAAGGGTGTGTCATCTGCACATCTCAGGTTGTTAATGCATCTTCCTCCATTCCTGATGACACATTTTTCTTCATATAATCCAGTTTCTCAGATAATTTGCTTAAAATACAGACTGAATAAGTACGGTGAAAGGATACAACCCTGGCACACACTTTTCCTGATTGTAAATATGGCAGTGTCTCCTCATTATGTTGTAAAGGTTCTGTACAAGCACAATGAAGTGTTCTGGGATTCCCACTCTTCACAAAGTTATCCATAGTTATTTATGGTCCACACAGTTAAATGCCTTTGCATAGTCAATAAGATACAAGTAAACCTTTTTCTGGTATTTTCTGCTTTCAGTGACGATCTATCTGGTGTCATCAATTATATCCCTTTCTCCAAGTTCTCTTCTAAATCCAACTTGAATTTCTGGCAGCTCCCTGTTGATGTACTGTTACAACCATTTTTAATTATCTTCAACAAAAATGTACTTGCATGTGATATTAATGATATTGTTTGATAATTGCCACATTCTGTTGGGTCACCTTTCTTTGGAATAGGCACAAATGTGGATCTCCTCCAATTGGTTGGCCAGGCAGCTCTCCTCCAATTGGTTGGCCAGGCAGCTCTCACCCAAATTTCTTGGCCTAGACTAATGAGTGCTTCCAGAACTGCTTCAGTTTGCTGAAACCTTTCAAATGGTATTCCTGATCACTTCAGTGAATAAGGAAAAAGCACTTGAGAAACTTAACTGTCGGGGTCTGACCTCGACATAGTTGTGTTGTT
>NW_006408830.1:2514922-2516540 GCF_000296735.1 Chrysochloris asiatica
ATATAACTGAATATTAAGATGAAAGCAATTTGCCATTAACTGCCAGTGGCCTCATTTGTTACACTCGGGCCTATAGGGCCTCGAACCTCTGACCAGTCTTAAACGGTCTGCAACACTTAACCCCATTTTATGATGGTCCTATAAAGGAGCTCTGGTAGCGTAGTGGTTACGAATCGGGCTGCGAACCTTAAGGTCAGTGGTTCGAAACTACCAGTCGCTCCGCGAGAGAAAGATGAGGCTTTCTACTCCCGTAAAGATTTACACCCTCTGAAACCCTGTACAGGGTCGCTATGGGTCGGACCCGACTTGATGGCAATTAACAACAACAACATTGTAGCTTAAGTGCTGTCCAGTTGTTTCCAGCTCATAGTGGCCCTGTATTGTGTTTCCAAGAGAGGCAGGTGGGTTTGAACCGTTGACCTTGTAGTCAGCACTCCAGTGCTTATCCTACAGCACCATACCAGGATTCCTTATATCATGGTACAAGCTCTCAACAAACAGGAGTACAATGGAATTTCCTTAATCTTATAAAAGGCAGCTATGGAAAAATCCATAGCTAGCATCATGCTTGTGATAAAACATTGGATACTTTCTACGTATGATCAGAAACAAGACACAGACATATATTGCTGTCTCCTCTATTTAACGTTGTCTTGGAGGTTCTAGGCAGAGCAAGTAGGCAAGAAAAACAAAAGACATCCAGATTGGCAAGGAAACGATATCTGATAGGATGAATATAAAACTAATGTTCTCCCATGTAAACTATCACATAATTCACAATAAAACATTTTTTTAAAAAAAGGCATCCAGATTGAAAGAAAGAGGAAAACTATATTCACAGCTAACATGATCTTGTATATAGAAAATTCTAAGCACACACACACAGCTATTAGAACTACCAAGTAAATTCAACAAGGATGCAGGGTATAAAATATATGTAAAAATCAATTCTTTCTATATGCTAGCAATGAACATTTTGAAAATAAAATTTAAGAAACAATTCCATGTACAATAGCATCAAAAAGAATAAAATACTCGGGAATAACTTAAACAAAAGAAGTGCAAGACTTACACATTGAAAACTACAAAACACTGAAAGAACTTAAAACCAAAACCCAAATCCACTGTCATCAAGGCAATTCCAATTTTTTAGTGTGTTGTTGTTAAATGCCATTGAGTCAGTTCCAAATCTTAGCGACACTGCATAGGGTTTCCAAAGAGCAGCTGGTACATTGGAACCACTGACCAGTGGTTAGCAGTTCTTTGCTGACCCTACTGCACCACACCAGGAGTCCGGACTCCCTACAGTGACCCATTAACCTTTTCTGTATGTGCCGTCCTTTAAGTGTTAAGGTGCTAACTGAAACGTCCCCAGCCATTCTGTGGAAGGAAGAAGAAGTAGTTACAGCCTCGAACACCCTGTGGAACAATTCTTCTCTGTCCTACAGGGTTGCTCTGAAAGAAGATCTAAATAAATGGAAAGATATCCATATGGATATATTAAAATTCAATTTTGTTAAGATGGCAATTTTGTTAAGATGTCAAAATTGGTTTACAGATTCAATTCAGTCCTACCAAAATCCCAGCTGGCTTTTTATGCAGAAAATGGCAAGCTGAT
>NW_006408830.1:2517860-2519363 GCF_000296735.1 Chrysochloris asiatica
ACTCAACAGCACTTCATGACAACAATGACATAGAATGAGCACTGGACTGCTAACCACAAGGTTGGTAGTTCAAACCCACCAACTTCTCTTTGGAATCCTATCCCTATACAGGGTCTATATGAGTTGGAACCTACTCCAAGGCACTTAACAACAACAACAAATTATATAGAGATGGAAGAGAATTGAAAATCCAGAAATAACTTTTACATCTTTAGTTGTTAATGCTGTTGAGGTTGTCAGCTCTGACTCATATTGGCCCTCTACACAACAGAAGGAGACACTGCCCCATCCTGTGCCATCCTCAAAATGCTTTATGCTTCAGCCCATTGGCTGCTTCCATGTGCCAATCCATCTTCTCATTTTCACTGACTCTCTCTACTTTACGAATCCTGATGTTCTTCTCCAGGGACTGGCTTTTAAGGAGCATTCTGTCTTTATTTCTTCTAATACAGATTTGTTTGTTTTTCTGGCAGTCCATGGTACTTTTAAATTCTTCTTCAACTCCATAACTCAAAAGCATCAATTCTTCTATGGTTTTCCTTATTCACTGTCCAACTTTCACATGCGTATGAGGTTATTGAAAATACCAGGGCTTGGGTCAGGTGCACCTTAGTCCTCAAATGAACATATTTGCTCTTCAACATTTTAAAAAGGTCTTATGCAGCAGATTTGTCCAATGCAATATGTCGTTTGATTTCTTAGCTGCTGTTACCAGTGTTGATGGTGTTGAGTGTTGATGGTGGATCTGAGCAAAATGAAATCTTTGACAAGTTCAATCTTTTCTCGGTTTATCATGATGTTATTTATTAGCCCAGTTGTGAGGATTTTTGTTTTCTTTACACTGAGGTGCTGTGGTCTTTGAACTTCATCAGTAAGTATTTTAAGTCCTCTTTACTTTCAGCAAGCAGAGATGCATCATCTGAATATTGCTGGTTGTTAATGAGTCTTCCTCCAGTCGTGATACCATGTTCTTCTTCATATAATCCAGCTTTTCAAGTTATTTGCTCAGCATACAAATTAAATAAATTTATTGAAAAAATGCAATCCTGGCACACAGCTTTCCTGATTTTAAACCATTCAGTATCCCCTTGTTCTGTTGGAATAACTGTCTCTTAGTCTATGTACAAGTTCTTCATGAGCCTAGTTATTCGCCAACATCTTAAATGCACCTTGGACTTCTTCATTCAGTAACAATGGTTCTTGATCATATACATCTTGAAATGGATAAGGATTGACCATTTCTTTTTAGTACAGTGACTTTGTGTATTCATTCCATCTTATTTTGATACTTTCTGCATCATTCAATATTTTGCTTATGTTATTGTTGTTAGATGCTGTCAAGCCAGTTCCCGTTCATAGTGACCCTGTGCACAACAGAACAGAACACTGCCCAGTCCTGCGCCAACCTCACAATCTTTACGCTTGAGCCCATTGCTGCTGCCAGTGTGCCAATCCATCTCACTGAGGGGTCTTCCTCTTTTTTGTTGACCTCCACTTTACCTA
>NW_006408830.1:2520768-2523042 GCF_000296735.1 Chrysochloris asiatica
GAAGGCTGTGCTCTTTGACGTTGGACCTCATACCAGACACACAATACCAGACCTCATACCAGATACATAAATTAACTCAAAATAGGTCATAGACCAAATGTAACAACTGAAACTATAGAACTTGCAGAAGGAAACACAGTGGTAAATCTTTGTAACCTCAGATTTGGAAAAGAGCTCTTACAACACTCTCCTTTCCAAGGAGGTCATAATAGTCAGGATGCTAGCAGGAAACAAACATCAGCCCCAGATGGCCCAGGTAAGAAGATTTATTTAGGAGACTCCTAGGAGAGGTATGGAGTCCTGGTGTGGTGCTGTGGATTAATGCATTAGACTGCAAAGCTGTTTGAACTGCAAGGTCGGTGGTTCAAGTTCACCATCTGCTCCTTGGAAACCCTATGCAAGGTTGCTATGGGTCGGAATTGACTCGACAGCACTTAACAACAACAAGAGAGGTATGGAGTCCTGGTGTGGCACTGTGGGTTAATGCGCCAGACTGCAAAGCCATTTGAACTGCAATGTCAGCGGTTCAAGCTCACCAGCTGCTCCTTGGAAACCCTATACAGGGTCACTATGGGTTGGAACCAACTTGTCGGCATTTAATAACAATAACAAGGAGAGGTATGTGTTGGGTTAACCGAATTAAGGAGAAATGTTGAGACACCTAGGGACTTTTTATATCTCTGAGGTCTGAATGATCTGGGAATGGGGTAGCAGGAACAAGAGCTGAAGGCAAACGGCCATCTGCCCACAACTATGGTTATTGAAGGCTCAGGGTGGGCGGAAGGGAGGGAATGGGGAAGAAACACTCTGAGCTTTCTCTCCCCATACCCATCCACTTTCTACTAGTACATCCCATTGGCCAAATCTAATAGGAAGCTGGAGGACCGGGTTTTCTGGGAAATGTAGTCAATAAGCCTAGGGGAAGAAAGAAGACTGTGGAGGAGATATTTGGGGGAAGCAAAGAGAGAAGGACTAAAGTGCATCATCACAAAGTACATGCTCTCTAGCCACTGCTGAGATTCATAGGACCAAAGTGATCTTTCTTGGGCCATCTCTACAACCCTGCCCCTTGTCTTTGTGGAACAGGATACTGTGTTCAACTTCCCCTCCTGGGATCTCTGTTTTGATCCTCCTTTGGAGGTATTTATTGTTGTTACATGCCTTCGAGTCAAGGAGTAGCTGGTGAGCTTGAACCACCAACCTTGAGGTTCCAACTGACTTTGTAGTCCAGTGCATTAACCCACTGCACCACACCAGGACTCCAGTGTGGCCATGGTACTTAGCGTTGGTTTAATGTTTCTTTCTTCTCCTGTTTCAGCTGCCAGGAATTCTTGCCACCTTGCTGCTGTTTGCCAAGTTGGGCTGATACACAGGCCTGGGGAGCATAGGGCAGCTGCTCTGAGCCGCTGCTGTGGAGTGTGGTCTCCTTTTGATTTCTCTGTGACTCTCTTTGCTAAGGAAAGCTGATAGTAAAAGATTTAGGAAGTCCTATCCATCTTGACTCCTGGCTCCTTAATTTTACTTTTCATGCCAACTAAACACCTGAGTTCCATGGCGTGACCTTCTTTCTCATACAACTTTGTTGTTTTTAAATTTCTTGTGTGTGGAAAACCCTAAAACCATTCACAAAAGCTTAGAGAAGTCTTCCAAAGCATTTCCCCCATGCCCATCACCAAGAAGTATGTATCATCAAGGTTTTCGTTCAGTTATTCCCTTTTTTCCCCTTGAGGAAATATTTTATGACAAATCCCAGACAATATGTGATTTGCCCCTTCATACTACTGAATACATGTCTAATAATGGCGGCGGTGATAGTTATGTGCTGGGGAGTCGGTTCCAACTCCTAAGAGATCCTGTATAGGGTTTCCAAGGCTGTAAATCTTTACAGGAGCCGAAAGCCTCATCTTTTTCCTGTGGAACCTGCTGGTAGTTTGGAACTGATGACCTTGAAGTTAGCAACATGACTCATAACCACTATGCTACCAGAGTGCCTTATCTAATAATATAACAATAATAATATGTATAGAACCATAATGTCATTATCACACAGGACACTTAACAATCAGGCCTTGGCATCACCGAATAGCTGACCCATCACTGAATGTTCCCTATTGACTCAAAAACGTGTTTTCATATTTGATTTCTTTACATTGGGACCCAAACAAGGTCCACACATCGTGTTTTGGTGTCATATCTTTGTTGATTAAAACTGAGTGCCACCAAGTCGATTTCAACTCATAGCAACCCTGTTTAGGGTTTCAGAGGAGTAGCTGG
>NW_006408830.1:2525768-2527133 GCF_000296735.1 Chrysochloris asiatica
ATGATTGTAGCCGTTTCTGTATTACCTTTAGCAAAACTTTACTCGCTTGAGATATCAAAGAGATTGTCCGATGATTTCTGCATTCTATTGGGTCACCTCTCTTTGGAATGGGCATAAATATTGATCTCTTTCAATCAGTCGGCCAGATTTGGAAACCCCATGGGGAAGTTCTACACAGTCATGTAGGGTCACTATGAGTCAGAACCAACTCAAAGGCAACAAGTTTGGATTGGGTGAGAAACTACACGATTCAAGATTATATAAATGTTGATGACCTGCTGATGCCAAATATCTCCTGGACATTTCTTTCTAATTTTTTATGTACTGGCAATTTTCCATCATATAAAGTTATACATTTCCAAAAGGGTTTATAACACTTATGCTGCAAGAAGAATCCAGCTGCCAGATCTTTTTCCACATGTCCATGAAGAAATAAGCAAAAGGAATGATGAGCATAGTCATTATCACTGAAATGTACGTCAAAATTGTTGAAATGGAAGATGTTTTGATAGATACAATTTTAACTTAAAAAAAAAAAATCTATGTAAGGATTTCTGCTGCAGGCGTTTTTGGTGGGAGGTAAAGGCTGGAATGCCTTGAATGCCTATCAGGGAAGCAAACAAAATTTACCTGGTGGACTAGTACACAGCCATGACAAAGGACGGGGTGACTGTGTATAGACTGATCGGGAGTGATTTCTAGTAATATCATTTAGTGGAATGACTCCATGTGTAGCAAAGGGTATACAGCAGACTACTACCATCTTTGTAAAACAGAAATGTAGACAACATATCATCGATGGCTGTGGGGACTCAGGATGTTTCTGGAAAGAGTCACAAGATCCAGGGAATCTATGGAGAAGAGGACCGGAGACTGACTGGAAGTGACTTGCCACATTGTCCTTTTCTAGCATCTTCTACACCGAGGCTGCTGGTTTTGATGGGACTCAAGGGAACCCTGGTGCAGGACCCGACAGTGTTTCATTCTCTTGTGCACAGGGTCGCTGTGAGCTGGAACCAACTCAATGGCACCTAACAATGATCTATCCGAGAGTGCTTGCCACACCAGAACATGAAGAACACCCTCATCCTTTTTCATGCCTGTGTAGTATTCCCCTGTATGAAGGTACTTCACATGTAAGTGGCTCCCTGGCTGTGGAACACCTGTGGGGCTTCCAAGGTTTCATTCCTACTAACAGCAACGGCTACAATCATACATTGACAGAGAACTTCCAGAGGTTCAAGCCAGATTCAGAAGAGGCTGTGGAACGAGAGATATCATTTCTGATGTCCAATGGATCTTGGCTGAAAGCAGAGAATATCAGAAGGATGTTTCCCTGTGCTTTATTGACTACGCAAAGGCTTT
>NW_006408830.1:2527233-2536476 GCF_000296735.1 Chrysochloris asiatica
TGGAGCGGCTGGTAGTTTCGAACTGCTGACCTTGTGGTTCGCAGCCCGTCCGATTCGTAACCACTACACTACCAGAGCAGCACCACAATTTTATTCTAGTCTAGTCATTCTCAAACTGGATCTCCTGGAAGGCAGATGTCTGGGTCCCAACCCTAAAGCTTTTAGGCTAGGTAGGCCTGATGTGGGGCCCAAGAATCTGCATCCCTTGCAAATTCCCAGGGGATGTGATCTGCTGGCCCAGGGAACACTTCTGAGAACCACTGCTCTAGGTTTCCCCTTTTCCCTCTAACCTGGACTTGCTGCAGAATATGTGAACCCCCCCGAATGTGCTTGCTTCTTTGTGGTGTCATTTACCTTGTTCCTCTCTCCTCCATGGTTCCTGAAAATCACTAGTTCTTACTCCTGGCTATACTTTAGAATCTCCCGGGAGTTTTAATGACACAAGCCTGGCCTCCATCTCCTGACCTTCTGATTTGATTGGCCTAGGCTGTGGCCTGGATATGGGGTTATAGTACTAACAGCACCAAAACCCACTGCTGGTGAGTCGATTCTTACTCAGAGCGACCCTATATGACATGTCAGGGCCACTACACAGGGTTTCCAAGACTGCACGCTTTATAGAAACAGCCAGCCTCATCTTTCTCCTGAGGAGTGACTGGTGGGTTTGAACATTGCGTTGAGCCGCTCAACACAACCCAGTGTGCCACCACCAGGTCTCCTTTACAGTTCTAACCAGGGCATCAAGGAGAAGCTAAGATTTGGGCAAAGACATGAAAAAGGTGAAGGAAGAGCCATTTGGCCAATGGAAGGAAGAGTGCTACAGGCCATGGAACAGCCAGTGCTGAGACCCAGATGCAAGGATCTGATGTATTCAAACTGGTGAGATCAGTGTGACTGCAGTTTAGTGAGTGAGGGTAAAGTGGGAGATGTGGATCAGGAGGCGATGAGGCAGCCAAAGCAAGGCCTGGTGAGCTGTGGGGAGGACATTGGTAGCCATGGTAGATTCGGAGCAGTGAAGGGACAGAAGCTAACTAAGGTGTGCGAAGCATCTATCTAAGTTCTCCCTGCCAGCCATATAGCTGAGCTCACCAGGGCCAAGGTGATGGTCATGAGGCAGTCCGACATCTGAGCCTCTGTGGTCCCTACTGCAACATGCCAGGTCCCCAAGATATGATTCACCAACCTCTTCCTAGAAACCCCTTTTTACTAATGGAAGTGAAAGTACACACACACACACACATGGGTATAATACCTTTAATTTTTTCTGGTAAAGTACGTGTCTCTACAAATTGGACAGCAAGGAACTGCTTACACATGATATGTTACCAGGCCTGAGAGCTCATTCCGTACTGTGTTTCAGAATTGACCAAGGAGAATTAGCACTTCAACATTAAGACAAAATTTAGTCTACTTCTAAATACAGTAGCAGAGAGAGAGCCTTGCTTGGAGAGGTCAGAAAGAAAAAAGGCAGAACCTAAAACACTATGGCTGTGTCACTTTCGACCCTAATCAGAGCAATCAGAAGAGGCACTGAGGCAGGACCAGGGTCCAGGTGGCCAACTTGGTCCTCATTCTCCCTAGAGTTGGGCAGCTATTCACAGTTTTTGGGTTTGTCTGTAAACGCCATTAATCTCCAAACCACCTTGATTTACAAAGAACTTCCCACCCACCCTCCCTGCAAGAAAATAAAAGCTTGTATTGAGAAGAAAAAAATTTTTTTTGGTTTTGTTTTGCTACATCACTGTCTGCTTTGAAAGGGCTACAAACACTCTCTGTCCAAAGCTGAACTGTTGAAAAATCTTATGTAAACAGCAATCTTGGGCCAGGCCATACATGTAAGATGCAGCCAAAGTCGCTTTTCATCACACATTCATTACCCCTTGGATAAATGGTCTCTGAGCTACCATTTCTTCTGGTAGCAGCTTAGGGAAAATGAAATCTTAACAGGCCATACTGAATCTTAAGTCTTTTTTTTATCTGCTTTAATATGACTTTGTTACAACAAACTAAAAGTTGTGATTGCTACCCTACACATCCAGACACCCTCACTGTTTGGGTTTCCAGGAATTTGTGCATTTCATCCAGGTCGTCTAATTAGATGATGTACAAAGATACTTTCACTTTGAAGCTCCAAAGGCAGCCCCTAGTAGTAGGTGGACAGGATCCTAGAAATAAATTTATCCTAGAGCCTCTCCCCCTTCCATGTGAGACCCAGGTTCAATTCCCATCCAATGCATTTCATGCACAGCTGCAACCTGTCTTTCAGTGGAGTATTTCATGTTGCTGTGATGCTAAACAGGTTTCAGTAATGCTTCCTAAGAATCTAAGAAGAAAGCTCTGGCAATCCAATTCCCCAAATCAACCAATACCCAATAAATCGCAATGGTCCAATCCACAACGAATCATGGGGATGGTGCAGGACTAGGCAGTGTGTATGGGGTCACCATGAATCAGGGCTGACTTGATGGCAGCTAATAGAGCCCCTATAAATGCAAAGACAAAAACAAAAAGCCTTTGAACCCATTAGTCATTGAGTTAATTCTGACTCATGGTAGCCCCACGTGTCACAGCAGAACTGTGTTCCACAGGGTTTCCAATGAAAGGGCTGATTTTTCTGAAGTAGATTGCCAGGACTTTCTTCCAAGGTGCCTCTGACTAGACTCAAACCTCCAACCTTACAGTTAGCAGTTGAGCATGTTAACCACGGGCACTACCCAAGGACTCTTGAACTAGGCCTTCCCTGCCCAACTAGGAGGCAGCTTGTAAGAGGCTGACAGAAGCCATATTGGCTACCATGGCTAAGAGAATGGTCTCTGCCTCTGCCCTGGTGCCAGAGTGGTGAGAACACATGACCCTCCTCACAGTGCCTGTCATGTTCCTGGGGGGAGGGGGGCCAGCTGGTGCTCCAGGGCAGAAAGAGGTGCCATGCTGCCTGAGTTTGGACATCAGTGGGCAGGAAGGGCCACTGAGATGGGGTCAGATTTATACCCCCAAACTACATCTAATCTCCCAGTTGACAGCTGGGGCCCCCAAGATGGTGTCTCTATCAGGGACCCTTCCCACCTATGTCCATAAAGTACAAAGAGACAAGCGCTATTGTCTCACCCTCTGGCCCCGTCCCAGCACATCCCTGAGACGTAGTTGCTCCGAGAGCACAAAATGTCACCTCGCTGGCCCTTGTCAATGACAGGAAACAGACACTCGGTGTTCAAGGGTCCTCCAGTGGGAGAAGCCCAAGTCCTTACATCACAGGCTGTGGCAATATTGCCCAATTTCCTATTCGGGCAGGATGTAAGATTTGGAAAGATGTTGCTTCAGACCCATGCAGCAAGGAGGGACCTAAGGAGGGAGGCAGGTCTGGGCAGGAGGCCTGGTCTCCTTGCTGAGGACAACTCCCGGCAGGAGACCTCACACACCGGTGCAGGACCTGATGCTGCCCATGGTTCTGTGATTCCACACAATTGGGGAGCAGTGAAGCCAAAACAGTGGCAGGGTCCTGAGTGCCAGGGGATTCTAGGGCAGGTCACAAAGGCACTTCTGTGGTCCCTGAAGTGAGGGGGGACTCTGATTCCCGCCCCTTCTCCACCGGGGAAAGCTGCTGTAACACAGAAGGGCTGTGGGCTAGGGGGAGAGGTTGGTGGTAGTCAATCTGCCATCCACCCTGGAGCCTGGGGGTCTGAGGAGGTTGGTGAGGCTGGCTTGGGGACCAGGATAGGGGGCTGGAGGCCCTGAGATAGCTAAGAAGCCTCCTGCCCCATAGACCCCCAGAACTAAACGGCAGGTTGGAAAAGACAAACCTCCTTTAGCCAGCCTGGGAATCCCACTTGGTGATCAGCACAGTGTGGACTTAGAAAATATTTCTAAGCCAGAAGGCACTGTGGCTGCCCCTACACTCAGGTGACTACTACATGCTGCCCATAGCAACCCCACTGAATCACCTGGACAAGCAGCGAGGTCCTGTACGTGGACACCCCCAGGCCCTGCAACTCTGATGGGAGTTGCTGGGGCGGGCTGTGCGGTCGAGGGTAGCTGACAGGAGGGGAGGGGCACCCTGAGCTTGGAGACAGTCCTTGTGGCTGTGCTGCAGTCAAAGTCTCTGCAGAGGCAGGAGGGGGTGGGTGGGGGCAGGGTGTCATTTCTAGCAGCTGCAGCCACTCGGCTGAGGGGGCGGCACATCCCCCAGGGCTGGGCCTTTCCCGTTGCTGCCCTGGCTGGAGCTGGGTTCCAGGGACTCGTTCATCTTCTCGCAGATGACATCCACCAGGCGCTCGAAGACCTGCTTCACGTTGATGTTCTCCTTGGCACTGGCCTCAAAGAACTCGAAACCTGGATAAACATAAGGTGAGGACACCCATGAGACGCCTGAGGAGCAGGGCCTGCCATCACCTAAAACTGGTTTCCCAGGCCAGCTCTGCCTTTTATACGGCTACAGGACCTTGGCCAAGCAGCCTAAATTCTTTGAGGATCAGTTTACTTACTGGTAAAATGAGAAAAATGATGAGGCTAAGAATCAGCCGCACTAGCTTTATGGTCCTAAGGTCCTCTCTTCCTGGACTATAAGATTTACTACTCCCTTCTTCATGTGGACTTTTAAAAACGGAGCCAAATATTTCCCATGCTTTGGGAAACATGCTCTTGGCCAAATTTAACTGAGTTGTAGGTGGGCTTCAGCTGAGAGGCCACCAGTTTGCAACCTCTGTCTGGCCATTCATGGAAAGTATGTTCATGAGGTGCCAGGCACTCCTCTTGTGCCTCAGATGCTCCTCTGAGCCCTTTACATTCACTGATTTAACTTGCACCATGGTTCTCGGAGGCTCACACAATGTGGCCCATTTTACAGATGCGGAAACAAGAGGCACTAATGAGTAATAAAGTCACCTACCTAAATCCATATGGTAATAAACAGCACAGGCAGGATCTACACCCAGGCTGCCTGGCTCAACTAATATTACAATAAATATTCTTCTTTGACCAGCTGGGCCTTGAGAAGGAAGGCTGGCGGGCCTGCTGACCAGCCTGCTTACCCATTCTGGGGAGGGAGGAGGGCACGGAGTAGCATTGCATGTATTCTTAGCATTACAGCCGTTATCCCTGTAGGACAGAGGAGAACTGCCAGCATGGAGTTTCCAAGGCTGTAAATCTTTACAGAAGCAGACAGTCACTTGCATCTTTCTACCAGGGAGTGGTTGATGGGTTCAAACCACCAGCCTTTTGGTTAGTAGTCAAATACTTAACCACTGCACCACTAGGGCTTCTCTTCACATCAGAGTGACCATCAGACACTGCTTCTCAATTCTTTAAAAAAAAATTTATTTTTATTTTTATTTTTTAATTGTCCTGTGAGGGCAAAAATGCTTTGGGGACTTACCAAGGTCCTTCAGTGACAAAAAGTGATTCATGGAGCAGAAAACAGTAGTGCACCCACAAATCTTCCTGCTCCCTTTGAAAATCAGTTCTGGCTCTGCCTGTGGCAAGGTGACCCAGAAGGCTCTCAACAATGCATCCCCATCTGCCACACCGCCAGGGTGGCCCAGAGGTTCACTGGAATTGTCCATCTGAAACACCCACTGCATTGTAACCCAATGAAAATGTGTAAGCACTGGACCAAAAGGTCATTTGAACCACAAGGTTGGCAGTTCAAACTCACCAGCAGCTTCTCAGAAACCCTATACAGGATCGCTGTGAGTCAGAAGCCACTCAAAGGCACTTAACAACAACAACCCAAGGGCACTCACTGCCCCAGGGCAGAAGTTCCTTCTGCATGTCCTTGGATGTAGCCCAAGAGCCAGAGCAGGTGCTGGAACGGACAGTGACATTCACCAGGATCGCCTTGTTTTACTGTGTGTCACAAGTCCGCTGCCTTCGAAGGGGTGGTGCATGCAGTCTTACTACTTTTCTATCATTCTCTATTAGTGGAAAATATTTGAGTTTTCTTTCTCTGACAGGTTCCAGCTTCTTCAAGTTTGACTGCATTTATTAGATGATTGCATGAGTGGCTGGCTACATAGAGAGATGAATGGCAGGAAGGGGACAGGAACTCAGATCTCCTACTCTGGGTCCATGACCCTCAGTCATCCTGGGAAAATTCAGTGTTTCCTTATCTAGGCATGGCTCTGCCTACAAAACCCATGTTCCCTTTTTGTTTTGTTTTTTTTAATACTTTTTTCTGATGATAAATATTCACTGTAAAAATTCCTGGCAAAAGTAGAATCTACATAAAAGTATTTAGACAGATTTAAAAAAGTCATTTGTAATTTCATCAGCAAGAAAACAATTAAGATTATGTCACTGTAGGATCAGCACTGGAATGCTAACCACAAAGTTGGCAGTTCAAACGGATCAGCCACTCCTTGAAAATACAGGGTTACTATTAGTCGGAACCAACTCCACTTAACAACACCACCATCTTGACATTTAGCTTTCCAGTATTTTTTTCTATGTAAATAAAGGTTGTTGTTGTTGTTAAGTGCCGTCGAGTCGATTACGACCCTGTACAGGGTTTCCGAGGGTGTAAATCTTTACGGGAGTAGAAAGCCTCATCTTTCTCCCGCGGCGCGGCTGGTAGTTTTGAACTGCTGACCTTAAGGTTCACAGCCCAATTCGTAACCACTATGCAATAAAGGTAGTCCCTGATTTAAGACATATTCAAGTTACAACTGGACTTACCATAGACCGTTATTTTTTGTTTCTGTACATTCTATTACTAGTGACACGTATCATATACAATGTTGCCGTGGGTCATATGCTGTTACCATTTCAGATGCTCAATTGCAGATGTTGACTTTTATGATTGGCACAGCAGGATAATGTGCTAGACTGTAAGGTCAGTTTGAGACACAAGGTCAGCAGTTCAAAACCACCAGTCACTCCTCGGACACCCTATATACATGAGTCAGAATCAACTTGATGGCACTAAACAACAACAATAACACTGTTTAAAACACTACAGTAATTACATAGATTTCATTTTTTAAACTAAATCTAGGACTTCAGTTACTGGAAAACATGAACTCAAATGCTGATCAATTTGCAGATTCAGAAAGCAGAGAGATATAACTATGAAATAAAAGAAGAAAAAAAGAAAAGGAGAATTCAGACAACTCTTGCTAATTTTCTGACTAGGAACGCCATCTCCATTTGCAAAAGTAATCCAAATACTCCAGAATCTTCCACAAGTGGAAGTTAAGACCACAACTGACAAAATGCCAACATTTGTCCAACTCTTCTTCATCATCGGAATAAATGTTTCTAATTTGTATATTTTAATGCATGTATGTATTAAAATATATATGCATGATTAGATATGGGAACATGATGGCTCTAGAGGATAAGCCCTAGACTGCAAACCACAAAGTTAGTGGTTCGACCCCATCAGCTGCTCCGAGAGAGAAAGATGAGGCTTTCTGCCCCCACAAAGATTTACAGCCTCAGAAACTGTATGTAGGGTAGAGATGAGCTGGAAACAACTTGATGACACTTAACAACAGCTAAGATTATATTTTAATTATCTTTCAATTCCATTATTCATTACCTATCAATTCCATTTTTCCAGGAATATTCTGAAGCTCCCTTATATGCAATATGTTTCTAATTTCCCTAAAGATAAATCCACATTGGATTTATAAAGATACTGATCATAAAAGCAATAATGAAACTAAAAAAAAAAGGATATTCGACTAACGTCAGAACTGGAGTCGTCGTCACAACAGAATCCATCATAGACTGGGGACTGTTATTGCTGTCACTAAGTACCATCGAATCGGTTCAGACTCAGCGACCATGTATACGGTGGTCTCCAAGGCTGTTCATCCTTTCAGTAACAAAAAGCCTCATCTTTCTCCTGCAGAGTGGCTGGTGGGCTTGAACTGCCAACCTTGTGGTTCACAGTCCACTGTTTATCCTACAGAGCTACCGTGTTCCCCAGACCAGGGACTACCTCTACACAACTGCTGAGATTGTATTTATAAGGTGTATGTATGTATGTCTTTTTCCCTACAAAATCGGAGCAAATGCTTTCTTGCTTTGTACCCTGATATTTTAAACTTAATGACAGAACCCTCCCTCCCTCAGCTGCTGAATTTTCTCTGGAAGGAGGTGTGGGCAGTAGTTCTGAGGAGGCTGGCACAGGGTTGGGTGGAAACAGATTTTACCAGTTTCCTTAAGTGAGTATTCATTTCCAGGCAAATTGGGGATGGGGCTCCAGCTGTGCTTTCTAACAGCTGACTCCCCCAGCACAGCTGGATGTGAATAGCTCAGGTTAAAGTGAGGTTGAGGTTCACAGGAGACACAGGAGGCACATTAAAGCCACAATGAGGGAGCAAAGACCCAACTCCCCCATGGGAGGCACTCCATGGAACAAAGGCCCAGTTTCTTCAGAAAACTGAGGGATATCTTCTGTTACATAGCACAGGGGTCAGCAAGCTTTCTCTGCAAAAGGTCAGACTGTAAATATTTTAGGCTTTGACGGCAATACATCCTCTGTTGCAACTACTCACCTGTTGATGTAGCACAATAGCAGCTACCGACAATACGTAAACAAATGAGTCCAACTTTATGGACACTGAGGTCTGAACTTCATAAAATGTCCGTGTGTCATGAAATCTTCTCTGGACCTTTTTTTTAACCACTTAAATGTGTGAGAACTAGTCTTGGCTTTTAGGCTATCTGAAAACAGGTGGTGGGCAGGAGTTTACTGACTCCTTCTAAAGCACAAGAGAAACTTAAGATCAGACATAACCAAACACCCTGCAAGACTGCTTTTATGGGTTTGAAGACGTTAGTCTCATGGGATAACTCGGTCAATTGGCATAACATAATTCACAAGGTCCATGTCCCCTACATCCTATTGAGGCAAATGGCACCTGGGGTCTTGAAAGTTTCTGAGCGTCCATCTAAGACACAACCATTGTTCTGTAGTCATCAGGAGCAAAAACAGTAGATGGAAGCCAAAGTTTCAGAGAAGAAGCAAGTCTATACGGCTAATCCAGCCTCCAAAAGCCTCTCCCTCATTTACCCCAAGACCGAAGACCTAGATGCTCTCTGGCTACCACTATTGATCATTCTGATCAGGACCACAATACGTGAACGCTGACAGAACAGGAGACAAAAAAACAAAACAAAAAATAGAACTCAAATTCTTAGTAAGACCAGTTGAGAGTACAGGACTCTTTGAGACCACTACCCCAAAACATTCTTTAATCCTTAAATCAAAGCTATCCCTGAGGTCACCTTTTAGTGAAACAA
>NW_006408830.1:2537321-2538254 GCF_000296735.1 Chrysochloris asiatica
ATCCAAGCTAGCATCAAGATTTGTATACAATTGGAGAAATCTGGTATGAAAAGATTCTAGCTGATGTTGCTGTGTTTACTGACATTAAATTGGTTCCGACTCATAGTGACCCTGTATAGGGTTTCCAAGGAGCAGTTGCTTGATTTGAACCACTGACTCTGCAGTTCAAACCGACCTTGTGGTCCATTGCTTATCCTACAGCATCACACCACATCAGGTGATAATAGGGGATTAATTTTGTTAGGTATCATAATGGCATTGTTGTCACTGAATGTTGTCAAGTCAGTTCCGACTCATAGTGACCCTGTATGGGATTTCTGAGGCCACAAATCTTTGTGGGAGCAGAAAGCCTCATCTTTCTGTCATGGAGCAGTTGGTGGGCTTGAACTGACAACCTTATGGTTAGCAGTTGTTTCTGTTGTAAAATGCCATTAAGTTGGTTCTGACTCATAGTGACCCTCTGTAGAGTTCTGAGGAACAACATGGGTTTGAACTGCCAACCTTGTGTTTCAAAGTCCAGTGCTGATCCTACAGCGCCACACCAGGAGTCTGCGGTTTTCAGTTGTTGTTGTTGTTGTTGTTAAGTGCCGTCGAGTCGTTTCCGACCCATAGCAACCCTGCATAGGGTTTTCAAGGAGCAACTGGTGAGCTTGAACTGCTAACCTTGCAGTTCAAACAGCTTTGCAGTCTGGCGCATTAACCCACAGCACCACACCAGGTATTGGTTTAAGACAGTTTTTTTCAATCACTGGAGTTGTGTAGCCAAGTGTTACAGATAAAGCAGTTTGATGTTAGGAATCTGCTTTAAAATGCTAAAAAAAAATGTATTTGGGGAGGCCACAAAGGAGTCCTGGTGGCACAGTGTACTCAGCTGCTAACCTCAAGATCAGCAGTTCAAACCCACCAGCTACTCTGAGGAAGAAAGATGTGGTA
>NW_006408830.1:2542044-2558129 GCF_000296735.1 Chrysochloris asiatica
GGTCAGTTTGAGACACAAGGTCAGCAGTTCAAAACTACCTGCTGTTCCACGGGAGAAAGATGAGGCTTTCTGCTCTTGTAAAGATTTAAACCTTGGAAACCCTGTTCAGGGTCGCTATGAGTCAGAACCGACTCCACAGCACATAACAACAAAAACAACAACAACAGCACTACTGCTTCTAGACAAACATCTCCCACCTGGACAGGTACACTTGTAGGAGAAATCGCTAGCAATGGTTTTGCAGTCTGGTTTCCCAGGGTTAAGCCTACAAGCAGTCTATCTATGAGGGAGCCCCCTAAAATTGAATGGAGAAGGTGGCATTCATGTGTGTATTTTTCTAGGTTGATTCCCAAAGGGCTTATGACTACGGTTAGTCCTGAGAACCAAGGGTGGGGTTCGGTTCTAGATGGTTCCAGGACTGTGGTCCAGGCAGGGCACTCACCAAGGTCATCAGCGAGCCTCCGGCCATCCTCAGCAGACACGACACGCTCATCCTCCAAGTCACATTTGTTCCCCACAAGAATCACCTGGGCATTGTCCCAGGAGTAAGTCTTGATCTGTGTGGCCCTATGGAGTTTGGGAGCCATAAGTGAGGGTTCAGGGGGACAGAGGTCAAAAGTCAGGGAGGTCAGTGGTCAGCAAGCACTCACCAGTCCTGCACAGCAGCATATGACTCCTGGTTGGCAACATCATACATGAGAAGGAAGCCCATGGCACCGCGGTAGTAGGCTGTGGTGATTGTACGGTAACGCTCCTGGCCAGCCGTGTCCTGGGCAGACAGCAGGGTCAGATGGCTAGAGCCCACTTTCTTCCCCACCCCACCTGCAGGGCCCCGAGGGGGGCACCACACTGTGCCCACAACCCCAGTCTGATGGTGGAGGCATAGGCCTGCCCACACAACTCTAGTCTGATGAGGGAAAGCGTGAATTCATTCTTAAGGGATACCCTTATCTGATAGAGGAGATACAGCCCCAAACTTGAGGGCTGCCCATCCAGTCTGAGGGATCAAAGACCTCTAATAGATTTATAAGCCAAGAAGCAACTTAATAAGCCCCACAAACAAGAGCCACCTGGGCCAAAGAGCTCTTAATGAGAACACCCCTGCAGCAGCATGTTGCCATGACAACTAGAGATGAGGGGCTGGCTCTGGGCCACTCTCCCTTCTTCCAGAACACTCTCCAGAGCCCTCCACCTTGTGTGAACTTCCCTGGAGGCACCACAGACCCCCCACAGGCAGCTCCCAGCCCACCCAGATCTGTAGCTTGATCCTCTTGTCATGGCGGTAGACGGTCTTGACCTTGAAGTCAATGCCCACAGTGCTGACGAAGGCAGGCGTGAAGGAGTCATCGGCATATCGGAACAGGAAGGATGTCTTGCCCACGCTGCTATTGCCAATCAGTAGCAGCTTGAACATGTAATCGAAGTTCTGGTCGGCTGCATCCCGTGGGCCTGTCGGGGGCTCTCCAGCTGACGCCATTTTGGCAAGGAGCTTCCAAATAGGGAAGCCTTAACTCCTCAGATAGGGAGAGCTGGTGCCCTATGGGAGAATAAAACACCAATAATGACGTCGGTGTATACACCACGCCTGGGTTCGAATCCCAGCTCCGCCACTTGGCAGCCAGATGACCCTGGACTCTTCCCTTGATCTCTCTGTACCTAAGGGTCATCTGGAGAATGAGGATGTTTGATAGCCATCCCTACCTGAAAAGTGTATCATAAAACAAGTTCCTTTATTCACTCAATGGTTTCTAGTGCCTGCTCTGTGCCAGGCCTAGTTCCTTGTGCTGGGACCTGAGGTACCTTCCAATGGGAAGTTATGAAGACACACAATAGTCAGAAGACAGGGCTTGGTATATAGTGATGGTGGCAGTGGTGCTTGTATGCTGTGGAGTCAGTTCTGACTCATAGTGACCCTGTATAGGCTGTGAATCTTTATGGGAAACCTCATCTTTCTCCTACAGAGCATCTGGTGGACTTGAACTGCGGGCCTTGCAGTTAGCAGCCCAACCTGTAAACCACTACACTACCAAGAGTCCTTTGGTATATGTTGTTGTTGTTAAGAGGCGTCGAGTCAATTCTGATCCATATTGACACTGTATAGGGTTTCCAAGGAGTGGCTGGTAAGCTTGAACCACCGACCTTGCAGTTCAAACAACTTTGCAGTCTGACACATTAGCCCACAGCGCCACACCAGGACTCCTTGGTATATAGTATGAGTCCTGGCGTGGCGCTGTGGGTTAATGCGCCAGACTGCAAAGCTGTTTAATTGCAAGGTCGGTGGTTCAAGCTCACCAGCTGCTCCTTGGAAACCCTGTACAGGGTCGCTATTGGCTTGACGGCACTTAACAACAACAACAATAAAAAAGACTGATATTTAATCTTCACACCCCCTCATGAAGTCAGGGGGAAAATTGAGGTCCAAAGGCAAGAATGCCACACCTGGTGGGATGGGGACAGGGGGTGGTTTGAATGCTGGTACACATGGGAGACGAGGAGGGGGTATGAGCACCTCCTCCGGTAACCGGCTCTGAGGAAGGTGTATATTCGTGGACTTTGCCCCAGGGTGAGCAGCTGGCCATGGCCCAGGTGTGAGTTGGGGGGAACCAGCCAACTGGATGAAGGCTCCCACCAGGCTAGGGTGTTGACTTAGGCAGGTGTCAGCTATGGATGCCTGCCCTGCCCCCACTCAGACCTAGTTTAACCCCTTCCCTGAGCCCACAGGGAGCAGATTTCAGTGGATCCAGCCCAGATTTAAAAGCACTAACATTTTCTGTTTGTCAAAGGGGCGGGTACCATCTCCCTCCAGATAGGACTGACTCACCCCAACCCCAGCCCACAGAGACCAGAGTGAGTTCTCGAATCCCAAGAAAACCATCCCAGCTAGCTAATAACCATTAACACCCACCCCCACCCTGTCCTGGGTCCTTTCCTGGCAATCTGTCTCCATGCTAGGCTGGCCAACTTAGAGCTGCCCACACACCATGCTGCTTCATCTAGGTCTGGTACCCCCTCAGCCTGCCTTAGGCCTCAGTTTCCCCATCTGTCTAGGGCTGCTTTCTGGGAGGTTCTAGAAGGCTCAGATGAGAAGAGGGCACACATGTAGAGAAAACCCCTTCAGACAGATCTCTTTCCCAATCACCTTTGGGGCTTTTCTCTATTTTCAACAAGGACCCAGTTGGCCCCCATTCCTTGCCCAGCCCTCGCCCCACCCTGTGTTCTGGGAGAACGAGTTTAAGAGGAAGAGCCAAGGCAGGAAATCTTTCCCCATGCTGGGCAGGGCCATCAGCTAGGGCCCCCACCCCAGCCCACCTGTCTGTCCCACCTCTTTCTTACCATTTGGCGACTCTCCCCTACCCCTGGCACTAGGTGAAAGTACCCAGAGGAATTGGCCCTGCTCCCTTCTCTGGATTTGGGGCGCCCCAACCAGTGGAAAGAAGCTCAGGCCCTTTCCCCCATCACCATATGGTCCCATCTTCCGTCCCCAGCTGGGCCCTCGGCCTCGCCCGCGCCGCGTCAACACTCCCTGAGGAGCTCAGCTGGGTGGGGGCGAGCGAAGAGGCGTCACTGGCTTCCCTGCCTTTGTTCCTCAGTCCCCCCCCCCCACGCCCCCGCCCTACCCCTATCTTTCCGCCCCCCCACTCCCCCGAACCTGCCGGGACGCCTAGGCGCTGGGTAGGGCCTCTCCCTCCGAAAGGGGGTCACCTCGCCTGGGAGGACGCTGCGCTCCGGGACTCCGCCTCCGAACTTGCCGTGACTTGGCCCGCGACCCCGACCCCGCAGACTCTGCCACAGCTGCCCGCAACCACCCGGATCCCGCGGGCACCGCCCAGGCGGGGAAAAAGGGGCAGTTCCTGGGGGAGGGCGGGGCGAGATTGGGCGGGGCTTGTAGCAGACAGGTGGGAGGGCCTGGAAGCGGTAACGGGAGTCCAGCATCTACCCCAAATAAACAATTTACTCTTCTTCGTAGGGTAAGCGCTGGACTGCTAACCATAAGATCGGTAGTTCAAACCCACCAGCTGCTCTGAGGAAGAAAAATAAAGCTATCTGCTCCCATAAAGACTTTTTGTTAAGTGCCATCTTGTCGATTTACGACCCAGCGCCCCTGTATGTTTCCAAGGAATGGCTAGTGAGCTTCAACAGCCGACCTTACAGTTCAAACCGACTTTGCAGTCCTGCACATTAATCCACAGCGCCACACCAGCAAAGCCCATAATAAGTACAACCTCAGAAACCTTATATAGGATCACAATAAATTGGAACCCTAGTCCTAGTGGCGCAGTGGTTAAAGTGCTTGGCTGCGCACCAAAAGGATGGCTCCTCGAACTCGCTTCCTTAAAGAAGGGCCAATTCTACTCTGTCCTATCCGAGTAGTGTCACTTTGATCCAACAGTGGGTTAAAAAAACAACAACTGTATGATGCGTTTATTATATGGGCGGGGCAAGACCTGGGGTGGGGCTTGTAGAACGCTGGTGGTGCCCAGAAGTTAAAAAGAGCGCAGATTCGGTAGCCGAATTCAAAATTCCATTTCCACAACTTTCTAGCCTTGTGCCTTCGGCCCGGTTATTTAACCTCTCCGCGCCTGTTTCCTCAACTGTTGAGTGGGGGATAACGGTAGTACTCACCTCACAGGGTTCTAGGAGGGTTTCGATGGAAGTCAGTGTTTTGTGACACGTGATCCTAAAGTAGGCTGGACCCATTTGCTAAATGTTGGCAAGGGCCCACCCATGGAATGAAATATTCTATTACGAATAAAAGGAGCCCTCGTTGGTACCGTGATTAAGTGCTCTGGATGCTAAATGAAAGGTCAAAAGTCAGAGATTTGAACCCACCAGCCACTCTGGGCAAAGCTGTGGCTGTCTGCTTTCCTAAAGATTTACAGCCTTGGATTCCGTATGGGGCAGTTCTTTTCTGTTCTAGAGGGTCATTATGCCTCAGTGTAGACTTGATGGCAGTGGCTTTAGTTGGATTTTTGGTTTTCTGATGAAAGGAGGCCTGGTGGTACTGTAGTTGAGCACTGGGCTGCTAACCTAAAGGTCAAATATCTACTCCTTCCTACCGAGTCACTTTGAGTCAGAAACAATTAGGAGGCAATGAATTTGGTTTGGTTTCATGGGTAAGGAAACTAAGGCTCAGAGAGGTGCAGCTCCTTGCTTGAAGCCACACAGTAAGGAGATCTGGCATCTATGAGCAGCTGACACCCGAGTTGTCTTCAAGCCAACACAAGGTCCGCTGTTACAACAGCTCTGTTCAACTCTTAGCACCTCTAAAGCTGCTTGCTGCACTTCTCTGAGCTCCCATTGACCCCTGGGAACAGTAGCTGTCACCAAAGATGGCAACGTGGATAACTGAGAGGGAGGGAATTAGTCAGGAAAGACTGGGTTCCACTGCAGTAACAGGCGATTCCAGTCTCCATGGCACCCAGTTGCCACGGTTTGCTTCTCATCTACACTGGTTGCCATGGTGAAGGGGAACTGTTATGAATCATGCAGGGCTCTTAACATTTCTGCAAGGCGATGCCCTTTTGCCCACATTTGATTGGCCAAAGCAAGTCACACAACCATGCCCAGTGTCCAGGGGGTGGTATATATACATGAGTGTTCCTGAAAACCAGCTATCAGACAATGATAGACGTGTGCAGTGTTTAGTGCCCTGTCAGGCACAAAGCAAAGGGGCCAATCAACGGCACCATACAGGAGGGACTAAGGCTCCACATCACTGTGCCAAGTGAATGGGGAAACTGAGGCTCTCAATCCTGCCGACCCCCCGCTTCTAAGTACAAAGACAACAGCAGCCATTTCCAAGAGTGCCTTTTATTGAAATGCAGGACCCCAAGCAGAAACGAGACAGTGGCAGGGGTTGGGGCTACAGGCGGCTGAGGTTCAGGGCGAGGCCAGCCAGGCAAAGCCCATTACTCAGGAGGCAGCCCAGATTGCAAATGGAGGAGAGGCCATGGTAGCGGAAGAAGACCTGGCGGAGGCCACTGTACTTCGGGTCCTGTTCCCGAAACTGGCGATAGGGGTCGGAGCCTTGGTGGCTGCCCGGCACCTCCCGGCCCAGACCCCGCTCCTTCTCCAGGGTCTGCAGGGCCCACATGGCATCTGTGGTTCGTGGCTCAAGCCATTGAGCATTGATGGCTGCCAGCGTGAGGCACAGGAGCAACAGGCAAAGCTGGAGGGGGCGGTGGGAAGGGGAGAAGGTGAGGCAGGTCTGGGGGATCCTCCCTTCTGCATCCTTGTAGCCCAGAGGGGGGTGGGGCAGCACTGGGTCAAAGTCAGACCTTCCCTTCTTCCCTAACCCGAGACAGGGATGCCCAAAAGCAGAATTCCAGCTCTTGTCTGCCAAACTGGCAGCCTCTAAGGAAAGGCTCCATCTGTCTCCTTTATTTTCTCAAACCCTTCAGGACCCAGTCTCCTCTGATCCCCAGACTGGAAGTCTCAGAACAGTGCCTTTTCTCCTCTTCTCCTGTTCCCCCCAAATGAACACAGCTCTGGATAGCCCTTCTCCACCCCCCACCCCCCAAATTGGGATAGAGTACCAAAACTACCCCTTCTGATCTTCCAAAACACGGTCGGTACCTAAGACAAGTCCTGTTTCCTCTGTGGCCCCAGGCCAGACCCCAAAAGCAAACATGGGGCCCATAGGGAATGAATAAAAAGTCTGTGAGGTTCCAATTACCCATAATCCTCTCCTGTCTCTATGGGATTATTCTTGAAACACCTGTCAGGCCTCACCTGCCCAAAATCTGAGGAACATAATAGGGTAAGGGGGAAGGGCAAGGTAGAAAAACTTGAGATGCAGATATGGTTCCTTGCCTGGTGCCTGGGGAAATGTGAGCATGGGGGTGGAGACTCACAAATTCCCAGCCAGGCTGGTTTTTAAACAATGAGCTGGGGTCAGTGCCCCAGCCTAGCTGAGTCACCAAAGCTCGGCAGGAGGCCCAGAAGGAGAGGAAGCAGCCAACAGCTAGTGAAAAAGACACTGGTGGAAAGACAAGTTGGCTGGGGACGGTTGTGTAGTCTTTGCACTACTCAAATGTGTACAGAGCCCAGGGCGCTGGGCGCTTTTTTTTTTTTTTTAAGTTCATGCACTGAGCAGCAGTTATAGGTGCTCACTGGATCCCTGGGAATGAATCTCTCTCTAGAGGCTAGTAGCTCCCTGGCCCGCGTACCTGGCTGGTCTCCCAGAATGTGAGGTGAGCCCAGGCATGCTGTGGAGCCAAGATGCACAGGTTGATGAAGGCACAGCCCATGGAGATGCGAAAGTAAACCGGGAATAGTTTGCTCTGCACCAGGCCAAAGGTATGTCGGGGAAGGCCTCGGAAAAGCAGGAAGCCTGTGGGTGCAAGGGCCACAGGCCTGTTAGAACACTTCCAGGTCCCTCTCATTTCTGTCCTCACCCCAGGGAACCCACAACATTCAGACTGAGCCAGGGTCCCTACCTGAGACGAAAGTCACCCACATCTGCATGCCCCAGGCCCCTGACAAGACCAGTAGATGGACCATCTTAATCAGGCCTCCCGGTTCCCCGTCTTCCTCCATTTTGCAGTCCTAGAGAGGAGGCGGCGGGTGGCTCAGAGCTTTCCCTCTGCCCCATGGCCTTCAGACTCTGAGCCCGCTCCAAGCCAGGGTCATAACCAGTCAGCAGAGAGTGAGGAAAACACACCCAGAAGTCCCCAACCCATCTTTCCAGAACTTCAGACATCAAGATCTCAGGCCCTCTGGAACCTTAACATCCATGCCATCTCAAGACCCCCAAAGTTCCGCCCCTGGATTTAAAACACGAAGCCCAAAGTCTTCAGAGATTACCCTAGTGAGGCCTCAAATATCACAAGAACCCTAGTTTTAATACCAAAGACCCATCTTCTCATGACAGAATCCCAGGTAGATCGATGGAATCCTCAAATCACTACTGGGGACCCCAAATGATTCTTGATGGTGTTGTTAGGTGCAGTCGAGTCGCTTCCGACTCATAGCGACGCCTAGGCACAACACAAGTAATCCTAGGAAGCCCCAAATTTCATACTGGAAACACCAACCCCACCGTTGGGAACGAGGACCTCAACCTGGAGCACCCAGGAGTCCGAGGCCAAAGGAGTCGAGGTTGGATCTCGCGACCCGGTGGGCTGAACGCAGTAACCCACTCCCGCGGCTCACTCCACCTTAGTAGACCGCGGATCTCCTCCTCCTGGTTTCCCCCAATCAAATAATGCGTCCCGCCTCCCAGCTGAGCCCAAAGCCAATAGAATCATAGATCTGCGACCCTTTCCCTCTGGTACTGCCTCTTATATATTGACTAATCGGTTAGCAAAAATCAGCCTGGGATCCCGCCCTTGGGTAGGGTTCTTATCCAATTACACAGCGACCTTTAAAAACTGAGGAAGAGGGACGGCATCAAAGAGGTCTTTGCCTACATTGTAGGGGGCGGAGCTAAAATGCCGGCCACACCCCTCTCTGTGACTCCACCTTCAACCTCGGCACGTTTTTTTACAGCGATGGTGTCCCCACAGGATCAAATTTCGGCGTCACAGCTAGGGACTGGTTTCGCGGTCCCTAATGGGAGAGCATGAACAGGTGGTATGTGGTAGGTGGGGTGGAAGCAGAACTAGAGCCTCGCGGGCTCAAGATTCCTCGCCCGATGACCCCACCCAAAAATTCTCCCGGGAGGAATTGGGAAAGAAATAGCTGCATGTGGGGTGAAGGGGGGCAATCCACGTGGGAAGGAAGCACATGACGGGCCCGCCTGCAGTTGGTGCTCAGAAATGCCTTGCCCCTTTCCTCTCCCAATTCTGCAGGGCACCCGTGGCCTTCAGGTCCCAGGTTCTCAGATGACATACAAGGACAAACACTGATTGAGCCCTTACTGTATGCCAGGCACTGGCATGGATTAATTTACTTAATCACAACAACCCAGCAAGGTGGATACTGTAACATCCCTCTTTTATAGTTAGGGACAGTGAGACAAAGCTAGAATTTTAGCCATTGTGTTCCACTGCCTCTGGAAACGATCCCTGAGGCAGAAGTGGCTCTTGAAGGGAAGCCTAGAATATTTCAGGCCTAAGGTACATCATGAACTCAGTGAGTGCTTAGGGTGCTCCCAGCCCTCAGAAGGGGCTCAGTAAATATGAACTAACAAAAAGGATTAAATAAGGCCTTTCAGAGATGTACAGTGGAGTTTTGAAGGGTATATATATATATATAGGAGTCTTCTAAAGCAGACTGGGCCAAGGAAAGGACACCAGGTAGAGTGTCCAGCAAAAGCAGCAGAAGAGAAGAGTCAAGGGTTTGACTCAGCATGACTTAGGACAAGGTGCCCATTTCCTGGAAGTTTCTGCAGGCATACCCACTCTACGTTTCTCTGTATGTGCCAGCCCTGAGCCAAGTAATTTTCTGTCCATAGCCTTCCTGGCATAGTGGTTAAACACATGGTTGCCTAACTGAAAAGTTGGCACTTCAAACCCACCCAGCGTCTCCATGGGAGAAAAACCTGGTGATCTGCTCCTATCAAGAGTAAACAAACAAAAAACACTGCAATCAAGTCAATTCTGATGCATAGCAATCCGACATAGAGGGTTTCTGAGACTGTACCTCTTTACAGGAGCAGATAGCCTCATCTCTCTCAGAACAGCTGGTGGGTTTAAACTGCCAGCCTTGTGGTTAGCAATCCATTGTCTATCCGACGGCACCAGAAAATCCTATGGGGTAGTTGTATTCTGTCACTTGAAGTTGCTAAAGGTCAGAATTGACTTGATGGCACTCAACAACAATTAGCAGCCTTGCCCGGTACTGTCCCAGGCCCCAATTCAGCTAGTATTTACTGACCACTTCCCCACTGCTCACTGCTCACACTCCATGGCTCCCGTTTACCTGCGAGGCCAGGTTCACACTCCTCAGCCTGGCCTTCCATGCTTGACTCAGGTTGCTCTGTGGACACTACTGTATCCTGTGCACTCGGTGTCCAGACAGCATGTGGTTCCACACCTCCAGGCCTCTCACGCTGCTTCTTGCCAGGAAAGCCCTTCCGTTAAGGCCCCATGTTAAGGTCCTTTTTGGAGGGCTCTCTAGAGCCCTTCCTTCCTTCTCTGGGCCCCCCTGGTTCCTGGGGTTGGTACCATCTTTCCTCCAGCATCAGCTTCTACAGTGATTGAGAGACACTATGTTCAGGGCTGAGGCCTCTCTGGGGTGTCATGGAGGACCTGGAGGTGCTGGGGCATGGGGGCTGGTCTCAGAGCAGCACCCCTTGTCTTACAGTGACCCTCTCCTGGCTGGCCTACCTCGGGACTCTGACTACATTGTGACCTGCCACTGTTCATCACCCGCACCCTCCAACGTGTGTTTGCCCACTGACAGGAAGTGTGACAAATTCCAGGGTTCGTGGAAGGGCTCTCCTAGAGCTGGGAAGGGGTGGGGGAGCCAAGCCCGAAGGAAGCCCTCACCCCCAGGCTCTCCCTCAGACAAGATCTTCGATTGTACAGTCCACTGGTCCAGTACCTCAGACTCGGACACCCTGAGGCCAGCTGCTTCTGAGAACACAGGGACGTGTATAGACTGGAATCCTGGGTGGGGCTTGGGACCTCTGCCACAAGGGGCTCCGGCGTTTCCCAACCTGGATGTGATGAAGGAGAGCTGTCACGAACAGGACCTGCTGAAGAGGCATCACCACATCGCCAAGGTCATTCCCACCCAAGGAACCCCTTGCCCCACCACAGTCTGCCAATGTGGGGCTTAAGGAGGGGGGATCCCCAAGAACACTCCCTAGAGGCTCCCAGCACCTCGAACAATGCCTTCACTAAAAAGGCCCTAAATGAACGGATGAAAGAGCAGAAGGAAAGAATGCATGACCACATGTTTTTAACAGGGCTCTGTCTGCTTGTCTCTGGGTTCGACTTTGCCCAGAGGTCTGTGTAGTTGTGGTTGTGAGGCTGAGCCATGTGTTCCAGTGGTTTCTGTGGGTCTTGATGATGAGACTGGAGTATGAGACTAGGGTTAAGGTGTGGTTAGGTCCCTGGGTGTTTCAGCAACTGTGCATAGTGTATTCGGTGTTATTAGCTCCCACAACAGATGATGTTGATTGATGTTGGTTACTATTACCTGAGCCCAAACCAGGGACAGGGCGAGCGTTGGGCCAGAGTCTGAGCTCAGAGTCCACATGCTGGCAGCCCACATCCTGAACCAGACACAGGTGCACTTGTGAGCATGTGTGCAGACCAGCCTATGCCTGTCTTCATGGCTTGGACCCCCAGGGTCTAGCAGACCCACAGTGTGCACAACCATCCTAAGGTAGCTTAGGGAAAAATACCACTCTCTGCTTATCCCCCTCCCCTAGAAGTCCTTGGATACCAACAGTCTCAAGGTCAAAGGTAAGACCCCTCCCTCACCACGCTGTGTGAGAAAGATCTACCGTCTGCCTAAATATCTACTGACCCCTTTCCCAGCCTTTGCTGACTCTTGCCCCCTACCTCCACTTCAAGGGAACCCTGCCCCATCCCCGACCCCCTGCCAGTACTCTGAGCCTCAGTTTACTTCTGCCCTGACTTTGCCCCTGCCCCCACCCCTCCCAGCCTCAGCTGGCCCTCACCTCTGCCCATAGCTAAGTCCATCATGATCCCTGAATCCCAGAAGCAACTGCGGTTCGAACTGGAATCACTCAAGAGCCAGCTACAGGCCCAGACCAAGGTGAGCTGTGTGGCACTACTCCTAGCAACTACTGTCCCACCGATGCCCTTCCAGCCCTAGGCATGACCTCTGTCCCCCAGGCTTTTGAGTTCCTGAACCACTCTGTGACCATGTTGGAGAAGGAGAGCTGCCTACAACAGATCAAGATCCAACAGCTTGAAGGTAAAGTCTGGCCAGGGGTCAAGGTCAGGCTGGAGGCCTGGTCTTGGTGGACTTAGTCAGGGTCAGGCCCGGGGGAGAGAAGTTAAAGTGGGCTGGATTGAGAGGTAGGATCAAGCTGGGTACAGCATGACGTCAGGGCACTGTAACGGTCCCCTCTTGTTTCTGCAGAGGTGCTGAGCCCCACAGGCTGCCAGGCACAGAAGGGGCTGCACAAGTGGGGCCTGGAACAGGGCCGGCAGGAGTTGTACGGGGCCCTGGCCCAAGGTCTACAAGGACTTCAGAAGACTCTGCAGGACAATGAGGAGCTACAGCAGGCTCGCACAGCCCGCTGTCTGCAGCTATTAGCCCAGGAGATCCAGGATAGGTGGGCACGGGCAGGAGGCAAGGAAGGGAGGCCAGGGAGGAGGCACCACAGGTGGGATGTGGGGAAATGGAAGACCTGGGCAAAGGATTGAGGCCAGTGGAAAGGGACAAGAGCAAGGGCTGAGAACTTGGTAGAGACTAGGGTGGAGGGAAGACAGGGAGGCCAGAAGGCAGGATGCGGGGTGGGGTGGGGTACAGAAATGGGAGAATGGAGGCCAGGCAATGGGTGTGTAGGGGTCTGGGAGCAACTGAGGAAATGGGAGACTGGAGGTCAGGAGGAGATGGAGAGAAGTGGGGAGTAGCTGGAAAGCAAGAGTAGGCATGCAATGGGGGTTGGGGAACAAGGCTGGGGAGTGGCTGATTGGACAGGTCAAGTAGGACAAGTCTAGGCATCACTGTCTCCTCAGTAAGAAGTTTCTTTGGGAGGAGCTGGAGCTGGTTCGAGAGGAGGTGACCTTCATCTACCAGAAGCTCCGTGAGTGCCCGGAGCCCCAAACCAGGTGGGGGGTCGTTCTGTAGCCCTGGATCCCCTGAACCCCTTCCCCCACCCCATAGAGGCTCAGGAAGAGGAGATCGCAGAGAACCTGGTGACCATCAAGAAAATGCAGAAGACGCAGGTGAAGTGCCGTAAGGTGAGAGGAGAAGCCGGGGAGTGGTGTGAGATAAGGGTATGGGGAGTCTCTGCCTGTCTCTACCATCAGACTAGAGCCAGAAGGCCTGGGTTCAAATCCCAACCCTGTCATTACTACTGTACAACCCGAGGCAAGTTAGTTTGTCTCTCTGAACCACCGTTTCTTCATCTGTTTCTCACTGCCACTGAGTCGAGTGGATTCTGACTCATAACCAACCTACACAGGGTTTCTGGGACTGTAAATCTTTACAGGAACACACAGTCTCACCTTTCTCCTTCAGAGCAGCTGGGGGGTTTGAACCATCAACCTCGTAGTTAGTAGCCCAACGTCTAATCCACAGCACAACCCGGGATCTCCTACTCATCTGTACAATGAGTGTAATAATTCATCTCCTTACCTAATCACTAGGAGTCCTGGTGTGGCGCTGTGGGTTAATGTGCTGGACTACAAAGTCGATTTGAACCACATGTTCAGCAGTTCAAGCTGACCAGCCACTCCTCACAAGCCCTATACAGGGTCGCTGTGGATCAGAACTGACTCGACACCTCTTAACAATGACCTGAACACTACACACTCAGTTGATTGTTGATGGTTGTTGCTAGGCACTATCAAGTCATTTCTGACGCAAAGCTACCCTCTATAGTACAAAACGAAACACTCTTTAGTCTTGTGCTATCCTCACCACCATTCCAGTGTTTGAGCCCATTGTTGAAACCACTGTGTCTATCTCATTGAGGGTCTTCCTCTTTTTCACTGACCCTCTAGTTACCAAGCATGATGGCCTTCCCCAGGGTCTGGTCCCTCCTGGTAACCTGAACAATGACAAGAAATCTCACCATCATCACTTCTAAGGGGTATTCTGGCTGTACTTCTTCCACGACAGATTAGTTTGTTCTTTAAACAGTGTATGACACAGTCACCATTCTTCACCAACATCGAAGGCATCAATTCTTCTACAGTTTTCTTATTCTTTGTCCAGCTTTCGTATGCATATGTTGTTGTTGTTGTTAAGTACTTAGAGTTGGTTCAGACTCCTAGAGACCCTGTATAGGGTTTCTGAGGCTGTAAATCTTTGTGAGAACAGAAAAGCCTAACCTTGCTCCCACAGAGCAGAGCTCAAACCACCTACCTTGTGGTTTGTAGTCCTGTGCTTATCATATGAAGCAACCACACACCAATATGCATATGTTGTTGTTGTTGTTTAATGCCCACGAGTCAGTTCCGACCCATAGCGACCTTCTAGAGGGTTTCCAAGGAGTGACTGGTGAGCTTGAACCACCAACCTTACAGTTCAAACGGACTTTGCAGTCTAGTGCATTAACCCACAGCGCCACACCAGGACTCCAATATGCATATGAGGCGATTGAAAACACTATAGCTTGGGTCACGTATTCTTGAGTCCTCTAAGTGACAGCTTTGCTTTTTAACGTTTTCAAGAAATCTTTTGCAGTTGATTTTCCCAATGCAATACGACGCCATTTGATTTCTTGACTGTTGCTTTCATAAGTGTTGCTTGTGGATCCAAGTAAAATGAAATCCTTCATAACTTCAACCTTTTCTCCATTGATCATGATGTTCCATCACTTGGCTGACAGCTGTGCACTGTGGTGGCTTACAGGTTGCTGTGGTGCTAGAAAGCTATGCCAAAGGTGTTTCAAGAACCAACAGAATCACCCAAGGTGGGCAGGGTTTCAGTGGAGCCTCCAGACTAAGACAAGATTAGTAAGAAGATCCTAGTGATCTGCTTCTTGAAAAATAAGCTACTGCAAACTTTCTGGATAGCTGCGGTTCCTTGTCTGATATGGTACCATCATGGGCTCCTTAGGTTGGCAGGCACTCAAAATACAACTGGGGAAGCACGGCCTTCTCAAAGTAGAATCAACAGGAATGACATGGATGGAATCTCGTTTTCAAAGCCTTCATTTGCTGATGTTACATGACTCAAAATGAGCAGAAATAACTGCAAGCATCCATTAGTAACTGGGATGTGGAATAAGTGAAGTGTGAATCTAGCTAGGAAAATTGAAAGTTGTCAAAAATGAAATGGAACACATAAAGATCAACATCTCAGATATTAATGAGCTGAAATGGGCTGGTGCTGGCCATTTTGAATCAGACATCATGTGACTTACTATGCTAGGAATGACAAATTTAAGAGGCATGGCTTTCCAATCATTGTCAAAAGGAACATTTCAAGATCTATGTTAAAGAACAGCACTTTCTGTAATAGAGTAATATCCATATGCCTATAAGGAGCCCTGGTGTGACACTGCGGGTTAATGCACTGGACTGCAAGGTTGGTTTGAACTGCAATGTCGGCGGTTCAGCTCACCAGCCACTCCTCAGAAACCCTATACAGAGTAGCTATGTGTTGGAACCGACTCAACGCACTTAACAAAAACAAATATGGGACACCAGTTAATGGGACTATTATTTAAATTTCTACACCAACCGCTAAGGACAGAGATGAAAAAAAATGAAGACTGACCAATTTCTGCAGTCTGGAATTGATGAAACAGGCAATCAAGAATTATTGACAATTACTGGTGATTGGAATGTGGAAGTTGGAACTAAAGAAGGATCAATGGTTGGGAAATTTGGTCTTGGTGGCAGAAATGATGCTGGGGATCAAATGACAGAATTTTTACAAGACCAACAACTTATACATTGCAAATACATTTTTTCAACATTAACGGTGACTTTACACATGGATCTCACAGGATGGAATACACAGGAATCAAGTCAACCACATCTGTGGAAAGAGATGATGAAGAGGTTCAGTAGCATCAGTAAGAAAAGGCCAGGGAACGACAATGGAACACACTATCAATTGCTCAGACGCAAGTTCAGGTTGAAGCTGAAGAAAATTAAAATATGTCCACAAGATCCCAAATAGAATCTTGAGTATATCCCAACTGTTTATCTAGTCCAGCTTCTTGGATTATTTGCTCAGCATATAGACTGAATTTGTTGTCATTAGATGCCATCTAGTCAGTACCGACTCATAGCGATCCTATGCACAACAGAATGAAACATGACTTGGTCCTGGGCCAACCTCACAATTGTTGCCACGCTCAGGCCATTGATGCTGCCACTTTGCCAATCCATCTCGCTGGGGGTCTATCAAACATGATACCACTTCCAGTGACTGGTCCCTCCTGACAATATATCTGAAGTATGAGAGATGAAGTTTGGCCTCCAAGGAGCACTCCGGCTGCACTTCTTCCAACACAGATCTGTTTGTTCTTTTGGCAG
>NW_006408830.1:2560099-2568353 GCF_000296735.1 Chrysochloris asiatica
GATGTTTACGTGTGCTTTATTGACTATGCAAAGACCTTCGATTGTGTGGATCATGACAAGCTATGGACAACATTGCGAAGTATGAGTATTCTGGAACACTTAATTGTGCTCATGAGGAATCTGTACATGGACCAAGATGCAGTTCGTTTGAACAGAACATGGGAACACTGAATAGTTTAAAATTAAGAAAGGTGTGCGACAGGGTTGTAGTCTTTCACCATACTTGTTCAACCTGTATGCTGAGCAAATAATACGAGAAGCTGCGTTATATGAAGAAAAACGTGGCATCAGGATTGGAGGAAGACTCATTAACAATTTGTGATATGCAGATGATACAACCTTGCTTGCTGAAAATGAAGAGGACTTAAAATACGGATGAAGATCAAAGACAAAGACCACAGCCTTTTGTATGGATTGCATCTCAATGTAAAGAAAACAAAAATCCTCACCATTGTACCAATAAACAAATTTTTCATTTTTTATTATTTTATTTTAGACTGAATTTTTTTTCATTTTAGAGTGAATAAGTATGGTAAAAGGATATAAGCCTGACACACACCTTTCCTAATTTTAAACTACACAGTATCCTCTTCTTCCGTTCAAACGATTGCCTTTAGGTCCACGTGGCCTTTTCTTCCACGTGAGCACAGTGAACTGTTCGGCAACTCCAATGCTTCATGATGTTATCCCAAATGTGTCATGATCCACACAGTCTAATGATTTTGCATAATCAATAAAACATAGGTAAATGTCTTCCTAGTATTCTCGGCTCATGCGTAACTCTACAGTAATTAACAACAGCAACAACAAACTCTTTGAAAGAGCCCCTGGGTGGTGCAAAGGGCTAACACACTCAGCTGCTAACCAAAAGGTTGGAAGTTCAAGTCCATCCAGAGGTATCTCAAAAGATAAAAAGGAAACGAAGAGTCATCTACTTTTGAAAGATCAACTACTGAAAACCCTATGGTGCATAGTGTTACTCTGACACACATGAGGCACCAGGAGTCAGAATTTACTTTGAACAGGTTCATAGAGCTATGTAACCTTTTATAAGGAGTCCTTGTATAGTGCGTAGGATAAGCACTGGACCACACGGTCAGTTTGAACTATAAAGTCAGCAGTTCAAATCCACCAGCCATTCCTCTGAAACCCTATACAGGGTCGCTATGAATCGGAACCAACTTGATGACACATAATAATAATCTTTACAAAGGGGCTCTGGTGGCACAGTAGTTAAGCCCTAGTTGCTCAGTTAAAGGTAGGCAGTTTGAACCCACCAGTCGCTCCTCTGGAGAAAAGACAATTTGTTTCCATTAAGAGGACAACCTTGGAAACCCTCTACTCTGTCCTATCGGGTGACTGTGAGTTGTAATTGATTCCATGGCACCATCAGCGTTATTCTCTCATCCTCTGGCCCCAGGTCCTGACCAAGATGAAGCAACAGGGATATGAGACCTGGCTGGAGACTGAGGAGATGCTGACAGGCAGTGGTTCCTGGAAGGCTGACCTCCAAAAGGAGCTGAGTGACATATGGTGATGCCCAGTCCCCAGCTTGACCTCTAACATTCATCTGGCCCACCTCCCAAGGGGATTAAGCAACAACCATTAGAACATAGAGTCCTAAGTCTAGACCTCGCTCTCCTCCTATGACCCACCTTGGTCCTTGCCCCTCCATGGCCACTCTTGCCACAGCCCTGCACAGGGTCTCCCAGGACCTCCAACTCGTCTTCTCCCTGCAGGTCTGCTGTGCATTTGCTGCAGAACTCCATCGACAGCCTCACCAGGTCCTCGGGAGGCCGCCATAAGACTTCAAGCCTCATGGGTGAGGGGGCTTGATCTCCAGCTTCACATATAGGGTCATGCTCAGAGATCCTATTTGGAGGGTCTTATTCTGTGGTCACTTCCAGTAATTTCTGGGGTTCAGTTAAAGGGGTCATGGGAGGTTTCTTCCTGGGGTCACAGTCAGGGTTACTAGGATCGTTTGTAAAGCTCACTGGGCTATAGTTCAAGGATCATAAAACTACAGTCAGAATTTGGTGTCAAGTCAGGTCACATTCAAGGTATGTGGGGGTCACATCAAGGATCTCTAAGGTATCAGAGGACACTGGGTTCATATTCATAGGGTCCTCAAAGGTCACAGCTGTCCCTCCCACAGGCCACAAAGGGCACCGCTGTGTAAGCCCTCCGCCTCCCTCCTGGGACTCAGATTCAGACTCCGACCAAGACCATTCCGGGCTACCTCTGAGCAAGAACCGCTCCTTCCCCTCCGGTACTGATCCTCCATGGCTCCACCCCATCCACTCCCTTCCTGACCTGCGCTGGAATCCCACAAAATGTCCCAGCTCCTGACCTGGGCATCTGGGGTCTGAGCCCCAACCCTGGAGGAGAGCGAACCCTGACCCATTTCCTCTCTTCACAGCCTGAGCAGCTGGGTCTGCTCCCCAAGAAGGCCCTTCCAGAGAGAAAATAAACTAGCCGAGACCCTCTTCCACCCTTAGATTGTTTCTCCTGCTGCTTCCAGCACTATGGCCGGACCCCTACCCTTCATTTACTCCCCAGTACTGGGGAGGGTGAGAGACGCCAAGGACTGTTCAGGATGTGTAGGTCTAGGGTCAGTGAACAGCGTGAAGTCAGATTTAGTATATGCCCAAGACCAGGGGTCAGTCTGTCCAGCTAAATGGCTACACAGCCACTGCCCCACTGCCTATCAGACAGGCTGTTCCACATTGGCACCTAAACTTCCTCTCTGGTGAACTCTGGTGACTCTGGACTGCTGCCCCCATTGCCCACGTGAGAAAACTGAGGCCCAGAGAGGGTGGGGTGAAGTCCAGGGTTGAACTCTAAAACTGTCCTCCTTCCTATCAGGCTTCACCCAGTCATTCATTCTTCAGCCCCCTCCCAGCTTTATTCTAATATGACCCTTCCCAAGAGCATCTGAGGCCCCGCCCCGGGTCACGCTAATAAGGTGTCGTGAATCCCCGCCCCACGAAGTTATGCAAATAAGCCGCTCGGAGGCCCCGCCCCGCCCTCTGCTAAGGCTGGGGCGCGGAGTCTGCGCGGCACGGCGCGGCACGGCCGGCCAGGCCCGCGACGTCTGTCTCTGCGTCTTCCAGCCGTGACAGCCGTGGGTCTGTTCGTCCTGCCGTGCGGGGGACATCTGGGTGGAGCGGGGGCTAGGGCGGCGAATACTTCGACCTGGTGAGGAGGAGGGACTTGGAGCTCCCCCTGCACCCCCTCCCGCAGGCTTCCGACCCTCGATCTGTCTGTCCAACTGGGGCCTCGATTCCTGCCAGTCCCATCCCTCTGATCCCACCGGGACCAACGAGGGGAAGGTAAGGGGAGGCGGTGAGCGGAGGCTTTGGGACTGGACAGGGGGAGGGGACTCAGGGCGACGATGGTGAGAATGGATGTGGGTGATTGATTGTGTGGTTGTCATTTTGTACCAGTGTGTAGTTGTGTAACTGTCGTATGGCTGTATGACTGTGATTGTGTGGCTTTGGAGATGGTTGTGTGTGGCTATGCCTCCTGTGACCGTCACTGTGTGGTTGTCGTGGCTAAGATGCTGTGAGTGCCGATGAGTGTAATTGAGTCGCCTGTAACTGAGCGGCTGTCTTTGGTGCCTTTGTGGCTGTGTGTTTGTTCTAACGGTGTGAGGGGCTGCTCTTGTGTCCCAGTGTATCTGTGATCGTGTGCCTCACTTGTGTGGCCATGTGGCTCTTGTGTATGAACCTGTGTCATGGTCCATGTATGTGCCCTTGTGTGACCATGTGGCTTTGGTTGTGTATGGCACTGTCTCTCCTATGACTGTCCATGTGGCATAAGAGACAGCTCATGCATGTGACCGTGATTGAATGCCTTGTGAATGGAGGTGTGACACCGTGACTGGTCTGTGACCCCCATTGTGTGTGGGATGTGACTCTGCTGTGATTCTCAGGTGTCTTGACAGCCCTGGCACTGTGAGCACTGTGTGGCCCTGTATGTGGGGTTATGAAGCTTCCTGGATGGGCTCCTATGATTCTGTATGTGGGTGTCTGTGACAGGCCGTGTGCACGCTGTGTGTGTGTGTGTGTGTGTGTGTGTGTGGAGTTCTGTGTGTTGTGGGTGTTGGGCACCTGTCTGAATGAGCAGGCCTGTCTTGTTCACCACAAGGATAGCCCCTGGAGCCTAGCAGGCTCTGTGTTCTCATGGTAGAATGGACGAGCATTGCGTCATAGTTTGTGTGTGAGTCTGTGGTGTTTGGGATGGATGCTCTGGGGTTGCCCCCAAAAGTGGTTGTGTCTGGGAGGGTGAGGGGACAGGTTGACATCTGGGGCCTCTGGTGACCCTCACTCCACATGTCACACTGCACAGCGAGCTGCGTGGATGGGGCACTGGACCCAAAGTGCCGTCGCTCGCCTGCCTGGGCCTCAGTTTCTGCAGCTGTGCAATGGGGGTGACCCTCCCTACCCTGCTGGCCGCTAGGGGCGGCCGTGAGTCTGTGGGCGTGGCAGCGGCCTGTGGGAAGCCATAGGGCACTTTCACAGGTGAGGTCAGGCTGGGAGAGGCGATGAGCCACGTGACTGGAGCACTGGGGACTGAGGGTAGGCTGGGGGGAGGGGGAGAGCAGGGCTAGCCCCCACATGACACTGGGAGGCAGATGGGACTGGTAGGAGGGGTGGGTGGGAGAGGGGGAGAGACAGCTGGGAGAGAAAAGGGCCTGGCCATCAACCCACACCAGACACACAGATGGGGAGGAGAGTGGCCCCTGTGGATGTCATGCAGGAGAGGGACTAGGGGAGGGCATGGTAAGGAGGGGGCATAGAGCATGAGATCCCCTTTGAAAGCACATAGGGTCCCTAAAAGCTGGGGATCCTCCTAAATGTCCTGGAGAAGAAACCCCATAAAGATGGAGGACTCCCTTCTGGAGGCCAAGTGGGGTTCACGATTGGGGAAAGTGAGGGGAGAGCGTCTCTTAAAAGGCATGGGATCAGAATCTTCTGTTCAGGCTGAGGGGTGGGGTGGGGGCGGGGAAGGACCACTATAAAAGTTCTGGGGTTCCAACAGAGACAAAGCCAACTATCAGGGGAGGCAGGGGCTGAGACCAACAGAGTGGGACTAAATATGAAGAAGCGGAGCCAGGCTAGAGGGAGGGGCCAGACTTCAGTGACCCTGCCCCTTGGCCCTCCTGGGCAGACCCACTCCTTCCCACCTCCGTAGGCCTGGCCTTCACGATGGCGGGAGGGAGACCTCAGCTGAAGCGGAGTTTCTCCATCATCCCCTGCTTTGTCTTCGTGGAGGTGAGGACCCCAACTGTCCCCCAGACACCCTCCCCAGCCCCTCTTGAGGGGCATTCCTGCCTTCCTGTCTCTATCTTTCCATGTCTCTCCTCATGCTTGCCAGGTCACCACCTGTATCCATTTCCCCTGTCTCTCTAGCGCCAGTCCTGTCGCTCCCTGATCTTTCACTCCCTGTCTTCCTTGCTGTCCCTTCCTTTGAGAAGTGACATGAGCTTGGACTCCAAAGCTGCCCTCGCTGGATTCCATTCCCACTCTACCATGTCCTTACTGCTGAATTCTGGGCTCCTTCACACCCTCTCTCCTGAGCTTCAGTTTCCTCATTTGTAAAATGGGCATAATTAGAATCTGTCCCTTATGGCTGTTGTAGGGTAAAATGGATCCACTGATGTAAAAGGCTGGATATGATGCCATTCCACAGTAAACATGCTATTACTACTTCTGATGTTATTACTTTTCCTGTCGGTCTGTCCCTCCACTACCCACCCTTCATCTCTCTAGTCTGAGCCCAGACTACGCTCTCTCCCCCATCCATCCATCTCCTGTCTCAGTCTCCCGTCTCTGTTTCTCCCAACCCCTGAACTTTCTCCCCTTTCCCCATCTCTTTCTGCCCCTATTTGTTGTTGTTATGTGCCGTGGAGTCGGTTCTGACTCATAACAACCCTGTACAGGGTTTCCGAGGCTGTAAATCTTTATGGGAGCAGAAAGCCTCATCTTTCTACCATGGAACGGCTGGTAGTTTCGAACTGCTGACCATGAGATTAGCAGCCCGATTCGTAACCACTATGCTACCAGAGCTCCTTCCTCTGCCCCTATTGTTGTTGTTGTTGAGTGCCAACGAGTCGGTTCCGACCCATAGCATCCCTGAACAGGGTTTCCAAGGCTGTAAATCTTTACAGGAGCAGAAAGCCTCATCTTTCTCCCGCCGAGCAGCTGGTAGTTTCGAACTGCTGACCTTGCGGTTCACAGCCCGATTTGTAACCACTACGCTACCAGAGCTCCTTCGGCCCCTATTAGTCTATGCCTTTTTCTCTACTTCAGTCTTGATGTGTGTCTCTTCCTTACCTTTGCCTCCATCTCCCAGTTTCTGTCCCTTTCCTCTCTGTTTCTCTCTCCATCTCTTTCTCTGGCTCCCTTGCCTCAGTTCAAGCGCTGACACCCTCTCTTCTTTCTCCCTGTGTTTGCTCTGACTGACCGGCAGTCAGTGTTGCTGGGCATCGTGGTCCTGCTTGCTTACCGCCTGGAGTTCACAGACACCTTCCCCGTGCACACACAGGGGTTCTTCTGCTATGACAGTACCTATGCCAAGCCCTACCCAGGGCCTGAGGCTGCCAGCCGGGTGCCCCCTGCCCTCATCTATGCCTTGGTCACTGCTGGGCCCACCCTCACGGTGAGATCTTGGGGTGGACTTGGTTGGGCTGTGAGGGGGAACCTCACAGGAGGCAGGAGGGTGGGGTGAGGGGGTGAGGGAAGCAGGAAGAGCCTGCCTTGGTTGTGCCCACAGATCCTGCTGGGGGAGCTGGCACGTGCCTTTTTCCCTGCACCGCCCTCTGCTGTCCCCATCATTGGCGAGAGCACCATTGTGTCTGGGGCCTGTTGCCGCTTCAGTCCCCCGCTGCGGAGGCTGGTCCGCTTCCTGGGTGAGTGACACGAGGCTGGGGTCAGCCCTGTAGTAATGAGGGGAGGAGAGACCGATGGATGAGGGTCCAGAATAGCCCTAATAAGCCCAGGGGGGAAAGGGGTTAGGATTGGCATGATGGGGACTTCAGGGGCTGAAGGACATGCACTCACACCAGATATCGCATTGGTGCCAGGGGCATGAATGGGGGGCTAGTCAAGCCAGGAGAGCAACTGTAGGAGGAGAAACCAAATATGTCACAAGGGGAGTGTCAAGGAGAAAAGGGGGACATAGGCTCAGCTCAAAACAATGGGGTCCTGGGTCAATGAGATAGAATTCCAACCATCATGGGTGGCCATGAGGTAGAGGGATGGAGATTCCGCTCAGACGTACTAGGGGTCCTGGGGAGGGGAGTATGATCAGCCCAGATATGCCACTGAGCTGGTACTAAGACACAAGGGGCCTGGGCTCAATCCTGATGCCCGTGTTCCAAGAGAGCGGTCACTCCTGACACAGTGGTGACAGAGAAATAGAGGCCGGATGTACTGTAATAAAGACCCCAGGGGCAGGAAGTCCAGAGTGCTCTCGTGGTGATCTCCAGGGCCAGCTCTATGGGGAACAGCTTGAGGGTGTCCCAGGTGTGCTTTTACGGTGGTCCCAAGAACTGGGAGATGAGGGCTCCAGTGAGCCGTGGGGGACTCTCAGGAGATGTCCAGGATGTTAGGACCCCTGGCATAATGCCCTCTTCCACACCCACAGGGGTCTACGCCTTTGGCCTTTTCACCACAACCATCTTTGCCAACGCGGGGCAGGTGGTGACCGGCAACCCCACACCACATTTTCTGTCAGTCTGCCGCCCCAACTACACGGCCCTCGGCTGTCCACCGCCTTCCCCTGACCGGCCAGGGCCCGATCGCTTTGTCACAGACCAGGGCGCTTGCGCTGGCAGCCCCAGGCTCGTGGCTGCTGCACGCCGAGCCTTCCCCTGCAAGGACGCAGCCCTCTGCGCATACGCTGTGACCTACACTGCGGTGAGCCTCAGATGGGGGGGGGGAGTGGGAGGGGCTGCGGAGACCCCTAGGGCCTGAGTCACTGATTCCTAAGGGAAGTGAGGTCACGCCGGTACTGTGGCACCATCCCCAGGGCAGAGCTTGCCCCCTTGCCTCTGTATAGATTCTGACTCTTCCCCTCGGATCCTGTTACTAAATTCTTGGCTGCATCCCTTGACATCTGGTCATTCCTCCAACCAACCCTGTGGGCCCTTTACCTGTGAGGAGGCCGTCATCTCCTGGAGCCCAGCCATGCCCCCATGATGCTACAGGTCCTAGATATTGGCAGGGAGAATGGATGAGTGGGTCTTTGA
>NW_006408830.1:2574560-2577680 GCF_000296735.1 Chrysochloris asiatica
GGTAATGAAAATTGAGACTTGAATTTTTTCTTCAGTTCCCACAGCTTGAGAAATGCTAAGCATGTTCTTCCCTTTTGGTTTTATGACTCCAGATCATTGCACATTTCGTTGTAATATTTGACTTTGCCTTCTTGAGCTGACCTTTGATCATTTCTGCTCAGCTCTTGTACCTTCTCATTTCTTCCATTTGCTTTAGCATCTCTATGCTGGAAAACAGCTTTCCGTGTCTCTTCTGACATCCATTTTGATATTTTCCTTCTTTTTTGTCTTCTTAATGACTTTTTGCTTTCTTCCTATATAATGTTCTTGATGCCATCCCACAACTCTTCTGGTCTTCGGTCTGTAGTGTTTAATGTATCAAATCTGTTCTTCAGATGATCTCTAAATTCAGGTGGGATATATTCAAGGTCATATTTTTGGCTCGCATGGACTTGTTTTCATTTTTTTCTGCTTCAGTTTGAATTTGTATGTGAGTAATTGATGTTCTGTTCCACAGTCTGCCCCTGGCCTTGTTTTGGCTGATGATATGGAGCCTTTCCACCATCTCTTTCCACAGATGTAGTCAATTTGATTTCTATGTATTCCATCTGGTGAGGTCCATGTGTATAATTGTCTCATGCTTTCTAAAGAAGGTATTTGAAATGAACAAAATCATTGGTTTTGCAGAATTCTATCATGCATTCTCCAGCATCATTTCTATCACCAAGGCCATATTTTCCAACGACTGATCCTTTCTCTTTGTTCCCAACCTTTGCATTCCAATCACCAGTAATGATCAATACATTTTGATTGAATGCTTTATCAATTTCAGATCGAAAAAGTTGATAGAATTCTGTTTCATCCTTACTGGCTTTAGTGGTTGGTGCATCAATTTGAATAATAGTGGTATAACTGGGCTTCCCTGTAAGCACATGGATATTATCTAATCACAGACAGCGTCATTCATGACTGATCTGGATATGCTTTTTTTGACGATAACTGCAACACTGTTCCTCTTCAGTTTTTCATTCCCGGGATAATAAACCATGTGGTTGTCAGATTCAAAATGGCCAATATCAGTCCATTTCAGCTCACTAATGCCTAAGATATCGATGTTGATGCGTTCCATTTCATTTTTGATAACTTCCAATTTTCCCAGATTCATACTTCGTACAATCTATGTTCCAATTTTCAATGGATGTTTACAGCTGTTTCTCTTCGTTTTGAGTTGTGTCCCATCAGCAAATGAAGGTCCCATGGGCTTTACTTCTACAGGCTTTACTCCATTCACGTCATCACGGTCAACTCTACTTTGAGGAGGCAGCTGTTCCCCAGTCACATTTTGAGTGCCTTCCAATCTGAGGGGCTCATTTTCTGGTGCTATATCTGACAGTGTTTCTCTGCTAGTCATAAGATTTTCAGTTACTAATATTTGGAAGTAGTTCATCTCTCCTTCTTCCCAGTCTGTCTTCATCTGGAAGCTCATCTGAAACCTATCCACTGGGTGACTCTTCTGGTATTTAAAATACCCATGGCATAGCTTCCAGAATCACAGAAACTCACAAGCCACCAAAGTATGACAAACTGACAAACAAGTGGTAGTTATAAAGAATACAGCCTTGGAAATACTGTAGACATCTGATCTACTCAGTTGTATAGGGTCTTTAAGAGTTGGAATGAACTCAACAGATAGCAATTGGTTTTAACCTTTTGAAAGTTAAAATTCAAAAAATTCTGAATTCCAAAATCTGGACTCAAGGATTTTGTTAAGGGATTGAGATCTTTGACAGGTTAGAGTCTGACAAGTAATAAGGAGAACACTCAAGTTAAGAATGAAGATGGGCAATTATGGAATGGGGACATGGTTTGTAATTTAAAGTAAATCATCAGGGAACTTCCCTGAAGAGATGTCCTTGTGCTGAGACTTGAAGGAGGAAAGGGAGAAAGCCATGCAGACAGATGTCTGGGGGAGAGCATCTTAGGCTGAGAGACCAATAAATGCACAGACCTTGAGCAACGTGGTTGCTCTGCTCACAGAACAGCAAAGAAGTCCATTTGGCTGAAGTGGAGTGAGCAAAGTAAGAGATCAGGGAGGTGGTGAAGTTGACTCTGGACTGTGGTGAATGAAGCCATGAGAGTGTGGGATATAAAGAAAGGGATAGGATCATGGCGATCCCTGGTAGACCCACCAAGGATTTTGTTTTCTGGGCTTGCACCCCTAAGATCTATAGTCTAGCCTAACCACAGCTACCTCCACTCCAGCCAGAAGAAGAAGAAAAGTACTGTAGACAGGTCTCCAAAAGGCCTTGGTTGGAGCTGTCCATGGTGCTGATGTTGATCACAGAAAAAAGGTTAAAAAGATAACTGTAGGGGACTGGGAGGCACAAAGAGGTGTGTGGGGCTCCTGAGACTGGGGACAGCAACACTGGCCTTGCCCCCTCATTCCCATTCCAGGATAGATCATTATAGGTAGAGAGCACAAACAAGACTCTTCTTGCTCATTCAAAAGATTACTTAACATGACCCACGGGTCTCAGAACATCTCAAACGCAAGTCAACCCAAACTGAACTCTGGTTTTAAATGTAAGACAGATAGTGACTCTCCTTAGCTCAAAACTCTCCAATGGCTTCTCATGACACTTTAAGTAAAAGTCAGAGTTTTCTCCGGTCCTTGAGATCTTTGCACTAGCAGCTGCCTCAACCTGGAATGTTCTCTGCTCATGTATCTGTGTGGGTCATTCCTTCACCATTTTCAAGTCCTTTCAGTAAAATCTGCCTTGATAACCTTATTCAAAGCTGCAAAACAAAACAAACTCCTGTTTAATTCCTCGGTAGACTTAGTGGTCATCCTTTGCCTCCCTCACTAGGAGCCCAACTTCACTAAGGCAGATAATTTGTCTGCTGTCTGTTCACTACTACATCTCTAATGCCTAGAACAGGGACTGATACACAGTCGGTGCTCAATAAATAGCTCTTAAATGAATAGATTAGTCACCTGAGATGTCAATAAGCCAAGGAGGGAATAGACTGTTTTTGTGCCACCTACTTCCCTACCCCCATACTCCTGAATCCAGCCCCAGGCCAGCTCCTCAGCTCAGTCATGCCCACAGGGTGCTCTCCATGGTCAGCATGCTTCTGTTA
>NW_006408830.1:2577780-2581916 GCF_000296735.1 Chrysochloris asiatica
GCCCTAGACTGCCCCTGCTTTCCCAGCTGTACAGATCCCCTGTTACTTTCATTCCTTTCTTCTGTGTGTGCCTGGTGACACTGTGAGTTAGGCATTGGGCTGCTAACCACAAACTCAGCGATTCAAACCCACCAGACTCTCAGGAAGAGACCCATGTGACTGTCGGCTTCTGTAAAGGTGTACAGTCTTGGAAACCCTATACAGGGTTGTTATGAGTTAGAGTCCTGGTGTGTAGCCATAGGATAAACACTGGACCATAAGGCCAGTTTGAATCACAAGGTCGGCAGTTCAAACTCACCAGCCACTCCTCAGAAACCCATACAGGGTCACTGAGATGGCACCGACTCAACAGCACTTAACAGCAACAAATGACTCGGAATGGACTAGATGGCTGTAGGTGGGCCCTCCCAACCCTGTCAGTTGTTCTCTGGGGCTCTGTGACCCAACTCCTTGAGCTCCTGAACCTGCCCCTGTGGCAGTAACTCAACTTTCTGGTGACCATGGCCACATCCTAACTCAGCAAGCATCTTTCTGTGACTCGGGTCGGAGGAGACAGCCAGGAACTGTGGTTCCATTTGTCAGAGCCCCTGGCCACTCCATGCAGCCCCAAGACAACATTCTGAGATATGGCCATGTCCCCTAGCCCAGAATCCAGTGCCCACTTGGATTTGGTGACCATCTCCAAGAGCAGTAGTGCCTGACCTGTTCTGCCCTGCAGATGTACGTGACTCTCGTGTTCCGCGTGAAGGGCTCCCGCCTAGTCAAGCCCTCGCTCTGCCTGGCCCTGCTATGTCCGGCCTTCCTGGTGGGAGTGGTCCGCGTAGCCGAGTACCGTAATCACTGGTCAGACGTGCTGGCCGGCTTCCTGACCGGAGCAGCCATTGCCACCTTCCTGGTGAGCCCCATCTTCATCACCCTTGCTCCGGAGTTCCATCAGTCTTCGACCTGATTCGCAGGATCGCATGATGGTTAGGGGTGACCTTGGACAAGACCTTTTACTGTGCCTGCATGTTCTCGTCTGTGAAATGGGATGACAGCATGGACCAGGATGAAGCCAGTGAGACTCCCCTTGAGCTTGAAAACACATAGTAATCCAGACAAATACTAGAATAAGGAAATATTTTCAGACATTTAAATATTACGATGAACAAATCTCAACATTTTCAATAAAGACTTGATCGGATCCTACCCTTGCACAATTTAATCTCACTCATCTCACCCTGCTCCTGGCTCTGGGATAATGATAGTACCCACCTCTTAGTAAGGTGGAAAGGATTGAGCCAGGCCCATAGTGTCACCAATGGGTTAGCTACGTTTGAAACACCCAAGCCTCAGTTTTCTTATCTGCGAAATGGGGATGGTATTTACATAAACCCAACCTGATTGGCATCCACCCCAACCTGGTCCTCTCCCTCTGCTGCAGGTCACCTGCGTGGTGCACAACTTCCAGAGTCGGCTGCCCTCTGGCCGGAGGCTCTCCCGTTGGGAGGACCTGGGCCAAGCCCCCACCATGGACAGCCCCCTCGAAAAGTTAAGTGTGGCCCAGGTAAGGGGAGCCGGGGACTGCTCCGGCTGGAGAGGGTGGTGGGTGGAGGGAGACCTTGGCGGCATGAAGTCGGGCAAGAAATGGGCATCCCAGAGACTCAGGGAGGCGGAGGGATCCCAGGGCTCTGTGGACATAATATAAGCCTTGTGACTAGAAGGTTCTACCCTCTCTCCTGAGGAGACGCAGCCTGGGAACTGTCTTATCCATGGGGGGCCTGCCACTTGCTGAACTCCCCAGTCGTGGTTGGCAGGGCCCAGGGGGCCTGCTAGCCCTTTCTCTCTGCCTCTCTGTCTCAGGAACCCGAGACCTGCAGGCCGCATTCGACACCGGCACGGCTCACCCCATCCAGTGAGTGGGGGAAGAGGGCAAATGGAGGGGACTTCCAGATGGGGAGTCACCATGCCCTCCCAAAAATTTCTGGACCCCCTGACCTCTGTTTCCTGACCCCCAGAGCCGCAGAACTGCACCCGCCGTGGCCACCTGATCCCCAGCTGCGTGTCCTCCAGGGCCCCAGCCATGTGTTCATCACCCCGCGTTCCCCGCCCTCGACTGAGGTCTGAGCCGACGCCCCTGCCCCTGCCCCTGCCCCTGCCAGCACCAACCCCCAGCCAGGGCCCCTCGCCTTCCTCCCCCGGGCCTGGAGGGCCGGGCGGGGGTGGTGGCCGAGGCCGGAAGCTGCTGCTGCCCACACCCCTCCTGCGGGACCTGTATACCCTTGGTGGACTCTACTCATCCCCCTTTCATCGGGACAACTTCAGCCCTTACCTCTTTGCCAGCCGCGACCACCTGCTGTGAGGCCCAACCACCCACCCAGAGTCTGCCTACCCCTCATTTCTTCCCTGCCACGAGTTTGTGTGCCTGTGTGTGCCCGATGAGTGCCAAAGTCCTCTGCCCCTAAAGCAGTCCGATCCACGTGCCAGGGGATGGCAGGAAGGACATTTGGGAGAGTCCCCTGTCTTTCCTGTCCTCTGGGAAGTCTCAGTGGGCCATACTGAGAGGTGGGCCCTGGTCCCTGGGATTGCCTTTTAAGGGCTGACGCCTGTCAAGCCCTAAGAGCCCCCAGTCCTCAGAATTCTAAACAAAGGGATTTTACTCCAACCAATGGCAGCTTCCCTTCACCTCTTAGAATCCTTAGGCAGGAGGGCAACTCCAGCCAGTAGCCAGTGTCTGAACAGCCAATAAGAACCCTTGGTTTTCAGAATTTCCAGGGTGGGTGGGTATGATTCCAGCCAATGGGGGACCGCCCATGCCTTAAGCATGAGCAAAGGAGAGGAGAGTGATGGGGCAGTCCTTTGTCACTGGGTCCTTTCCCCAGTATCGGAGTCCAGCCAGAGGGTTGGGGGCAGGCTCCCCCAGGGCAGGGTCCTTGGGGATCCCTGGCCCTCTCAGCTCCTCCTCCATGTGCAGTCCCTCCTAATTCCTTATTTATTCAGGGCTTGCCCCAATTCAGAAGTTTTGGGGTTTTAAGATGTGGTGTCTCCCCATGCCTGTGCCCAGATCACCCCAGCCCCTCTGTTATTTATTAGGGAGACCTGTGGTGAAAGACTTTTTCTTGGAGCTCGGCTGTTCTGCACACTGCCCCCCATGCCCCAGCCTTGTGCAGATGTGCCATTATGGGAGGCATAGGTAGAACAGGGAGGACTCCCCACCCTGGGCAGCCAAAGGCAGTGGGCAGAAGAGACACTGCCCCCCTTTCCTGCCCCCTCATCTTTAATAAAGATATGTTTATAACAGAATCTTGACCATTTCCTTCCTCCCTCATATGGTAGAGTGCAAAAGGCTTTAACCATGGGGCCAGATGTTGGTGAGGCTGAGTGTGGGGCTATCTTCATAGTGTGTCTAAGCGTGAGTGTGCAGAGGTAGTGTAGGGTGGTGGGGCCAGCAACTTGGGTCTAAATCGTGGCTCTCCCATTTCATGGTTGTGGGGCCTTAGCAAAGTTAGCCTCCCTGTGCCCATCAAGTGTGAACAGCCTCAGAATCCCCATAAAAGGCACACAGACGACAAAGGAGACCTCACAGGCTTGTGTTCCCCAGAACTTGGGGAACTCACAAGGTGGGGGATGCTGAGGGACACCAGGAAGCAAGCTATGGATAAGAGCAGAGGTGCTGTTTGTGGGATGTGTTGAGCCCCAACCTTCAGGACTCAACTGAGGCTCCAGAGGGTAGGGAGGCAAAGCAGCCGCAAAATCCCACTGTGGTAAAGAGGGGCTTCAGACAAGTTATTTGGGACACAGAAGCATCAAGAAACCAGGAAGGGGGCTCTGCCCACTCCTCACCCACATTCTTTTATTCACTCATCAAACACTCATGGAATAACTACTGGGTGCCAAGTGCTGATTACATGCAGGAGCTATAACACAGAACAGATATGATCCCTGCCCTCATGGATCTCACACTGTAACATACTAGAAGCAGTAGACAAGAGAAATGAACTATAAATCAAATCCACAACTCCACATTTCCAAAAGGTCTGAAAACCTGTGGCTAAATCTGAGCTGATCTTATGTTGTTGTTGTTGTTGTTAAGTGCCTTCAAGTCGGTTCCGACCCATAGCGACCCTGTACAGGGTTTCCGAGGCTGTAAATCTTTA
>NW_006408830.1:2587561-2590389 GCF_000296735.1 Chrysochloris asiatica
AACCCTATACAGGGTCACTATGGGTTGGAATCGACTCAACAACACTTAACAACAACTGTGTACCAAGGATCCCTGATGGAGCTGTAGGATAAGCACTGTACTGTTAACCACAAGGTCAGCAGTTCAAACCCACCAGCTGCTCCAAGAGGAAAAGATGAGGTTTTCTGGTCCCATAAATAATTTACAGCTTTGGAAACCCTATACAGGGTCACCATTAATCAGAATCAACTTGCTGGCAGTGTGTGCCAAAGGAGTCCTGGTGGAGCAGTGGTTAAAGCATTTGGATGACCATTTAAACCCATCATTTGTCTACAGGAGAAAAAAATATGGCAGTCTTCTTTCATATTTCTCCCGTTGTGGATCTGACAGTCTACTGTGACTAGGACAGATGATAAAATGCATATATAACACAGGAGATGGTTAAATTCTTTGAAGAGAAATAAAGTTAGATACGCAGGTCAAGAGTGATGGGCATGCAATTTCAGACAGGTAGTCGGGGAAAGAGTCTCTGAGCAGAAACCTGAATTGAATGTAAACAAAAAAATATGCCACAGGGATATCTGAAAGCTCCCTCTTCCAGGCAAGAGAACATCAAGTACTAAGGTAGGCCCTGTGGTGGAGCTATGTTCAGCAACTTCCCCCCACCATGTTTATAACTGTGAGGGATTGTGTGATGTGGGTGTTATTTGTGCATTTGATTAACCATGGGTTGTTTATCTGTTTGGGAAACTGAGATGGCATGTTTGACAGGGTCACGTAACTGTGATTTACAGTGTGTGACCAAAGAGCTGCAAGCACATCAGCTAAGAGGGAATGTGTGTGTGTGGTGGCATAGTGTATCAGAGTGTGTTCTGGTGTGTGTTTGTGTGAGGGAAAGGGATGTGAATGTGGGAGACAGTATGCAGAGGAAACTTTGTGTCAGGATGAGGGTAGGAGAATGGACTGAAAAGGGCAGGGTTGTTGGTGATGAGGATATTAGAAGCAGAATATATGTAGAGATGCCGAGGTGCGTGTGTGTGTCTGTGTGTGTAGGTGTAGGGGGGTACCCAGCTGTGTGAGTGGGTGTATTGGGGAATGTTGTGGAGCTGTTTGCTGGGCCCTGAGAAAGAGAACAAGAAAGCCTAGGAAATCTCAGTTCCTGCCTGCCCTGGGTCTCCTGGCAACAGGACCACTTTGAAGTTACCAAGAGACAGGGTTTCCAGGGCAACGCAGGCATGAGTGGCAGCTCTGGGGCTAAGTCTGGGTGAGAAAGACCAGGCCAGTGATCATTTAATCACTAACCTGTTCCTCGTATTGCCCATCAATGCTGTCTTCCCTCCTTCATTCATTCATTCAATGAGTATAAATTTGAGCCCCTACATTGTGCTGGGTGTGGTTCTGGGCTCTAGTAATACAGAAATGTTTAAGACAAACAAAGTCCCTATCATGTCTCTCCATCAGTCTCCCAACACATCTTTGTCCCTCCTGCCCTCTTCTTTGTCTATGGTCCAGCCTTCCCCTATACCTTGAGTATTGTGTTATTAAGTGCCGTTGAGTCAGTTCTGACTTATAGTGACCCTGTATAGAAAGGGTGGGGACATCCAGCCGCTTGGCCATATAAGGCTCATGAAATCATTTGGTCTGGCACTGCCAGGGCAAGCGCAGTTCCAGTCTTCACGTTAAGGGTGAGTTAATTAAATGTTTGACCAAATACAGCAGATTTACTTTTAAGTTGATAATTTTGTATGGCCCGTAATGATGTTATAAATTTGGGCAGAGAAAAGGTTCCCCAACACTGCCTATAGAGTTTCTGAGCAGCAGCTGGTAGGTTTAAACTGCCGACCTTGGGGTTCGAAGAACAACGCTGACCCTAGAGTGCCACACCAGGATTCTACACCATAAGTTGTTGTTTGTTGTTGTTGTTGCTGTTAAGTGCTGTGGAGTCAGTTCCAACTCATAGTGACCATATATAGAGTTTCAGAGGAGTGGGTGGTGAGTTTGAACCACTGACCTTGCAGTCCAAGCCGACTCTGAGGTCCAGAGCTTGTCCTACAGCGCCACACCAGTACTCAAGGATTCCCCCTCTCCCACCCAATCAGGAAGCCAGCTGAGAACCATCTTTTCAGCCTCAAAACAGGCTGATGTTTTGCACACGAATGTCCCTGATGTTGCAGCCCCAGACACACACTTGTGTCTATACACAAGTGCACACACAAGCCCACAGGTTTAAGCTGGACTCACCTTCAGATTTATTGCACACAGCTCGTCCCTCTCCCCGACATGACTCATCTATCAGTTTGTCGTACTGTGCTGGCTTGTGAGTTGCTGTGATTCTGAAAGCTATGCCACCAGTACTTTAAATTCCAGCAGGGTCACCCATGGTGGACAGGTTTCAGATGAGCTCCCAGACAAAGACCGACTAGGAAGAAGGAGTGACGAACTACTTCTGAATCTTTAGTCACTGAAAACCTTATGAATAGCAGAGAAACACTGTCAGATACAGTGCCAGAAAATGAGTCCCTCAGGTTGGAAGACACTCAAAATGCAACTGGGGAAGAGCTGCCTCCTCAAAGTAAAGCTGACCATGATGACATGAATGGAGTAAAGGCCGTGGGAGAAAAGCCCGCAGGGCCTTCATTTGCTGATGGGGCACAACTCAAAATGAAAAGAAACAGCTGTAAACATCCCTTGAAAATCAGAACATGGAATGTATGAAGTATGAATCTGGGAAAACTGGACATTGTCAATAATGTAATGGAATGCATAAACATAGATATCTTAGGCATTAGTGAGCTGAAATGGACTGGTATTGGCCATTTTGAATCTGACAACCACATGGTTTACTATGC
>NW_006408830.1:2590489-2591599 GCF_000296735.1 Chrysochloris asiatica
ACCTTAAGGTTTGCAGCTCGATTCGTAACCACTACGCTACCAGATCTTATGTAGAGCTTTTCTTTCTTTCACTTGATGTGAATTATCATACGTTTTACTGCTTGTTTGGTTGGTGGATGTGTCCACAGGTGGCCCCACTTGAGATAATCAGCAATACATATATTTACATCTCACCACTCGTCTGTCCTGGTGTGGCACTGTGGGTTAATGCACCAGACTGCAAAGCCATTTGAACTGCAAGTTCGGCAGCTCAAGCTCGCCAGCTGTTCCTCGGAAACCCTATACAGGGTCGCTATGGGTCGGAACTGACTCAACGGCACTTCACAACACAACAACAACTCGTCTGTCAGTATGTTGTACTGTGGTGGCTTGTGAGTTGCTGTGATTCTGGAAGCTATGCCATGGGTATTTTAAATACCAGCAGGGTCACCCATGGTAGACAGGTTTCAGGTGAGCTTCCAGACAAAGACAACTAGGAAGGAGTGACCTTCGAATATTTAGTCATTGAAACTCTTATGAATAGCAGAGAAACACTGTCAGATATTGTTGTTGTTGTTGTTGTTGTCAGATATAGTGCTGGAAAATGAGCCCCTCAGGATGGAAGTCAGTATATTGACTCATAGCAACCCTATGCACATACGAACAAAACACTGCCCAGTCCTGAACCAACCTCACGATTGTTTTCATGTATGAGCTCATTGATGCTGCCATTTTGCCAAACCATCTCACAGGGGTCTTCCTCTTTTTCTCTGACCCTCCACCTTACAAAACATGATATCTTTCTCCAGTGACTGGTCCCTCCTGACAATATGTCCGAAGTATGAGAGACGAACTTAGGCCATCTTGGCCTCCAAGGAGGCCTCTGGCTGCACTTCTTCCAAAATGGATCGATTGGTTCTTTAGGCAGCCCATGGCACTTTCAATATTCTCCTCCAACACCATAACTCAAAGTCATCAATTCTTCTATGGTCTTCCTTATTCACTGTCCAGCTTTCGCATGCATATGAGGTTATTGGTTTGGGTCAGGCGCACCTTAGTCCTCAAGCTGGCGTCTTTGCTCTTCAGCACTTTAAAAGGTCTTGTGCAGTGGATTTGCCTAATGCAATACAT
>NW_006408830.1:2610934-2621476 GCF_000296735.1 Chrysochloris asiatica
CAGTGTTTCATTCTGCTGTGCATATATGGTCGCTATGGGTCCGTACCGACTCGAGGGCACCTGACAACAACAAAAACATCCCTCTCCCCACCTCAGTGGTCATTGGGTTACAGCTTCAGAATCACAAAGGCTGTCCTCATCACAATATTTCTCTTTGATAGTATAAAATCCATTTTACAGGTGAACAAACAGAGGCTAGGATACTTCAGGAAATGTCTGTGAGTTGGATTTGCTCCCAACAACTCTGAATCCTTCTGTGTGTGTGACCAATTGATTAGCTCATAATTGTATCCTTGCTTTTTCCTCAGCATCTGATCTCTCCTAAATGACGCCATTCCGCTTCCCTCTCACTAGCTTATTTGCCCTTGGAAAACGGGATAGGCAAAGGCTGATCTAATTTGATGGGCAGCCGAACAGACCAACGGAGACGCCAAATGTGCTGTAACCAATGAGGCCTCGGCCTAGGCAGGATTAAGCCAGGAACGGGCGGACGATTGGACAAAAGCACGTTACGAATGGCGGAGACACTGAGGCGAGTGCTAAACGCGGGTAGCGCGGCTCGGCTAGGGGAAGAGAACGCAGCCGAGGCCGGGCCACCTCTGCTGCTGCTCGGCGGCCCAGGTTCCGGGAAGACAGCATTGCTGTTCGCGGCTGCCTTGGAGGTGGCGGGGGAGGGCCGAGGCCCCGTCCTCTTCCTAGCCCGGAAACCTCTACAAAGACTGCCCCTTCGGACAGGAGCTGCGTTCGACCCCCTGCGTCTCCAGGTAATGTGGGGCGGGACCAGAGGCTGGCCAATGGAAGGGTGGTTCGAGGATTGAATAACAGATAGCCAGACCAATGGCGATTACGGAGGTCGGTGAGTTTGCGCATTCGTGTTTGGACGGAGTGAGGAATGAGAAAGCGGCGGGAACAGGTGGAGCCCAGTTGAGATTGAGTGAGAAACCCTTCAATGTTAGCGAGAGGCGGTGCCAAGGGGTGGGACTAAACTGGGGTGGAGTCTAGATGAGAGGTGGTTCCAATGGAAGTGGAAGCAAAAATGGGGCAAGACTAGGGGGCGCTTGTTATTGTTGTTGTCAGGTGCCATCGAGTCGGAACCGACTCATAGCGACCCCATGCACAGCAGAACGAAACAATGTCCGATCCTGGGCCAACCTCACTACCGCTGCCACACTTGACGCCATCAATGATGCCACCTGGCCAATCCATCTCGTTGGGGGTCTTCCTCTTTTTCTCCGACCCTCCATCTTACCCAGCATGGCATCCTTCTCTAGCGACTGTTTTCCTCCGGACAATATGTCCAAAGTATGAGAGACGAAGTTTAGCCATCTTGGCCTCCAAGGAGCACTCTGGTTGCACTTCTTCCAAAAGAGATCTATTGGTTCTTTTGGCAGTCCATGGCACTTTCAGTATTCTCCTCCAACACCACAACTCAAAGGCATCAGTTCTTCTACGGTCTTCCTTATTCACTGTCCAGCTTACGCATCCATATGAGGTTATTGAAAATACCATGGCTTGGGTCAGGCGCACCTTAGTCCTAGCTAGGGGCAGATTTTCAGTGGTAAATTTCCCCTAGAGATTTAGCTAAAGACATGCCTTGCTCTCAATTGTTAGCTGGTAGCAATGAATATGGAAAAAGGAGCAAACAGAAGATGATATATTGTTGTTAAATACCGTGGAGTCGGTTCCGACTCATAGTGACCCTGCACAGGGTTTCTGAGGCTGTAACTTTTTAAGGGAGCAGAAAGCCTCATCTTGCTCCCGCGGAAGGGCTGGTAGTTTCCAACTGCCGACCTTGAGGTTAGCAGCCCGATTCGTAACCACTACGCTACCAGAGCTCCTTAGAAGATGATATATAGCTATGTTAAATGCCTCACCCAGGAACAAGTTATCTGGGTATAGGCAGTGAGAAGCCCATCCTGGCAAGTATGCAAACAAATAGGGCTGTCATAATTGGGATCCTGTCTCTCTGGTGCTGAATCTGCCTTTTCTTTAACTTCCTCTAGAAGATCCGCTTCCAGTACCCACCTTCAACCCGGGAGCTTCTCCGGTACCTGTGCTCTGTCCATGAGGCCCAGGGGCCAGCCCCCGCCCTCCTGCTGCTAGATTGCTTGGAGGAGTATGTATCAGAATACCAGGGCCCCCATGAAGCTGCTTACCTGGCTGCCTTGCTTCTGGACACGGCCGCCTACTTCAGCCACAGGGCTGTGTCTGGTGGGGGCTGTGGGCTCGTGGTATCCCTCCAGATCCAAGAAGAAACAGACAGTGGGAACACCCTTCAGCTGACGCTGTTTCAACGGTATTTCACTGCTTGCTGTTGGCTGCGGCCAGTTGCCACTGGTCCAGGACAACGCTGCCTCCGAGCCTGTCTGGAGTCAGGCAGACAGGGCCCCAGGACAGAATGGTTGGTGGCTTTCCAGCCAGATGGAGAGATGACAATCAGTCCATTACTCACTGAGGTGGGTGACCCCAACTCAGACAAGGACACAAGCTCTGGAGTCCAGCCTTGAGCTGTGGTGTACAACCACCTCTTTGCCTCAGTTTCTCATTTATAAGATGGGGGTTGGGATACTTATCTCAGGGATGTGCTGTATATATTTGAAGACCTAAAGAATGTAAAGTGTTTTCTCTTTTTTAAAAAGTATTATCTTGTGCAGATTATGCCCAGTTCCATATAGTGTTTAGATTTAAACTTTATAAAAAGTTTCATACTAAATATAATCTGAAACTTTCTTCTTTTCCTGCACAGAATCATTAGTGAGATCCAACCACATTTTAAAATTTCATTCACTGCTATGAACATTCTTGCACGTGTCCTGGTGCATGTGTGTGTTTTTAAGGTATAGGTGGAATTGTTGGAGCAAAAAATAGTGTATGTTTAGCTTTCCTTAAAACCAAACTCACTGCCATTGAGTTGATTCTGATGCATAGCCCGATGGGAGCAGGAAGCCTCATATCTTTCCCAGAGTGACTAGTGGGTTTGAACTGCTGACCTTGCAGTTAGCAGTCCAGTGTTTATCCTATGGCACCACCAGCTTTCCTGGGTTACACTAACTGTTTTCAAAGTGGTTAAACCAGAACTTCCCTGAGCCACATCCTTACCCACATTTGGTCTTACCAGAATGTTTTCAGAAGAATAAGACCCAGTGAATTATTATTGTTACTATTTGTGGCAAAGGCTAAACCCAAACTCACTGTCATCAAATCGATTTCCACCCATAGCTGCCCTGTGTTGTTGTGAAGGGCTGTCGAGTCTGTTCTGACCCATAGTGACCCTGTATAGGGTTTTTGAGGAGCAGCTGGTGAGCTTGAACCACCAACCTTGCAGTTCAAATGGCTTTGCAGTCTGGCGCATTAGCCCACAGCACCACACAAGAGAAAAATTGCTCCATGGGAAATGTATTTCCTAGATTATAAATATTTACAGGAACAGACAGCCTCATCTTTCTCCCAAAGAGTGGCTGATCGGTTTTAACTTGACCTTGCCACTAGCAGTCCAGTGCTTATCCCACTGTACCACCAGGACTCCTTAAAGACTTGCTTATTGTTAAGTGCCATTGAGTTGGTTCTAAATCATAGCTACTCTGTATAGGGTTTACTCTGTATAGGGTTTACCATTCAGACTGGTGGACTTGAACCACAGACCTTTTGGTTCAAACCTACCTTGTGGTCCAGTGTGTATCCTACAGGACCACACCAGGACTCCAACTCACTAAAAATCTTTTCTGAATCAGGGCACACAACTGGACTACATTTCCCAGCTTCCCATGTGTCTAGCTGGCATCATGTGACTTTGTTTAAAGGAATGTGAAAAGAGATAGACCACTTCCAGGCCAGCTCCTTAAAATGGCCCATGGAATCTTCTGAAGCATTTCCTGACATGCCTGAAAGGATGCAGAGGACCCATCTAAAGACCCAAAGAGATCCAACCACAGAAGTGCCCAGGCCTCTGACTCCACCCCGGGATGGCAGCCCACCTGTCTGAATGGACAGATGAGAGAAACTACTTAGTGTACAAAGCCACTGAGATTTGAAGTTGTTTGTTAGGACAGCTTGTATAATTTTTAGTGACAAATTCATTTTATTATGATTGTTCTTCAGGCAGCCAGGAACAGAATTTCAGACTAAATTTAGGACTTTTATTGGGGCCTGAGCCCAGAGAAGGATGGATGTTTGGAAAAGGCATGATAGAAAAGATATATATACTTCTAAAATTACTGGTCAACTCTGACTTCCTGAGCCAGAGCAGAAAGATGCTGTCAGCAAGGTTCCCAGCACTGAGGATGTCCCCGGACAAGTCTTGGCTCTGGACTGGCACTTGGGTGCTGAGCCACCCCAAGTAGCTGTGATCCTAGGAGCAGGCCACATAGCTGGGGGGTGGAGGGTCAGGGGCTGGGACAAGGCTGTTCTCATAAGGGTTAGAGTAGGGGCCATTGGATGAACCCCCTGGGGTTCCCTGGGAGCCTCCAGAGCTGTAGTCAGTTGAGATGCCTGAGTCAGACACCACAAGGTAGAGGTACTTAAGGTGGGGTGGGGTGGGAGGCAATCTAAGGGGTACAGCCCGTGGGTGTAAGACCTGGGAGCTGGGATCCAGGATGGTGTACTCAAAGCTAGCCGCTGAGGCCCCCTCTGGCCTAGCATTTAGGATGGAGGCAGATGAGCAGGAGGAAACTTCTGAACCCTCGTCCATGGCTGCTGTGTCCACACTGCCACCAGGCCCTGAGAGGTCTTCACTGGGCAGGCTCTGGGGCCGTAACCACTTATCCAGTACCAGGTATGTGGCCCGGGCCTGCTCACTGCCCACTGGTTCCAGAAGGGGCCCCTCATCTTCTGCACCTGGTTCCACTGCCTGTGTTACCCCCCAGCAGCGTTCCGAGAGGACTTCCAGGGGGGCGGGCGGATCCTCCACCAATGGGGTACAGGGGCTCCACCATAGGCAGTCGTCATTCTGGTATAGCCAAAGCTGTAGGAACAGCACCCGTCTACTCAGAGGCCTGCAGTTTAGCCAAAAGCCTCAAGCCCTGAAAAGACACCTGAGCCACCTACCTGGAAGTTACCCTTGTGAGTAGTGAAGAGGCCTTCAAACTCGCTCTCAGGGCTTGGGATACCTGGCCAGATTTTCTGCTTCAGAGCCCTGGGGAAGCCAAGTAAAATGGGGTATATAGCACAAGTCATTGGACACGCACTAGTAGCCCCTCAGTGCCCAGTCACAGGGACCCTGGTAATCAGGATGGGGGCAGAGGGATACTCTGAGGCTTGGGGAGACCTGAATGGGAACAAGGGCTTTGGCTAGAATATCAGAAGAACTCTGTAGAAGGGTGGCTGGAGCAGGGTTTTGAAGGATGCATAGGAGTTCAATATATGAGGGTGCTTCAAAAAGTTCATGGAAAAATAGAGTGAAAATATAATGGATTTCCCCCCCACCCACCCCCACACACATTTTTGAAACTCCCTAATAAACTGACACATACTCCCTCTAAACCTAGCTCAGGCATTGTTTAGAGATTCATTTAGTTACTACCCTCGTCAGTCCTTTCCATGGTTCCCCAAAACATTCCAGATAAAATCTAAACTCCTTCCCATAGCCCTGCAAAAGGCCCTGATGATCTGACCACTGTCCCTTCCCTCACATGATCCTTCACCCCACACTCATGCACTTGACTCCAACCACATGGCTCTTTATAGCTGCTTTGATGTTACAAGTTCATCCCTGGGATGTCACTCCTCCCAGAGACCTCCCCTTACTACCGTAATCCCCTGCCCCTCCTTGGTTCTGTTTGTCATCTGTCTCTTGACTACATAATGAAATCCACAAGATTAAGGCATTTGCCAACGAAGAAAATGAACAGTTGTCCATTGAAAGACAACTAGGAGATTGCTTGGTAGACAAGACAGGAAGGATATTCCAGGCAAAAGGATCAGCATTTGCTCAATCAAGCTGGTGTGAGACCACTTGGTGTGGTTTTGGAGTTACATATGTCTTAGAATGGATCATAAAACATATCAAAGGCCTGCCTCACTGGGGAGCTTGGCAACAGGTGAGGTGGCACCCAGGAGCTTAAATCTTTCCATGTCCTTCTGGTAGAGTTTACAAGAGTTAATGACACTGGAAAATAGAACCAGCAAAGAAATTCAGGAAGGGGCGGCAACTGAGATAGAAGGAAAACTAAAGGATGTCACCCAAGAGCAGATAATTTTAACTACATTTGGGTCTGGTTTGGCTTGGGCGCCTCTCTGAGCCTTGACTTCAACAGCGAAAGGTGTTCCGGGGCCCCATCTCAGGCTGCCCTGAGATGCTGACCTGCGAGAGTTAAAGAGCCAAAGGGATAGCTGGTATGGAGGAGTACCCGAATGGGGGCTCACCGGCGGTGGGAGAGCAAGGCTAGCATGGCCAGCAGCAGCAGGATGAGGACCAGGATGAGGGAGAGCGTCAGGATGAGGGGATCCAGGTCTGAGGGCAGAGAAGAGGTCAGGGCGGTGGGCTTACCTGGTCCTCAGCCCTGGTCTCCCACACCCCCGATGTGAGCCTCACCGCTAGCCGTTCGCAGCGAGACGGACTCCGACCAGGCGCTCCAGAAGCCGCCAAAGCTCGGCTCTGCCATCCGGGCGCGTACAGCAAAGCTGTAACGAGTCTGACCTCGCAGGTTGCTCAGCATGCACTCCGTGCGGCCTTGCAGTATCTCCACCTGGGGAAAGGAGCCCGAGTGAGAGGCGGGCCCGTGGGGCGGGGCCATCAGATGGGGCACCTGAGGGAGGGCCCTGGTTGGACAGAATGAATCTGGGGGAGAAGTGGGCAGATTCCAAACAGTACAGAGGAGCCAATGTGAGCAGAGGGCGGTACCTGGGCTGCTCGAAGGCTGGCTAGCTTGTACTGGGGTCCGGACCCTAAATGACTTTGGGATTGGCACTAGGCGAAAAATGGGGTTGAGGGCCGAGAGGACTCAGACGGGGGTTGGGAGGCAATGGGAAAGGAAGCACGACAGTGGGACGTGAGGGCGTCTTGGACGTCAGAACCATGGAATGTAGAGCGTCAGGGACGAGACTTGGAAGGCCAAGGTGATTCCGGTATGGAAGGGATATTGCTGAGCGGGCCTCACCCTCTGAGCGCCCCCCGGGCCGCTGCCAGCCGAGACGTCTACCTCGTAGCGGATGTGGCTTGTCATGGGCGCCCCCGGTGGGGGAAGCCAGCGTAGCACCACGTGGCCGCCCTCCTCCGCCTGCTGCGCCCGCAGACCTGCTGGAGGGTCCAGGAACACTGCGGGAGAGAATGGTTAGGTGGGCGGGGACTGAGACGCCCCTCCCGTGACCATCACCGACACTCCCAGCGCACGTACCCACTTCGTTGACTTGGATGATGCGGTGGTAGCGCAGAGTGTCTGAGGAGGCTGCGGTGACCCGCAGCTCTAGGGGCACGAAGCTCGAAGTGTCGGCAGTCGGTAGCGAGCACCAGAAGCGCATCGCGCCGCTGACCGTGAGCGCCTGGCGCAGACGGCACACCTTCCATGGCTCACCCCTGTTCGCCGAGCGACGCAGGAGGAAAGCGAGCAAGTTAGGGAGGCGGAATTGCCTGGATCGTGGGGCATTTCGGGTACTACCACCGGAGGCGTCTCAGCGCCCGGAGTGAGGGACGTGTCAGCCCTGATGAGGATGAGAGATCATCTCAGCGCCACGGGACACGGGATCCCTGACAGTGGTCTCTAGATCAACGAAACGAGACCTCATTCCAACTGCTCCCAAAAGAAGCGGTCACGCGTGGCGTGAGTGACTCCTTAATGTGGAGGGTCTTGTCCCAGCCCGGATGTTTGGGGTCGCATTCCAACGGTAATTGCAGGAGTGTCCCAGCCCCGTGAACTCCACCACTAAGTGAAGTGCTGTCCGGCCCCCGGCTGTGACCTCCATCCGGGACTGCTGCCCACCCCGCCTGCCCCCTCCACCCATAAGGGACTCACTCAAGTTGGTAGGCGAAACTGTAGTTGTCTGGACCCACCCCGACACTTGCCGCTTCCTCCCAGAAACACACCAAATCCTCCAACCTTTCTGTGAAGCACAGCAGCTCTTCGGCCCCGCGGGCCCCCAGCAGGGCCACTAGGGGGGTGACATGGGGAGGGGATCAGGGAAGCCGAGCTACAGCCCCCTCCCCTCCCGCCGTCTGTCCAGGCCGATAAGAATAAGCCCCGCCCCCCGCGGGGGGCCCTCGCGGGTTGTGGAGAGGGGTGTCCCCCACTTCTCAAGCGCAGGCTGCCGGCCTTGCTGTCTCCGCACACACAACCGCCCTCTCAAGGCTGGCGGAGCAAAGTGTAGTTAAAGGCCTCGGCCTCCCGCAGCCAACCCTGCCCCGCCCAGGACGTGCGCGTGCTGGTGGGTGTGTGTGGAGGAGGCGGGGCCCCCTATCGGCCCCCGCAGGCTCCCGGCGGCCTGATAGCGCCAACCGTGCCCCCCGCCCCCTTCCTCGGACCGGCGGGGGCAAGGGATCTGGCGCCAGACGCAAGTGTGTTTACAGTCGCCCGCCTGCGGCCCGACCCTACAGACTCCGGGGGGGCTTTATCCTCTTTCTCCCTCTGAGACAGTTTGGTCCTGGACCCTCGGGGACTCAAGACTGCCTGTTGTAAACCCAACACCACGCCTGCCCCTTTAGGGTATATCTTGCCGGAGACTCCCAGAAAGGATAAAATTAGGGATTCTTAAGTCCTCTCTATCGCCCCCTCCAGGACCCAGTCTAGGGACTGAGACCCGGTGTGCCCCTTCAGGACCCGGTGTGGGACTGCGAATCCAGCATGCCCCACTAGGAGCCACCCTGGGAGTTCTGACACCAGCTTCCCCCCACCCCCCCGCCCCGAGGACCCAGTGTGGGGATCCACACACAGCTCCATCCTTACCTTTATGCTCAAACTTGGAGTCTGAGAAATGGGATAGGGGGGCCCAGGTGGCTCCAGCGAGCAGGAGACAGAGAGAGCCAACTCCGGGCCAGAGGGGTGTCCAAAGGGGATCCATGGAGCAGGCCCCACTACGGGGGTCCAGGGCTCCAGCCCCCACCCCGTCTCCACCCTGGTACAGTCCACAGCTGGGTCAACAGCTTCCTCCTCCGGACACAGCTGACCAGGCCCTTCCCAGCCCAGGGCCTCCAAGTGGCAGCTCCCCCGAGGGGGCGGGCCAGCGCACAGCCTAGACGAGATAAGCAAAAGACTGCGGCTCCGCCCCGCTGGGCAGGAGGGAACAGGGGCCCTCTTTGGCCAAGTGGCAGCTAGCAGGGGCTGGAACAGTTCTGGTTCCAAGGTGTCAGAAACACTTCCTTTCTGTGTGACCCTGAGCAAGTGACTTACCTTATCTGAGTCTCAGCCTTCTCATCTGTAAAATACCACGCGGGACATAGCAAATATTCAAAAAATGTAATCTGATATTATCCTGCCAATCAACGTCACTTCCCAGTCTGAAAAGGAATAAACAGTAATAGTAATAACAATTAGCAGCTGTTGAATGCTAGGCAGACTTGCCAGGCAATATATATATAACATAATCACGTATTTGTAAAATTACTTGTAGTCTGGAATGTGAGATGCCAATCATGATATTCTGAAAGCTTTTTTTAAAAATGTTATTTACATTTTTGTATTCTTGGTATCTGATTTTACAAGGAGTGTGAACTTCTCTTGATAATCTGGAGAGTCATCCATAAAAACTGTGAAGCAAACCATAAAAAGTGTTCACCTAGGCTGAGGCACCCCAGAGGTACCTTGTTTAGGGGATGGAGTGAATCCTTGTCTTGGTTCTCTAGTGCTGCTGCATCAGAAATACCACAAGTGGATGGCTTTAACAAACAGAAATGCATTCTTACACAGTTTAGGAAGCTAGAAGTCTGAACTCAGAACATTGACTCTGGAGAAAGGCTCTTGCCTCCTTTCAGCAATTATAGACCCAGCATTCCTTGGAGATCTCCCTGTGTCTTGGCATCAGTCTTTTCCTGGATCTAGACGCTTCACCCACCACTCGTCTGTCGGTTTATCATGTGTTGCTGATTCTAGAAGCTATGCCATGGGTATTTTAAATATGAGCAGGGTCACCCACGGTGGACAGGTTTCAGATGAGCTTCCAGACACAGAAAGACTAGGAGGAAGGAGAGATGAATTGCTTCCTAATATTTAGTTACTAAAAACCATATAAATAGCAGTGAAACATTGTCAGATATAGTGATGGAAAATGAGACCCTCACGTTGGAAGGCACTCAAAATGCAACTGGGAAAGAGGGGCCTCCTCAAAGTAGAGTTGACCATGATGACGCGAATGGAGTAAAGCCCTCAGGACCTCCATTTGCTGATGGGGCCCAACTCAAAATGAAAAGAAACAGCTGTAAACATCTATTAATAATCAGAGCAAGGAATATACAAAGTATGAATCTAGGAAATTTGGGAAGTGTCAAAAGGAAATGGAATGCAAATTGGCAAAGCGGAAGTAAAACTCTCCCTATTTGCAGATGATATGATCCTATACATAGAAAACCCAAAAGACTCAGTAAAAAGGCTACTAGACCTCATTGGAAGATTCAGCAAA
>NW_006408830.1:2630161-2642431 GCF_000296735.1 Chrysochloris asiatica
ATTTTCTGTTCAGCTCTTGTACCTCCTCATTTCTTCCATTTGCTTTAGCATCTCTACACTGGAGAGCAAGTTTGTGTCTCTTCTGACATCCATTTTGACCTTTTCCTTCTTTCTTGTCTTCTCAATGATCTGTAGCAATCATCAACACTTGTGGAAACAGCAGGCAAGAAATCAAACAATGTATCGCATTAGGAAAATCTGTTGTGTGCACACGACCTCTTTAAAGTGTTCAAGAGCAAAGATGTCAGTTTGAGGACTAAGATACACCTGACTCAAACCTTGTTATTTTCAATAGCCTTGTGCATGTGAAAGTTTGACAGTGAATAAGGAAGACCATAGAAGAATTGATGCATTTGTACTATGGTGTTGGAGGAGAATATTAAAAGTACCATAGACTGCCAAAAGGACAAACCAATCTATATTGGAAGAAGTACAGCCAGAATGCTTCCTGGAAGCCAAAATGGCCAGACTTTGTCTTTTATTTATACTTTGGACATATTGTCAGGAGGAACCAGTCCCTGGAGAAGAATATCATGTTTGGTGAAGAGGAGGGTCTGAGAAAAGAGGAAAACTCCCAAGGAAATAGATTGGCACAGTGGCAGCAGCAATGGGCACAAATGCAGCAACAATTGTGAGGTTGACGCAGGACCAGGTTGTGTTTTGTTCTGTTGTGCATAGGGTTGCTATGAGTCAGTACTGACTGGATGGCACCTAACAGGGCTCCTTCCAGCTTGTACCTGGGCTATTCAAAGGGTGGAACTACCCAGCAAAAATGGACCATTCCACATCTTCATTCCAGCCAGTAGAAGGCAAAAAAGGGGGGAAGGTACTTTCTTCCCTTAAGAGCAGGATCTGAAATTTGCCTACATCCTTTCCCCTTACCTCTCATTGACTAAGACTTATGATCCCATCTTGCAATTATTACTGTAGAAGAAGATGATTAGATTTGGGATCTCAATGGACAGTTTCATACTCAAAGCATGTCAAAGCAGAGTGATGGAGACAACATCTTTATGACATTTTCTGAGTTCCCGGATTCAACTGTGTCTAAATTCTGGCCCACTGGAGTTTTCAGTTACATGAACCATTAAATTTCCTTATGTTTTTTTTTTTTTTTGCACAAGCTTGTTTGAATTGTGGTCTTGGCCACTTAAAACAAGCTTGAGTAATATTGTGAGATGAAAAGCCCATGGTTGAGGATCAGCACACAGGAGGCGTTCGTAAGTCAAATGACTCTTAATATTGGTATGTTGCAATTGGACCTAGGGTTCACTTCATATCTGTCTTCTTCATCTCCTTGGGTTTTGAATCACAAGGTCAACAGTTCAAACCTACCAGCTGCTCCTTGGAAACCCTGTACAGGATCTCTATGAGTTGGAATCAACTTGCTGGCACTTAACAAGCACCTATTGACTGATCATTGACTCTCTCCCTGTCACAGCCCCTATTGACTCAGTGGTAATGACATTACTTGTCTCCCATTCCAATGGAGTCCTGGTGCGGTGCTGCAGGTTAATGCACTGGACTGCAAGGTTGGTTTGAACTGCAAGGCTGGTGTTTCAAGCTCAGCAGCCACTCCTCAGAAACCCTATGAGTTGAAACCAACTCGATGGCACTTAACAACAACAACATTCCAATGGAATTTGATTTCTTCACTCTTGTAAGTGTGGGGCTGTGAGCTAATGTGCTGGATTACAAAGTTGGTTTGATCTGCAAGGTCGGCAGTTCAAGCTCACCAGCTGTTCCTTGGAAACCCTATACAGGGTCACTATGGGTCGAAACTGAGTCAATGGTACTTAACAACAACAACAACAATAATACATATATGTATATGACAAACAAGAGGCATATTTCACAAGAAATAAGGGCTGTGACATGAATATATATATATACATACATACATGTTCATTACAGTAGCAGTAGTCACAATAGCAAAAAGGTGGAGGCAGTCTAAATGCTCATTAATAGAAGAATGGTTAAACAAACTTTGGTATATACACATGATGGAATATTACACAACGCTGAACAATCTGCACCTGGAGGACGTTATGTTGAGTGAAATTAGTGAATCACACAAGAACAAATAATGCATGAAGCCACTGTGGTAAAAGTTAAGAAACATTTTCTTGCTAAATGAAACATTCTATGATGGTTACATGGCGGGTGGGGAGTAGCTGGGGAGGGGAAGAAGTAACTAGAGGTAATTACTGTGAACTGATGGCACATAGAGTGGATTGCAATCATTGTAATGACACGAAGTGTCTATTTTGCTTAATGTGGGACTGATGATCTGTTCTGTAAACCTTCACTCAATTTACAATAGAAAGTCAAAAACAAAATAAGAAGCCTCTCTGGAATCAGGTATGCCTAATCCCAGCGCTGTCTTAGGGCTCTTAGTTTTTCTTTATGAGTGTGTGTGTTTTTACTTGATGAAGCATCACCATTGGCTATAGGCACAGAACAGGACTCCCATTTCATAACTCTGTGCACTATTTTCATCTGCTTCTGTCAGTTCTGCTGTGTCTCCAATAGTTATAAGATTTCCTTGGGAAAGGGTCTGACCACCACTGCTCTCCCCAATGCCTTGTCCCCTTCTGTGTTTATGGGGTGAAGCTCTCCACCAGCCATCCCATGGTTGGTGTCCTTGAAACATGGATCCAGTACCAGAAGGGTTAAAAGGATGACATACAATGGGCTAAAGTTGGATAGGGGGTGGATCACAGGGTAGAGAGCACAGTGTCATCTACTGGGGGTTGAAGGTTGTCAGCCAGGAGAGCCCTCTGTCTTGGTAGTGACATATACCAGGCCCCAAACTGCCCATGGGGTCTGTGTCCTGGAGGGAGGGGAGAACCACCTCAAGTCAAGGAAAGAGAGGGTGGGTGCCGAGTTCCCTCCTTCCGCCGCAGCACAAAGTCTCCGGAGGCAGCTGGACTCATTGCATAGAAGACGTTGGCGTTGTCAGGAATCAGGAGTTCTGGCCAGAGGTGGGGATAGTATGAGTGACCTGTGCCACCTCAGACCTTCCCCACGAAGGACCTGGGCTACCTTCTGCCTTATACTCTGGGGCCTCAACACCTTGAGTCTGTCCATCCAGTGCAAAGCCGATCTTAGGCCTCTCTCACGTTGAGCTTGAACACCTTCTCACTCTGAGGTCTCACACTTAACACCTGAGAGAACTCATGGAACCCTTCCTAATATCCAGCCATCCTCACACTGCCTTTCAGTATGAATAGTCAACCCCTCGCCTCGCCCTCCCAAAGCCTAGACCACGTCTGTTCCTACCTCCACACCCAACAAACTCATGTCCCCCTACCTTGAATTTCCAATCCACTTGGCCCTCTCCCATCCCAAGTCCTGATGGCTTCGAGGTCCCCAGGCTGAGTCCAACTCATTTCCTCACAGTCGCAAGTCCAGCTTCCCTTTAGCTGCCTACTCTTATCACACTGAGCTTGTTGAACAGCCTTGTGATCCTGAAATGTAAGCCTACATTCCCTTTCCTTCTTTGACCCTGGACAATCTCAGTTGCCCATATCTCCTAAAAAAATAAAGAACTCTGGTAGCGTGGTGGTTACCAGTTGGGCTGCTAACCTCTAGGTCAGCAGTTCGAAACTACCAGCTGTTCCACGGGTGAAAGATGAGGCTTTCTACTCCCGTAAAGATTTACAGTCTCGGAAACCCTATACAGACAGGGTCGCTATGACTTGGAACTGATTTTACAGCACAGCTCATGTTTTGGTGGACTCCTTCCTCACACTCCGGCATCCTGGTGGCAGAGTGATTAAGCACTGGCTGCGACCCGAAAAGCTGGCAGACCCACCAGCGGCTCTGTGGCCGTCAGAATCAACTTGAGAGCAATGAGATGGGTTTGGTTTTTGGTTTCTTTACACAAAACCTGGTCAAGTTCACAAGCCTCACAATTTAAATATAGTCATCTACTGCCATACCCCACCCCTGCCACTTCTTGTTGTTAAATGCTGTTGAGTCAGTTCTGACCCATAGCGACCCTGCATAGGGTTTATGAGGAGCTGCTGGTGAGCTTGAACCACCAGCAAATGGTTTTGGAGTCTGGTGCATTAACCCACAGTACCAGACCAGGACTCCATGCCACTGAGGCCATAGAAAGTCATCTTACCCTTACTCTGAGGCCAAACCACTTCATGGCTCTGTGAGCTTAGACTGTTCTGTGTTCCATCATGGGCCCTGGTATCTGCCACCCTCCTAGTCACCCCCAAGCCTAGGCTCCAATCTGTCCCCTGCTCACCCCTGTCTCCAGGAAGGATCTGGAAGAGCTGGTAGTCTCGGGCCCAGGGCTGGACCACATTGTGCTTCTGCAAGGCTCGCTGGACCACACTCGGGGCCTTGTCCTGACTGGTTAGCTGGGAAGGCAGGGACAGGAGGTGAGGTGTTGAGAATCAAGCCCCCAAACAGGGTTCCCATAGCAGGCTCCCAGGCCAGCCCCTCACCAAGATGCTCCGATACAGGTTCCCATGGTCGTTGTCGATACTAACGCGGATGACACGGGCATCTGAGCCCTGCTGTCCAGGGACAGGGATGTGAGGGCCACTCAGGGGTAAGGCCATGACCTGGGAGCCTGGCAGGTCTGGACTCAGGGGCAGCTGTAGAAAGTGAGGGTGGGGGTGGCAGAGGTTGCAACCTGACCCAGCTGTCAACACTGAAGGGTAGAGGGCAGGCAGCCCCTCCCACACTGTTGTATCCGAAGTACACACAGGCCACGTGACCCCTACACACCCAAAGCCTGAGGCATATAGTCAGAGCACCCACACAAGCCCACGTATATACAATCCATCACATACGGACCTTGGTTCCTTATTACCCAACCAATGTACACGTGGCCAATAGACACACAAACCCAAGCTCACACATAAGGAATCCCGAGTACACAGGAAGCAATGCACACATGCTCACAGTGGTCGTACACCCACAGACCACCCGTTCAATCAACAGTCCCATACTTGGTCCCACCAATCTCCATGCTCACATCTTCTCTTTAGAAATGCAGATTCCTGGGAATACGTGCACTGCACTTTGCAAAAGTTGCCACAATGATCTCTCAAACAGGGCCACGGTGTCTACCCAGGGAGCTCAACCAAGCATGCCTGGACCCTCAATGCTGCATGCACCCACACACACAGGTAGTTGGTACCTTGGTGCTAGGGCCTCGAGGCCCTGGAGAGGTTGGAGGACTCCCAGGAGGGTCCCTGGTTCTAGGGCTAGATGGGGGAGAGCCTGGGGACAGACTGGGATAGATGCAGAGTCTGAGGTGGGGTGGCTGGCCCACCCCCAACCCTGCTGTCTCCAGTTCCTCCCACCAAACGAGATCCCTACCTGGAGGTGGGGGATGAGGGGTCCCCAGGGCTCCCACCAGGGGACGAGCCTCTCTCTCGGGACAGCTTCCTGAGAATGGGGACAGGGAATGAGGTTAAGGTCAGACTCAGCTTAGCCATAGCTCTTGCACACCTCCACCTACCCACATCGCTCCCACACACACACCCTGAGACTTACGCACTGAGACGCTTGGTGAGGCTGATATGGCGTCGGATGCGTGGGGAGCTGGGGCAGGAAGCAGCAGGTGGCTCGATGACACGGGAGATGCGGTAGCTAACAGTGGGTGGGGGTGGGGAGGCCAGGAAGCAGCAGGGGATGAAGAGTTAGAATCAGTTGGAGTTGGGTTTGGGGTGTTGTTGTGAAGTGCCATCGAGTCTGTTCCTACCCATAGCGACCCTTTATAGGGTTTCCAAGGAATGACTGGGGAGCTTGAACCACCAACCTTGCAATTCAAATGAATTTTCAGTCCAACGCATTAACCCACAGAGGCACACCAGACTTTGGGTGGGACCATCAAATGTCAGGGTTATCAAATGGAGGTCAATTACAGCACCAAGGTCTCTTTAGGGTCAGGGGTGGGATGAGATGGTTCACACACTGAGACAGAGAAGTCAAATAAGGTGAAGGGTCAGAAGGCTGGGGGTCAGATAATCAGTGAGGTCTATGCTCAGTCATGATTCCATGGAATGAAAGGAAACAATTGGAATACTTGAGTTGGATGGTCAAATAAACATCACAGTTCAGTGTCAGTCACTCAGCACTGGGGTCAATGACTGGGGTCAGAGGGTCATATTTGGGGGGGTCACTAATGGGGTCATGGATAAAACAGGGTCTGAAGTTGGGTAAGAGAACAGATGATGCCATTGAGTTGAATGGCCAGATGAATGTCAAAGGTGGAAATCAGAAAGTCCAATAGGGTCAGAGGTTGATTGAGGCCATCAATTGGACTGGCAATAACAGATCACAGGTTGGGGATCAGGACTCAGGAGGGGGTTGTAGGAAGAATTGGAGGGGGCCTGCAGTAAGAGGGCCTCAGAAATCACCTCTGCTCCTCAGTGAGCTGGCGTTGGGCACGCAAGGCGGCCAGGAAGGGCAGACAGGGGCTCAGACAGTAGCTCCGACAACGCCTCTGCAATTGCTGGATTCGGGCCAGGATCTCCCATTCCTGAGGGGGCAGCCTCTGAGACCCTGTCCCACTCTGCCCCCTCCCTCGGGCACCCTGCCTGCCTACCCCAATGCCTACTCACTTTCCTCCTCTTCTCAAAGTTGATGAGATCCCCCTAGGATTAGACAAAGTAAGTCTGAACTAGAGACTCCAGGGTCAAGGAACAATGGTCAGGGCCAGGGGCTGGGATATCAGGAGGCAGGGGCTGGGATTAGGAGTCAAGGATCAGGGATCAGACCTCCAGTGTGTCCGGCAGGGCCGTGTCCAGCATGACCAGGTCAGTGAGGAAGGTACCGAGGTAGGGGACAGGGCCTGGAGGCAGCTTCTGCAGCCCCCAGAGTTCCAGTCATTTTCTGCGGTTAACAACCCCTCCATCAGCCTCTACCTCCCTCCCCAAGCATCCCTCATCCCAAACGGCATCACTTACTGAAGCTAAGCTTCCCGGGGGACTGTCCTCTTCTTGAGGTCTCTCCGTGGCCTCCTCCTGTGGGAGAGAAAGCTCTCCTTTGAGCCCTCCTTCAGGACAGAGCCTCGAGACCCACCACGTGCCCCATTTTGCTTTCAACAATCACAAATCCATTGTATAGGCCAAAGGTCAAGCTGGACTGCCCTGGGGAAAAGTAGCCAGAGGGAGACAGGGATAAGCAGTAAGCAGGCCCCACTGGAGTGATGGGAGGTGGGGCTGGTGGTACCAGGGCAGAAGAGAATCCTATGCCAGGCCTGAGTGGGGACACTCTGGATCTTGTCTCCAGAGTTTTGCTCTGCCTGGTAATCCCAGCATTTCTAGGGCAGTTGTTATGGTACTGAGTCCTCCAGAGAAGGCGCAGTCTGCCTGGCTCTTGGTGGAGCTTCCTGGCACACAGTAGGTGCTTAGTGCTTCTTGTCATTCAGTCACTAACATATTTATTGAGCACCTACTATGGGCTCAATAATATGTTAGCTCGGGTGTCACTGTGTTTTAGGTGTTGGGTTGCTAACCAAAAGGTCGGCAGTTAAACCCACCAGCTGCTCCACTGGAGAAAGATGAGGCTCTCTGCTCCTATGAAGACTTAGTCTTTGAAACCCTATATGAGGTCACTATGAGTCCGAATAGACTTGATGGCCATGGGCTTTTGTGGACAGAGATATACCAGCAGTAGCAGGGTGGGGTGGAGATGATGGGGGGCTAAGGGAGAACCCCTCTGAATCAGGACTATGTGTTGTAAACCAGGCTTGTTGGCACACCGTTGTTAGTTTTACTTATCAAGGTCAAGTCCCCAGCCTACCCCCCCTCCCCATTTGCTATGGCTTGACCTTTCCCTTGTGACATTTCGTTTTGTTGAATGAATAAACAAGGCAATCAGGAAATGAGCTCTAACCGGGAAGAGGGAGGCAGGCAGCAAAGGCAATGGGACTGCCCAAGGCCAAAGGGAAGGTCATTCCTGAGGCACAGGGAAAGAACACTGGATGTCATACCATGACAAGGTGGACCGATGACGCCCCGGCGGGACCCATGCCTCCCTGGGCCTGGGATCTACAGCTCAAGCCCATCTATACCTGAGAAAGAATCTCTCTGCTGCTGAGGTGGTTGTTCTCATCGGAGAAAATCTGAGAAAGTTTCCTGAACGTGGATAACGGTTCTCTGGGGCATCAGAGAGAGGTCAGGGGTCAGAACTTGCAAGGTGGGGTGAGGAGGTGGTCCCACCCCAGCGGCTCCCCACTCGTAGCACTGCTCACCGGCTCACCGCACCCCAGCTGCTCTTGAGCCTGTAAATAGGGTTTGACTGCAGGGCGGACAGGATGGCGCGCAAGGAGGAAAAGTTCCGCAGTTCCCGGCAGCGCTGGGGAGCAGCCCAGATGGGGGCGCTAGTCAGACTCCAGACCCACTTTTGACCCTGTGACTTCTGACCCCTGCATCTTGCCTCACATCTGACAAAACTATCAGGTTTAAGCCTCCTCTCCAAGAAGTCTACCCACCCCTCCCCTCCCCTCTGACCTGGACCTGTTTCTCCCCGCACCTCTCGAGCCCCGTCGACCCCCTACCTCGCCCTAGGCCCCCCACCTCTCTGACAGCATCACTCCCAGGCTTCTATCCCTCCTGCCTGAACCCAAGTTTCTCCCCAGGTATCATCCTCTTCCCAGGCGCCTACGCCCACTATCCCTCCATTGCCCTCAGACCCCTCAAGCCACACACTGTTCTCCTCTGGGCCCCCAAGTCTTTCTGTTCCTTCAATCCCTAGGTCCCTGTGCCTTTATTCATTTTCTTTCCTGCTTCAATCCTGTTCCCCCCACCCCCACTTCCTCGCCCCCTCCTCTTATCCCTAGACCCGCCTCAGCATCCCTGTGCGATCCCCAGAGTCACGGACCACCCTTTCTCTGTCTCCTCCCAGCGCAACACTCACCTGAGCGATGTGGATCCACTTCTCGAGTCGCAGCGCCCTCAGCGGGGCGGCCAGGCCGGGCGCTCCGAGCACCGAGCCCAGCACGCAGCCGGTCACCTTGTTGAACTGGGCCACCGTGGCGCGCACCGTTGGAGCGATGCCTGCGGCCCCGGGCCGGTCTCTCTGCGACCACACCGAGCCCAGGCACTCGCAGGGGCGCACTCGAGAAAAGAGTTCCTGGGACGGGTGGAGGGAAGGGAGGAGCTCAGCAGGGTCTGCCCCTCCCTCTTCCTTATACTCCCGCTTTCCCAGGTCCCGGATCCCGGGTCCTCACAACATCCATCAAGGTCAGCTGCTCTGCCACTTCGTCCACGCTGAAATCCAGGAGCTCGGGGCCTTCCCGCACAAGTCCTACCTCCTCTTCCGCACAGCCCTCTGGGGAGTCTGGGTTAGAAGTCTGAGCACCTCCCGGAGACCCTTGAGGAAGCATGAGAGAGGGTGGGTAAAAATCTCCAGGCGTCCTGTTGGCACAACTGTTAAGCACTTGGCTGCTAACCCAAAGATTAGCTGCTGGGACCCACCCATCGGCTCTGCAGGAGAGAACCTGGCAATTGACTTCTGCAAAGATTACAGCCAAGAAAACTCTCTGGAGCAGTCCTTCTCTGTCTCACAGGGGTCCCAAAGAAGGGAAATCTACTCCAAACTCTAATAAGCACAAAAATTCTCAAGTGTGTATCTCCAATGGAACACAGCATTAGTCTTCACTGAGCACCTAATGTGGATGTCCTGTCACTCAGCTTGCAACCCCAAAGAGGTACTATTATGTACCCGCCGGCTACAGGCGAGGATCCCTGGTGGCACTGTAGGAGATGACTGCAGGGTTAACAACAAACACAGTTGGTAGTTCAAACCGACTAGATGCTGTGCAGGAGAAAGATGAGACTATCTGCTCCTGCAAAACTTTACAGCCGCGGAAACCCTATACAGGGTCACTAGGAGTTGGCATGAGCTCAGTGGCCTGGGTTTGGTTTGGTCTAAAGATGAGAAAAGCAGGTACCGAGCAATTTCCCCTAGATTACATCTTCAGTAACCAGCAAAATGAGAACCTGAAACCAGTGGACAGTAGGTGTTCAAAAGCTGAAGTAGGCAATCAAGCTCTATGATTTCAAGTCTGTTTTTGGATAAGATTTTGCTGCCCTTATCTTTTGGGGAGCAATGGCACAACTTTGTGGTTAAGAGAAAATTGTTTAAATTATGGTTTGTTCACACAGCTTGCTGTGTAACCTAAAGCAAGTCTTTTTAATGTCTGTGTTTTGGTTTCTTTATCTTGTTTATTTTAATTTTTTTAGATTAAGTGAGATAGTGTGGTTAATAAAATGTGAGAGTTTATCACAATGAGTTTCAATAATGGCATCCTCTAGGGGGCAATTTGGTGTCCTAGTGTGGCACTGGGGGTTAATGCGCTGGAATGCAAGGTCAGTTTTAACGGCAAGGTCGGCAGTTCAAGCTCACCAGCACCTTCTCAGAAACCCTATACAGGGTCTCTATGGGTCAGAACTGACTCAATGGCACTTAACAACAAGGGGACAGTTTGGAAGTTTCCAGATTTGTCTTTAGTTGGGGATTCAGCTTTGTTACCAGCCTTCAAATGTCCCCCCAGACATTCATGTCATTAGAAAACCTGTTTACAATCATTTGCACCTTGAATTTGACTATAGTATTCATAAATATAAATCATGAATGATCATAAATATAAACTATAAAAATCGGGACTCTATTTTGCTTGGATTTTTCAAGTGTCATTCATCATTTTGGGAAGCAATATCACGCCATCCTCTTTGCTGTTCTGTCTGAGTTGTCACTGCATAGCCTTGTACTCGTCAGTGTTAGTGGGTGATACGGTCACTGGGATACTAGGACATGCAAAGGCACTGGGGCAACTTCATTATGCCGCTTAGTAGGGCATGTCCAAGCAGGAGCATATCAAAAAGCATAGTTTACTATTGTGCAAATTACTTTCATAAAATTTCATTTCTACTTCAGATTCCAATTGTGACATCATATTAGTTTTTAAATGATCTTGTCTTTCATTTCAGATTAGGACAGATAGCATTGCAAAATATTAATTTTTTTTTTACAGTGAGTTATGGAAAAAAACTGTGTACCCAAATCTAATCAAAGCTTTAGATCTTACAGCAAAGATGGGGGATAGAGAGGCAACTACATGATACCATGAGGAAGCAAACAGGCAAATCCAGAATGTGGGACATTCCTGGAGACAAATGATCCATTAAAAAAATAATAATGGCATTAAATAAAAACATAAGGGGGGCTGTTATAAAATGAAGTAGACTTAGGAGACAAATAACCAAATGATTTGAGTAGATTATCTTTGAAGCCTGATTTGAAGAAACAAATATAAAAAGACAATTTAGAGACAATGGAAAGACCTGACTATGGACAGGGTGTTTTTGATATGAAGGAATTACTGCTGATTTTGTTAGAAATGATTATGGGCATGAAAATTATATAAAACACAAATTTAAAAAGTCCTTTGTCTGAGGGACAATTAAGTTTGGAGTTTATTGGAAAACAAAAAACAAAATTGTCAAATTGTTAATTATGGAAAATGGGTGAGAGATGTCCCTGTTGATTATTTTATCCTGGTATATTTGTATATAAGGAGCTCTGATAGCGTAGTGGTTACAAATCGGGCTGCGAACCACAAGGTCAGCAGTTCGAAACTACCAGCTGCTCCGTGGGAGAAAGATGAGACTTTCTGCTCCCAAAAAGATTTTCAGCCTCGGAAACCCTGTTACCAGGCCATTATGAGTCAGAACCGACTCCACGGCACATAACAACAACATATTTGTATATAATATAATGATATATAATAAAAGTAAACCCAAAATGAAAAGATATTAAATAAAGCAAGTCCCAGTGGGCACACAGTAGGTATTCATTCCATGTTCATTTTCTCCTCTGACCTCAAAGAACTCAGCCCACTACAGCATTTTTACTAGAAATTTCTACGATGATGGAGATGTTCTGTCTGTGCCATTCAATGTGGTCACCACAAGCCACAGGTGGCTACTGAGCACTTGAATTGCAGCTGGTGGGACTAAGGAACGGAATAGGTCTTTTTATTTAATTCTGTTGTTAAGTTCTGACCCAGAGCGACCCTGTATAGGGTTTCTGAGGAGCAGCTGGTGAGCTTGAACTGTCAACCTTACGGTTCAAACGGCTTTGCAGTCTGATGCATTAACCCACAGCACCACACTTATTTATAAACTAATATTTAATATTGTTGTTGTTGTTATGTGCCGTGGAGTTGGTTCCGACTCATAGCGACCCTGTACAGGGTTTCCGAGGCTATAAATCTTTACGGGAGCAGAAAGC
>NW_006408830.1:2642531-2650733 GCF_000296735.1 Chrysochloris asiatica
TTTCAATATTCTCCTCCAACACCATAACTCAAAAGCATCAATTTTTCTATGGTCTTCCTTATTGTGTGGAACTGGTGCTCAGATGAAACAATATCTTTTTTGGGAAGAAATACAAATAATGGGCCTGCTCTTGGATAAATATAAGTTAAAAAGAAAACAAAACACAGATAAATAAAATTTGCTAAACTTTCCCCAAAAGGTAGATGGCAGCATGCGTGATTTTGAAGGCAAAAGTAAAAGAAATCCACAGGGAACAACAGTGATACATCCCATAGGAAATGAAGTGGAGCAATTAAAGAAGGAAGCAAGAAATAATAAATTAATAATAACAAACAAATAAACAATTAAATGTTTTATTTAAATAATTAAATAAGAGATTAAAAAAATATCATCTGACAAAACCTGAGCTGTAAATATAGCCGGAGCCTGCAGAGTTAAGACATAAGGAAGCAGCGTCATTTGTGGAATTTAAAATGGCAGCAGAAGCAATAAAAAGTCAGAACTGACCCTCTTGAATCTTGAAACTGACATTCCAAAAGTGAAGGATGTTCCCATGTATGTGGATATGTATTAGCAAATATTGCAAAATGTTGTTTTGTTAAATGTTGAGTCAGTTCCAATTCATTTGTTGTTGTTACATGCCATTGAGCTGGTTCCGACTCATAGTGACTGTACAGGGTTTGCGAGGCTGTAAATCTTTACGGGAGCAGAAAGCCTCATCTTTCTCCCATGGAGCGGCTGGGGTGCTCAAATCTCCCACCTTGTGGTTTGCTGTCCATTGAGTCTGTTCCAATTCATTTGTTGTTGTTATGTGCCGTGGAGTTGGTTCCGACTCATAGCGACCCTGTACAGGGTTTCCGAGGCTATAAATCTTTACGGGAGCAGAAAGCCTCATCTTTCTCCTGTGGAACAGCTGGCAGTTTCGAACTGCTGACCTTTCGGTTCGCAACCCGATTCGTAACCACTACGCTACCAGAGCTCCTTAATATTTAATATTAGTTCATTTAAACTCCATTTTAATAGCCACATGGAGCTCCTGGTGACCACATTGGATTGGTACTCTCTCATGATTTTAAATCAGCTGATGAAATCTTAAAAGCAGGGGGAGAAAGATATTTAGTGACCAGGAGGAGAGATGGGTGGACACAAATATAAAAATAGTGGGGACTTTGTCACCAGGAATAGCAAAGTGGCTGCTATTTTGTAAAATAGAGAGCAATGCAGCCACTTTAATCTGAGGATTAAAGGATGGGAATCAGGGACATAGGAGCTTTTGTAATAGGGATCAGATCAAACACAGATGGGTGATAGATGATACTTTATAAGCTGCTGGCTCAGAGAGGGCTGACCCCTGAACCAGGAGACAATTATTCAGTCAACAAAACTGAGTTGTTCCTACCCCTGGAGACAGAGTTGGAGACAAGAAGGATGTGGTATTGTTGTCCTGCACTCAGCAGGAGAAGCAGATGAGCAAAAACCCAGGTCTAAAGTGTGTAAAAAGGAGCTCTGGTAGCGTAGTGGTCACGAATCGGGCTATGAACCACAAGGTCAAAAGTTCGAAACTACCAGCTGTTCCATGGGAGAAAGATGAGGCGTTCTGCTCCTGTAAAGATTTACAACCTTGGAAACCCTGTACAGGGTTGCTGTGGGTCGGAATCGACTCGACGGCAATTAACAACAACAACAAAGTGTGTAAAAAGGAGCTCTGGCAGTGTAGTGGTTATGAATCAGGCTGTGAACTGCAAGGTCAGCAGTTCGAAACTACCAGCTGTTCCATGGGAGAAAGATGAGGCTTTCTGCTCCCGTAAAGATTTACAGCCTCGGAAACCCTGTTGAGAGTCGCTATTGGTTGGAATCGACTCGACGGCACTTAACAACAACAACAAAGTGTGTAAAAGAGGGTGATGCAGAAAAACAAGGCTGGTGAGAAGACACAGTGTCGGGGATATTTTTGCTGAGGGAGTCAGGAAAGGTTTTTCTGAGGAGGTGACATTTGAACAAAGCCCTGAGAAGTACAAGGGGGCTTCAAGAAGTTGGTGAAAAAGTTCTATTATCTTTCAATTCCATCTTTCCATGAATTTTGAAACCTCCTTTTATATGCCTTTGGGCCCATCCCCAAAGTGCGCTGCAACAGACAGGGTCAACGAGCCTTGTAATGGGTCAGATAGATTGAAATATCAGTAAGGCTTCTTGTATATATTTTACTATAAGTAGTAGTTGTTGTTAAGTGCCATCGAGTCAGTTCCAACTAATAGTGACTCTGTATAGGATTTCCGAAGGAGCTCTGGTAGTGTAGTGGTTATGAATCGAGCTGCTAAACTCAGAGTCAGCAGTTCGAAACTACCAACTGTTCTGCGAGAGAAAGATGAGGCTTTCTGCTCCCATAAAGATTTACAGCCTCAGAAACCCTGTACCCGGTCTTTATGAGTCGGAACCGACTCCACCACACATAACCACCACCACCATAGGGTTTCCAACGAGCAGTTGTAGATATTTAATTATTAAGAATTAGAGATAACAACAATAAATATAATACTATTTGCCAAGATATAGTGCCAAGCCTTTACTGTGTTGATATGTTTACTGACTCTTTTCCTCAGGTAACTATGAGCTCTTGTCCATTACTATGTGCCCAAAGCCAGTGGTTAAATATTTGTTGAATGAAGACACCAATGTGGTGAGAACTGTTATCACCCCATTTTACAAATACTTAGGAAGCTCAGAGAGGTGATGTAACTTAGCCAAAGTCACACAGTCAGGAAGTGGCAGATCTGGGATGTGAACCCAGGTCTTTGTGGCTTGTAAATCAAGTGGACATGAAATGGTTTGTAGCAAAAAAAAAACACTGGACATTCTGACCTCATGGTCAGGATTTACTTTGTAGGTAGGATGAAGTGGCGTGGGGACAAATACTAACACTTTGTTGTTGTTGTTAAGTGCCGTTGAGTCGGGTCCGACCCATAGCGACCCTGTACAGGGTTTCCGAGGGTGTAAATCTTTACGGGAGTAGAAAGCCTCATCTTGCTCCCGCGGAGCAGCTGGTATTTTCGAACCGCTGACGTTAAGGTTCGCAGCCCGATTCGTAACCACTACGCTACCAGAGCTCCTAACACTTTAGGGGGGAAAATTGATTCAATTTTACAGGGGCAGAAATTGAAGCTCCGACAGAGTTAAGAACTGGCCCATGGTCTGTAGCTCTAAGAGGATGGAGAAGGCCCCTGGAGGGAGGGGTGCTAACGAGTCCCCTAACTCCATGACACCCCTCTCTCCATGACTCTCACCTGCCCACGGGTCTGGCTGCTCCTCTTCTTCCTGCTCCAGCTGAGCCTCCTCCAGGAAATCTCCCAGCAGTCTCTTTGCTTCTCTGACCTCAGCCCCTTCTGGGGCTGCCCAAGCCAGAAACGTGCAAATGCTGCCCAGGTCTGTGTGGGCAGGGGGGTCTCTGAAGTCCTGAGGGTGGTCCTGAAGCCAGGAGCCCAGTACAGACACCACAGATCTAGCAAGAGAGGTGGGATGATGCAGCCCAGCCCTGAATTCTGGACCTCACTTGCCCTGAACCTCAGACTTGACCTCTGACCTTTGATGAGCCAACCTGGACTTTCAGCTTATCCCACCCTGTCCCATTGAAGCCTGACCTTTGAACTTCACGACCCCAACACCACCCCAATGGGGGACCAACCTCAGGTTTTTGTTGAGGTTCAGATCTTGTCCTTCTGTCTTCTTGATCTCTATCCTAGGAAGAGCCCTACCCAATCAGGTGATGCAGAGGAGGTGAGAAGAGGCTTAGGAGGAGGGTTCTGTGGTTGGGGGGGGTTCCTGATTTAAAAACTTGAGGCAGAGTGTACAGGTGGGGATCTGGACCTGGGAACATGGAGGTCTGGTACATACTGACCCCGACGGCAATGGTGGCGGCGGCGGTGGCAGTAGAAGGCCCAGCACGCGGGCAGTGGGCACAAAGGCCCGGTGTGTGGCCAGGAAGGCAGGCACGAACCCAGGATCCTGCTCGCGGTCTCCAGACACCAGCTCACGTACCAGCCTCTCCAGCCGCGCCGCCCTCAGCGCCCGCACCTTGCTTGTACGGTAATGGAGAAACGCCTCGGTGGAGCTGGAGGGCTAAGGAACAGAGGGGCGGTGAGAGACGCTGGCGGGGGTGGGGAACCCCTCCGGATACGCCTCAGGCACCCTTATATCGGATCCAGTCCCTTCCTCTTAATGCGGGGGGGAGGGGCCGCATTCATTCTTTTTGCCCAGTTCACAAAGTATCCCCACACCCCGTCCTGCCAGGCACCCTAGCCCGCCCACTTCTTAGGTCAGCCCCCAAGCTTCTCTTGGCGCTTTGTTTGGAGTTCGCAGGCCTAGCCCTCCGCCCTAACCTGTCTTCACCTGCTACCTCTAAACCCCACCCCTGTCTCTGGTTCCGCACCACCAAATCTGGCTGTCCCTGGAGCGGTTGTCCAGTCTCGACCTTAACAAGTGGCCTCTTCTCTACTCCGCAACTGCGCCATCCACAGACCCCAGTCACCTGGCAAACACTCTGGCCCCGTCCTTTCCTCGCCCGTTCACCTTTACACCTGTCCCCTTCCCCCACCCCCGCACCCGTTTTACTTGGCTGCCCTCACCTGACCAACCCACCCTCCAACCCCTTCCTCACCTGGTTGCCCCCAAATCTCTCTCCTGGGCTCAAGCGCTGGCTACGCTGCCTCCGCAGGGACACGCTGTACACCGCGCCGTCCTCCGTCTCCTCGCCCCAGTCCTGTAGCGGCGCCTGGACACGGAGGCGAGCTCAGGACACCCGGGGCTTTGGTGACCCCTTGCCCGCGTGAACTCAGACCCGGCCTTTCAGCGCTATCCTCCCCTTCCAAGTCCGAGCCTTGCGGGACTTGGAGCGAGGTCCCAGGTACCAGATTAGAGACGTCCCCTCCGTGCTGTCCTGAAGACATGGATTTGGGGACGTCCCAAGGTCCAGCTTCACTCTCTCTGTCCCCTCCCGCAGACGCGCTTAGGGTTCTCCCTCCCCCCCACACAAAGTAACCAGTCCCAGCGTTAGGGGCTGAGAGTAAGGGGCTGTGAGTCCGGAGCACCTCCCCGGAGATTTCGAACAGTTTGATGGGGGTGAGGCGGAGGGAAAAACAACAATCAGAGGGTCCAAGGCCTGGAGTATCTGGATGTAGTGTTCTGGGTCCTGGCCCCTTACCAGAACGAGCTCCTTGCCAGCAGTGCGCTCCATGGCCAGCACCCGTCCGGGTCCTCAGCGCCGATGACTGAGGCGGAAGGGCTGGCGAGCCGTGGGCAGTGGCGGGGCGCTCTGGTGGGGCGGGGCGGACGGATTGGGCGGAGCCTGAGAAGTAGGGCCGACCCACCGCTTGGCTGTCCCTGGCTAGACCCCAGATCCCAGACCAGGTCTGTAGGACCCCAGTTCGGAGATGTGAATCAAACAGTCGCTAGGAGAAAGGGCACATTTCTTTCTAGGGGAGAGGTCTCTTCGGGAACTCTAAGTGCAGGGGAGCTGGTGTGCAAAGCTAGGTGTTCGTCACAGAGAGACCACGACCCTCAATTGGTAAGGGCTGATTTGCCTAGGTCTGGGAGTCGCTGTGTCTCCTGTTGATGGGGGTCTTGTCACTTCCCGGCAAGAGACCGCTGAGTCTGTGGTACCTGGTTTTGAGGAGCAGACCTGTCTAGGCTGGTACCAGGTGAAACTGTTGGCCCAGTCTACTCCCACTCAGGGCGACTTCCCGTGTTTCCGAGTAGAACTGTCACTGGTAGACTGTTTTTTTGGAAGTAGATCACCAAGCCTTTCTTCTGATAATCCTTGGTGCACCCAAACCTCCAAACTTTCGATTAGCAGGGCGACACACTAACAATTTGCATCACCCAGGACTCCAATACTGGGTCAAAGAGAGGGAAATAAATACCCAAGGGACTGGTCGATGACCTTTATTGCGCGATTCCAGGGCCCGCGGCTCCGACGGGGAAGATTTACTGTGGGAACGTCCGGCCAGGCCCCAGTCCCCTCCTCCTTCCAGCGACGCCCACTGCCTCTACAACCTGTCTGGGCCTGTTCAACCCTGGAAGGGGCCCTTGGGCCTGCAGCTAGACCCCAGAGGGGTCGGGGATTCCCAAGGGGCTCTCGGAGGCGCAAGGGTGTATCTAGGGTCTTCGCGAGCGATTGCGCTTCTTGCTGCGGGATTCGATGAGCTTCTGGGAACGGACCTTGAGCGCCACGCGCGTCGCCACGAGGTTGTCCTCGTCTTCACTCTCCTCCTCGTCTGCCGGGGACGGGGAACGAGTGAGGGGGGAAGAGGACGGTGGAGTCCCGGTCCCCATCTCTCTCCGGGCCTCCGCCCCCATCTTGGCAGTCAGTCTGGTCTCGGCTAGGGCTCCCGCTCCGCCCCTTTTCCTGCCCGCACTGACCGAAGTACTTGTCCTTGGGACTGGCAAGCGGCAGGGTGATGCGGGTGTTGTACAGGGGCAGTTTTCCTTCTAAACTGGCGTAGAACTGGGCGGGGGGAGGCGGAGGAGAGGAGGGTGAGCGGAGTAGGGGCTTCAAAGAGTGTCCTTTTCACTCCTTCTCCATCCCATTCCGAGCTCTATCCTTATTCTACACTGAGCTCACTGCTCAATCCTCAGGTTTCGCTATTTGCCAAGGGCCAGCCAGGCCCCTTGTTCTCAGTGTGCACCTGACACTTAGTCCCGCCTCCAAGTCCCTCAGACCCGCCCCTGGTTTCTCGGGCCCCCCTCCTTGGCCTCTCACGCCAAGACCCCTCCCCTAGCCCTGCCCTCTGGCCTCCCTAGACCTGCCCTCAGCTGCATTAGCTTAGCCCTGTCTCTCAGGTTCACCCCTGGCTCCTCAGGGTCCTCCCAGGTGTCTCGAGGGTCGCCTCCGCCGCTGCCCCCGGTTCTCAGGTTTCTCCGGTCTCTGCCGCTGCCCCCGGTTCTCAGGTTTCTCCGATCCTACTTCAGACCCCTCAGCCCCATCCCCTTGTCTCCAGATCCCTGCCCCTTGAGGGAGTGGCACCTCGCGATCGGCGATGTGTTCCAGCATCTCCGGCAGGTTGAGGCTCTCGAGCTGTGTGTGCAACTTCAGCAGCTTTTCCTCCACCATGCCCAGCAGGTCCGGCATGTAGTTGGCCGTTAGGGGATCCAACTCCTTCCCAGAGAAGCGGCTGCCCTCCTGTGGCCAGGGGCGGAGCTAAGTCGGCAGGGAGGGAGCCAGAGAAGTAGGGGGCGGGGCTTTTTCATTCAAAGATGAGCCTTTAAGGCGAGGGACCACCCACAGGGGTGTGGCTATCCTGTGTGGGGAGGAGCCTCTTAAGTCTCGGGCTGAATTCCAGAGACCGTAAGTGTAGTGAAGGGAATCTTTTGATAGGATGATAACTGAAATGCGCAGGGTGAGGGCTTCTTCTCTTGTCTTGGCCGCTCTTGGATTCGAATGGGGTCTTGGGTGGGGACGAGCTTGAGGCGGGGCTGGGACCCTGAAGTTCTGGGGGTCTCAGACTGACGTCTGGACAGGGGATGGGGCCGGGCTTGGCAGGGCCTACCACGGTGACATAGTGCAGCTTGCTCGCCAGTTGCTCGAGGCCGGCCTTGACAACTTGCATCCCCCTCAAGGTGCGCTCTAGCTGTTCCTGCGCCACAGTGCGCCGCTGCTCCTCGGTCTTGAGGCGCCCCTGCAGCTCGGCTTGCAGCTTCTGCTCGCTGCAGGAAGCCAGAGAGGACGTCTTTGAGCGACCCTACGTGTGCACCCCACACCTTCCTTTGGGCACTGAGGCCTCACCTCACCAGCGTGGTCTCCCCGGAATACTTGAGGTGGTCGAGCTCCTGTTGGAGGCGCTGCTTCTCCTGCTTCAGCCTCACCAGCATCTCCTCATTTTCCCTCTTGAGTGTCTCCAACTGCGTGAAGGTGTCCCCCTGGGCCAGGAACCGCCGCACTACGGACTGAGGGCAGCCAGTCCCCAGTCACAGCCCGGGCCTTGGGGGAAGTAGTGGTCACCTACCTCCTCTCTCCCGTGCGTGCCAGACAGGTGGCCAAACTTGGAGCTTCCATACAGCAGCCTGGGGGCTATTAGGGACTGAGTGGGTCTGACTCAGGGCTGTGTTTTATTGTTTGTTTGGTTTTTTTTTTTTTTTTTTTCTTTTTAGTGTGAATTGGCTGAAGGTTTACAAAGCAGATCAGGTTTCCATTCAACAATTCATACACATTTT
>NW_006408830.1:2652653-2656442 GCF_000296735.1 Chrysochloris asiatica
ATCATTGGCTCTTGATCATATGCTACCTCTTGAAATGGTTGAACATTAACCATTTTCTTTTGGTACAGTGACGACTCTGTGTATTCCTTCCATCTTCTTTGGATGCTTTCTGCATCATTCAATAATTTGCCCAGAGAATCTTTCAATAATGAAAATCAAGGCTTGAAGTTTTTCTTCAGTTCCCCCAGCTTGAGAAATGCTGAACGTGTTTTCCTTTTTGGATTTCTGAATTTGAGTCACCCTAAATCAGCCTATCAACAGTCATGGAAGCAGCAGTCAAGAAATCAAATGATGTATTGCATTAGGCAAATCTGCTGCACAAGACCTTTTTCAAGTGTTGAAGAGCAAAGGTGTCAGCTTGAGGACTAAGATGCACCGGACCCAAGCCATGGTATTTTCAATAACCTCATGTGCATGAGAAAGCTGGACAATGAATAAAGAAGACCATAGAAGAACTGATGCTTTTGAGTTATGGTATTGGAGGAGAACATTGAAAGTGCCATGGGGTGCCAAAAGAACAAACAGATCTGTGTTGGAAGAAGTGCAGTTAGAGTGCTCCTTGGAGGCCAGGATGGCCAAACTTCGTCTCTTATACTTCAGACATATTGTCAGGAAGGAGCAGTCGCTGGAGAAGGATATCATGTTTGGTAAGGTGGAGGGTCAGAGAAAAAGAGGAAGACCCTCAGTGAGATGAATTGGCCAAGTGGCAGCATCAATGGGCTCAAGTGTGGCAACAATAGTGAGGTTGGCCCAGGTTCGGGCAGTATTTTATGCTGTTGTGCATAAGGTTGCTATGAGTCGGTACCAACTCGATGGCACCTACCAACAATAGCTAATCAGCCTGTGGAGTCCTGCAGGATAATGCACTAAGTCACATGGTTGGTTTAAACCACAAGGTTGGTGGTTCAAATTCACCAGCTGCTCCTTGGAAACCCTATACAGGGTTGCTATGAGCAGGAACCAACTCAAAGGCACTTAACAACAACAACAACAACAAATCAACCTGCAGAGCTCTGTTAGTGTAATGAACAGAGCTGCCTTTCAAAACCAGTAGCCAGGAACATTCTGGTGGCCACCTACTCAGTCCTTAGGGGGATCTCACACCAGCCAGCAGGAGAGATCTACTCCTCAGGCCACTCTTTCTGGAAAGGGGCCTGGCCACATGCCTCAAGGTGATTCCAGAGTTCCAGAGGCTCCTGGAGGATCATCCCCATGCTGTGGCAGATGGGGAGAGGGTTGGAGAGCACTCAAGGGAGAGCAGCAAGACCAGGGTCCATCAAGACATCAGTGTGTGATGGCCAGGCTCAGGCACCAGAGGGAGACTTTGGATATTTTAAGAAGATGTTGCAAAGTTGGGGACTCTGCTTGTCCAAATCTTGCTAAATCTAAGAGTGGCACTGCTGTCTACTGTGTGCCAGACCATGTGACAGGTGCTAGAGACACAGAAAGGCAGAAACTCTCAGCCTTCGAGGAGCTGACATACCAGAACCAGTGTGACAGAGAACAGGACAGAGAATGGTGGCCGGTGAAGACAACTTGGTTGAGTTTTGCTGAGAACTAAGGCAGTAACTGGAAATGGGGAGGGGGTGGCTTTTAAGAAGAGTGCAGGTTTTGTGTGCTGAGGAATAGATCTATGGGGCAGGGAGGGTAAGGGAGACACTGAGCTTCCTGTGGGGTTGCCCCTGCAGGTTGGCTTTGGAGACTTGAGCAGGGTTTTGGCACATCTGGGGCAGGGAGGGCTTTGGCCAGCACTCACGTGTGTGTCAGCCACGCCAGTGGCATCCTTGACTTTGCCGAAGATCACCTCCATCTGGTACATGCTCCAGCGACTCCGCAGTTCCTCCTCCTTGGCTCGAAGGCTATCCTGGATGACGTCTTCAGACTGCAGCAGCACGTGTTCACGCTGAGTCTGCTCAAACGGTGAGGTCAGGACCAGGGTCAGCGCCAGAACAAGATGTCTCAGAGGCATTTGGACTGGGTCAGGGACAGGGCATGGTGGGAAGAGGGGCCCAAAGATGGGCAGGCATGCAGGGGTCAGGAATGCAGAATTGGTTGAGGGGAGCAAATGAGCTGAGAACTGGGGGTGGGGGGGTAGGGTGGGGGTACCTGAAGTCAGATTTAGGGCAGGTGGCAGAGTCTAAGGGAGAAGGCTAAGGGAAGGGGACTATGAGGGAGGGGTGGGGGTTCAAGGATGGAGGCGGCTTATATTGAGGGCGATCTGGAGATGGGGGTGGAGTCAGAGCGAGGGTGGGGCCAGCAGAAGTATCAAAAGCTAGGAACCCAACTAGGGGTGTGGGTAATGAGGACTGGGCCTGGGCCACACATCTGGGTGCACCCACCTTGCGTTCCATGCGCTCATTCTGCAGTTTCCTCTCCTCAGCTCGCTTCTTGCTCTCGGTTATGTAGCGCTCTCGCTCCTTGCGCTCTCGATACACAGTCTCCTCCAGATATTGCAGTTGATTCTGTGGGGTGGGCAGGGGAGCCGGGGGTGGGGGGTTGGGGGGCGGACTGGCTGGCACCAACCACGGCTATGCACCAGAGCCAGGGGCCCAGTCCCTAGCTGGCAAGGCCAGGCCAGGTTACAGGATTCTGGGAGATATATGGGAAGAGCCCGGGGAAAGCTGGGGGTTGGATTGTGGGGCTGGGATCCCAAGGCAGTTAGATGGGAACCCCGGGGGACTGGCGGGAGGGCACCTTGGCGATGTCCCTGGCGTTGAGAGCCTCCTGGTTCACTAAATGCAGCTCTGTGAGCTCGTGTTTCGTCCGCACCACCTCAGCCTCCATAGTATCCAGCCGGTTCTCCAAGTTAAGGCTCTCCTCCTAGGGTGGGGCAGGCCTGTGACCCGGCTGTCCCCATCCAGGCTTGACCTTCTCCTTGTACCTCCCCTCCCATACCAGCAGTCCTTGTCCCCACCTGCAGATAGGCCTTGAGCTGCAGGTACACATTGGTGATGTATTCCGCCTCCTCCGCCTTCATCCGGGCCTTCTCCAGGCGGTTCTCCAGGTTCCGCATGGTCTAGAGGACCATACAGCTGGGCTGAGTCCCTCACCCCATTCCAACCCCAGGTGCCCGCTCCGTAGGACTCACTGGCCCCACCTTGGCCACCTCTGTGTTGCTGTCTTGTGCCTCGGCCATCTCAAGCTCATGTAGGCTGTGTTGCAGCTGGAGTTCATCCAGCCGCTTCTGCCTCAGCTCCACCTCGTGCTGCAGGGCATTCAGCTGCTTCACCTTCTCACTCAGTCGATAGTCCAGGACCTCCAGAGCCTGCTGCAGGGAGGGAAGCAACACACCAGCCTTACCCCACCGTGTTCTTAATCCCTTTCTTCTCCCATTTTTTGGCCTTTAATGGCCTTGGCCTCCTCCTAGCATCTGGTCCACTTCCTCCTGCGGGTCTTCTTCTCCTGGGGCTTCCAAGACCCCCTCCTGGGTTTTCCATCCACCTCCCTGGCTTCCCCCTTTCAGCCTCCTTTGCCTTTGGAGAGAGGACCCCAGGCTCAGTCCTTGGGCCCCTTCACTCCTCGGTTCACACTGTAGCTCTTGGTAACCTCATCAGTTTCAGGGTTTTAAAGGCCCCCTTGTACACTGAGATTAGGAGTCCTTGTAACTCTTGGTTAAATATAACAGGAACACATGTACCTTGTAACAAATTCAACATAATTGACATCTACAAAGTAGCGAGGGAACCCTGGCTATGCAGTAAACTGCTAACTGGAAAGCTAGTAGTTTCAATTTACCACTTGCTCCAGGAATTGATGGAATAAAAATTGAAACCCCTCAAGAAAGTGAGG